>NW_022167523.1:0-330480 GCF_008728515.1 Papio anubis | reverse complement strand
ACAGGTACAAGGAGGAGCTGGTACCATTCCTTCTGAAACTATTCCAATCAGTAGAAAAAGAGGGATTGCATTGGGAGTTATACCTGATGTAAATGACGAGTTGATGGGTGCAGCACACCAACAAGGCACAAGTATACATATGTAACAAACCTGCACGTTATGCACATGTACCCTACAACTTACAGTATAATAATAATAAATAAATTAAAAAAAAAAAAAGAATATGGAGAAAGAAATATCCACAGATAAAAACCAGAAGGAAACTTTATGTGAAACTGCTATGTGTCTTGTGAATTCCTCTTGCTCAGTTAAGCTTCTCTTTTCACTGAGCAGTTTTCTAACACTGTATATGTGTAGCGTTTGAAGGGATATTTGGGAGCGCTTTGAGACTTATGGTGAAAAAGGAAATATGTTCAGATAGAAACTGGAGGAAAGATTTCTGAGGAACTGCTTTGTGACGTGTGCATTCCACTCACAGTGTTATACCTCTCTTCTCACACAGCATCGGGGAAACCCATTTGGAGAGAAAGGTACCAAGGCATATTCGAGGGCATATTGATGCCTGTGTTGAAAAGGGAAATAGCCTCAGAAAACAACTGGAAAGAATTTTTCCGTGAAAGTACTCTGTGATATGTGTGTTCATCTCACATAGATAAAGCTTTCTTTACACTACGCAGCTTGGAAACTCGTTCATGGACGGATCTGTGAAGGGACATTCTGGAGCAGTTTCAGGACTATGGTGAAAAAGGAAACGTCTTCAGATAAAAACTGAAAAGATGCTTTCTGTGAATCTGCTTTTTGCTATGTTTATTTATCTCACATAGATAAAGCTTCCTTTATATTACGCTGCTTGAAATCTCTGCCATGTATGGATCTGCTATAGGATGTTCGGGAGCAGATTCAGGACTATGGTGAAAATATAAATATCTTCAGACAAAAACTGGAGAGAAGCTTTCTTAGAAACTGCTTTGTGATGTGTACATTCCACTCTGGGAGTTGTACCTCTTTTCTGATAAGGCAGTGTTTGGACACTGTTTCTATAAAACCAAAAAAGTGATATTTCGGAGCACATTGAAGACTATGCAAAATTGAAATATCCTCAAATAAAACCCAGAAAGAAGCATTCCAAGAAACTGCACTCTGATATGTGTATTTATTTCACAAAGTTAAAGCTTACTCTACGTAGTCCAGTATGGAAACTCTGTCTTTGAGGAATCTGCGAAGGGATATTAAGTGCGCCCTGAGACCTGTGGTGAGCAAGGAAATGTCTTCCGTTGAAAACTGGAGAGAAGCTTTTTGAACAACTGATTTGTGATGTTTGTATTCATCTGATAGAGTTAAATCATTCCTTGGATTGAGCAGTTTGAAATCACTGTTTATGTGGACCTTCAGGAAGGACATTTTGGAACACTCTATAGAATATTGTGAAAGAAATATCCTCAGATAAAAACCAGAAGGAAGCTTTCTGTGAAATTGCTTTGTGTTGTGTGAATCCCACTCGCACAGTTCAGCTTCCCTTTACATTGAGCAGTATTCTAACACTATTTTTGTTTATTCTGTGAGGGGATACTCATTAGCACTTTGAGGCTGATGGTGAAAACGGAAATGTCTTCAGATAGAAACTGGAGAGAAGCTTCCCGAGGAAATGCTTTGTGACATGTGCATTCCACTCACAGAGTTGTACCTTTCTTCTCATAGAGGATCAGGGAATCCTTTTTCGAGAAAAAGCTTCCAAGGGACATTCATAAGCATGTGGACAGCAATGGTGAAAAAGGAAATATCCTCAGACAGAAACTGGAAAGAAGCTTTCTGTGAAACTGCTTTGTGATAGATATGTTTATTCATCTCACATGGATAAAACTTTCTTACACTACACAACTTGGAATCTCTGTCATGGACGAATCCACGAGGGGTCATTCGGGAGCACACTCAGGACTATGGTGAAAAAGGAAATATCTTCAGATAAAAACTGGAAAGGACCTTTCTGAGAATCTGCTTTTTGCTATGTTTATTCATCTCACATAGATGAAGCTTTCTTTACATTATGCAGCTTGGAAACTCTGTCACGGATGGATCCGCGAAGGGACAATTGGGAGCACATTCAGGCTGATGTTGAAAATGGAAATATTTTCAGATAAAAACTGGAGAGAAGCTTTCTGAGAAACTGCTTTGTGATGTGTGCATTCCACTCAGGGAGTTATACCACGTTTTTCATAAGGCAGTTTTTGAACACTGCTCCTGTAAAACTGAAAAAGTGATATTACGGAGCGCATTGAAGACTATGGCAAAAATTGAAATACACTCAAATAAAACCCATAAACAAACTTCCAAGAAACTGTTCTCTAATATGTGCATTCACTTCACAGAGTTAAAGCTAACTCTTCTTTAGTTTTAGAATATGCTAAAAAAGGAATAAACTCAGATATAAACCAGAAGGAGGCTTTCTGTGAAACTGCTCTGTGTCATGTGAATTCCACTCGCACATTTAATGTTCTCTTTTCGTTGAGCAGTTTTCTAACACTGTTTATATTTAGCGTGAGAAGGGATGTTCGGGAGCACTTTAAGGCTTATGGTGACAAAGGAAATATGTTCAGATAGAAACTGGAGAGAAGCATTCCGAGGAGTTGCTTTGTGATGTGTGCAATCCACTCACAGAATTATACCTTTATTCTCATAGAGGATTGGGGAATCCCTTTTGGAGAAACAGGTACCAAGAGATATTCGGGGGCATATTGACGGCTATGGTGAAAATGGAAATAGACACAGATAAAAACTGTAAAGAAGCTTTCTGGGAAACTGCTCTGTGATATGTGTATTCATCTCACATAGATAAAGCTTTCTTTACATTATGAGGCTTGGAAACTCTGTCATGGACGGATCCGCAAAGGGACATTCAGGAGCACATTCAGGACTATGGTGAAAATGGAAATATCTTCAGATAAAAACTGGAGAGAAGCTTTCTGAGAAACTGCTTTGTGATGTGTGCATTCCACTCAGGGAGTAATACTTCTTTCCTCATAAGGCAGTGTTTGAACACTGTTCCTTTAAAACCGAAAAAGTTATATTTCGGAGTGCATTGAAGACTAAGGCGAAAAGTGAACTATCCTGAAAAAAAGCCCAGAAAGAAGCGTTCCAAGAAAGTGCTCTCTGATATGTGCATTCATTTCACAGAGGTAAAGCTTACTCCACATTGCCCAGTTTGGAAACTCTGTCTTTGAAGAATCTGCGAAGGGATATTAAGAGGACCCCAGAAGCCTGTGGTGAGCAAGGAAATGTCTTCCACTGAAAATTGGAGAGAAGCTTTCTGAGCAACAGCTTTGTGATGTGTGTATTCATCTCATAGAGTTAAATCATTCCTTGGATTGAGCAGTTTGGAATCACTGTTTCTGTGGAATCTGAGGAAGGACATTTGAGAACGCTCTTTAGAATATGGAGAAAAAAATATTCTCAAATAAAAACCAGAAAGAATCTTTCTGTGAAACTGCTATGTTTCGTGTGAATTCCTCTCGCTCAGTTAAGCTTCTCTTTTCATTGAGCTGTTTTCTAGCACTGTTTATGTTTAGCGTACGAAGGGATATTCGGGAGAGCTTTGAGGCTTACGGTGAAAAAGGAAATATGTTCAGATAGAAACTGGAGAGAAGCTTTCTGACGAACTGCTTTGTGATGTGTGCATTCCACTCACAGTGTTACACCTCTCTTCTCATACAGCATCGGGGAAAACCTTTTGAAGAAAAGGGTACCAAGCGATATCCGGGAGCATATTGACGCCTATGGTGAAAAGGCAAATAGCCTCAGACAAAAACTGGAAAGAAACTTTCCATGAAACTGCTCTGTGCTATGTGAATTCATTTTACATAAATAAAGCTTTTTTACGTTACACATCTTGGAAACTCTGCCATGGACGCAACTGTGAAGTGACATTCGGTAGCACAGTCAGGACTATGGTGAAAAAGGAAACATCTTCAAATGAAAACTGGAAAGAAGCTTTCTGTGAATCTGCTTTTCACTATGTTTATTCATCTCACATAGATAAAGCTTTCTTTATATTACACAGCTTGGAAACTTTGTCATGGACGGATTCGCGAAGGGACCTTCAGGAGCACATTCAGGACTATGGTGAAAATGGAAATATCTTCAGATAAAAACTGGAGAAAAGCTTTCTGAGAAACTGCTTTGTTATGTGTGCATTCCACTGAGGGAGTTACACCTCCTTTCCCATAAGGCAGTGTTTGAACACGGTTCCTGTAAAACCGAAAAAGTGATATTTCGGAGTGCTTTGAGGACTACGGCAAAAAAAGGACTATCCTCACATAAAACCCAGAAAGAAGTGTTCCAAGAAATGCTCTCTGATATGTCGATTCATTTCACAGAGTTAAAACTTACTGTACATTGCCCAGTTTGGAAACTGTCTTTGAGGAATCTGCGAAGGGATATTAAGTGGTGCCTGGAGGCCTGTGGTGAGCAAGGAAATGTCTTTCATTGAAAACTGAAGAGAAGCTTTCTGAGCAACTGCTTTATGACGTGTGTATTCATCTCATAGAATTAAATCATTCTTTGGATTCAACAGATTGAAATCACTGTTTCTGAGGAATCTGAGGAAGGACATTTGGGAATGCTTTTTAGAATATGGAGGAAGAAATATCCTCAGATAAAAACCAGAAGAAAGCTTTCTGTGAAACTGCTATGAGTCGTGTGAATTCCTCTCACTCACTTAAGCTTCTGTTTTCATGGAGCAGTTTTCTAACACTCTTTGTATTTAGCGTGTGACGGGACATCGGGAGCACTTTGAGGCTTACCATGAAAAATGAAATGTGTTCAGATAGAAACTTTAGAGAAGGTCTCCTAGGAAATGCTTTGGAACATGTGCATTCCACTAACAGAGTTATACCTTTCTTCTCATAGAGGATTGGGTTATCCCTTTTGGTGAAAAAGCTACCAAGGGACATTCGGGAGTATATGGACGGCTATGTTGAAAAAGGAAATATCCTCAGACAAAAACTGGAAAGAAGATTTCTTTGAAATGGCTTTGTGATAGATATATTCATTCATCTCACATAGACAAATCTTTCTTTGTATTACGCATTTTGGAAACTCTATCATGTCGATCTGTGAAGGGACATTCAGGAGTACATTCAGGCCAGTGGTGAAAAAGGAAATATCTACAGAGAAAAGCAGGAGAGAAGCTTTCTGAGAAACTGCTTTGTGATGTGTGCATTCCACTTAGGGAGTTATACCTCTTTTCTCATCAGGCAGTGCTTGAACACTGTTCCTGCAAAATCAAAAAGGTGATATTTTGGAGCTTGTTGAGGACTATGGTGAAAAGTGAAATATCCTTAAATAAAACCCAGAAAGAAGCTTTCCAAGAAACTGCTGTCTGATATGTGCATTCATTTCACAGAGTTAAAGCTTTCTCTGTGTTTTCTTGTTTGGAAACTTTGTCTTTGACTAATCTGTGAAGAGATATATAGTGGCACCCGGTGGCCTGTATTGAGCAAGGAAATGTCTTTTGATGAAAACTGGAGAGAAGCTTCCTGAACAACTGCTTTGTGGTGTATGTACTTATCTCACAGAGTTAAACCATTATTTGAATTGAGCAGTTTGAAACTACTGTTTCTGTGGTATCTGAGGAAGTACACTTGGGAATGCTCTTTAGAATATGGAGAAAGAAATATCCTCAGATAAAAACCAGAAGGAAGCTTTCTGTGAAATTGCTGTGTCTTGTGAATTCGTCTCGCTCTGTTAAGCTTCTCTTTTCCTTGAACAGGTTTCTAACTCTGTTTATATTTAGCATACGAAGGGATATTCGGGAGCGCTTTGAGACTTACGGTGAAAAAGTGAATATGTTCAGATAGAAACTGGAGAGATGCTTTCCGAGGAACTGCTTTGCGACGTGTGCATTCCACTCACAGTGTAATACCTCTCTTCTAATACAGCATTGGGGAAATCCTTCCTGTGAAACTATTCTTTCATATGTGTATTCATCTCACATAGATAAAACTTTGTTTACATTACATAACTTGGAAACTCTGTTATGGACGGATCCGCGAAGTGATATTCGCGAGCACATTCAGGACTGTGGTGAAAAAGGAAATATCTTCAGATAAAAACTGGAAAGAAGCTTTCTGTGAATTTAGTTTTTGCTATGTTTATTCATCTCACATAAATAAAGCTTTTCTTATATTACGCATTTGGAAACTGCGTCTTGGATGGATCCGTGAAGGGACATTCGGGAGCACCTTCAGACCTATGGTGAAAAATTAAATATCTTCAGATAAAAACTGGAGAGAAGCTTTCTTGGAAATTGCTTTGTGATGAGTGTATTCATCTCATAGCGTTAAACCATTCTTTATTGAGCAGTTTGAAATCACTGTTTCTGTGGAATCTTAGGAAGGACATTTGGGAACGCCCTTTAGAATATGGAGAAAGAAATATCCTCAGATAAAAACCAGAAGGAAGCTTTCTGTGAAACTGCTTGTGTCGTGTGAATTTCTCTCACTCAGTTAAGCTTCACTTTTCATTGAGCAGTTTTCTAACACTGTTTATGTTTAGCGTGTGAAGGGATATTCGGGAACACTTTGAGGCTTACAGTGAAAAAGGAAATATGTTCAGAAAGAAACTGGAGAGAAGCTTTCTGAGGAACTGCTTTGGTTATACCTCTCTTGTCATACAGCATCAGGGAAACCCTTTTGGAGAGAAAGGTACCAAGGGATATTTGGTAGTATATTGACGCATATGCTGAAAAGGAAAATAGCCTCAGACAAAAACTGGAAAGAAGCTTTCTGTGAAACTACTCTGAGATATGTGTATTCATCTCACATAGATAAAGCTTTCTTTACATTATACAGCCTGTAAATTCCGTCATGGACGGATCCACAAAGGGACATTTGGGTCACATTCAGGTCTATGGTGAAAAAGTAAATGTCTTCAGATAAAACTGGAGAGAAGCTTTCTGAGAAACTGCTTTGTGATGTGTGCATTCCACTCAGGGAGTTATACCTCTTTTCTCATAAGTCAGTGTTTGAACACTCTTCCTGTAAAAAAGAAAAAGTGATATTTCGGAGCGCAATGAAGACTACAGCGAAAAGTGAACTATCCTGAAATGAAACCCAGAAAGAAGCATTCCAAGAAACTTCTCTCTGATATATGCATTCATTTCACAGATTTAAAGCTAACTCTACATTGCCCAGCTTAGAAACACTGTCTTTGAGGAATCTGCGAAGGTATATTAAGTGGCGCCCGGAGGCCTGTGGTGAGCAAGGAAATGTCTTCCATTGAACACTGGAGAGAAGCTTTCTGAACAACAGCTTTGTGGCATGTGTCTTCCTCTCATAGAGTTAAATCATTCTTTGGATTAAGCAATTTGAAATCAATATTTCTGTGCAATCTGAGGCAGGACATTTGGGAATGCTCTTTAGAATACGGAGAAAGAAATATCCTCAGATAAAAAGCAGAAGGAAGCTTTCTGTGAAACTGTTATGTGTCTTGTGAATTCCTCTCACTCAGTTAACCTTCTGTTTTCATTGAGCAGTTATCTAACACTGTTTATGTTTAGCATGTGAAGGGATATTCGGGAGTGCTTTGAGGCTTATGGTGAAAAAGGAAATATATTGAAATAGAAACTGGAGAAAAGTTTTCCGTGAAAGTGCTTTGTGACATGTGCATTCAACTCACAGTGTTATACCTCTCTTCTCATATGACATCGGGGAAACACTTTTGGAGAAAAAGGTACCAAGGGATGTTCGGGAGCATATTGATGCCTATGGTGAAAAGGGAAATAGCCTCAGGCAAAAACGGGAAAGAAGCTTTCTGTGAAACTGATCTGTGACATGTGTGTTCATCTCACATAGATGAAGCTTTCCTTACATTACGCAGCTTGGAAACTCTGTCATGGAGGGATCCGTGAAGGGACATTTGGGAGCACATTCAAGACTGTCATGAAAAAGGAAATACCTTCCGATAAACTGTAAAGAAGCTTTCTGTGAATCTGCTTTTTGCTATGTTTATTCATCTCATGAAGATAAAGCTTTCTTTACATTACACAGCTTGGAAAAACTGTCATGGATGGATCCACGTAAGGACATTTGGAAGCACATTCAGAACTATGGTGAAAAAGGAAATATCTTCAGATAAAAATTGGAGAGAAACTTTCTGAGAAACTACTTTGTGATGTGTGCATTCCACTCACGGAGATATACCTCTTTTCTCATAAGGCAGTGTTTGAACAGCGCTCCTGTAAAACCGAAAAAATGATATTTCAGAGCACTTTGAAGACTATGGCAAAAAGTGAAATATCCTCAAATAAAACCCAGAAGGAAATGTTCCAAGAAACTGCTACCTGTTATGTGCATTCATTGCACAGAGTTAAAGCTTATTTCTACATTGCCAAGCTTGGAAACTCTGTCTTTGAGGAATCTGTGAAAGGACGTTAAGTGGCGCCCAGAGGCCTGTGGTGAGCAAGGAAATGTCTTCCGATGAAAACTGGAGAGAATCTTTCCGAGCAACTGTTTTGCAAAGTGTGTATTCACCTTATAGTGTTAAGACATTCTTTGGATTGAGCAGTCTGAAATCACTGTTTCTGTAGAATCTGAGAAAGGTCATTTGGGAACGCACTGAGAATATGCTCAAAAAGAAATACCCTCAGATAAAAACCAGAAGGAAGCTTTCTGTGAAACTTCTCTATGTCATGTGAATTCCACTCGCACAGTTCAGGTTCTCTTTTCATTGAGCAGTATTCCAACAGTGTGTTTGTTTAGTCTGTGTAGGGATATTCGGGAGTACGTTGAGGCTAGTGGTTAAAACGGAAATATCTTCAGAGAGAAACTGGAGAGAAGCTTTCCGAGGAGCTGCTTTGTGACGTGTGCATTTCATTCACGGAGTTATACCTTTCTTCTCACAGAGGATTGGGGATTCCCTTTTGGAGAAAAAGCTACCAAGGGACATTCAGGAGTATATGGACGGCTATGGTGAAAAACTAAATATCCTCAAACAAAAACTGGAAAGAAGCTTTCTGTGACACTGCTTTGTGATAGATATGTTTACTGATCTCATATAGATAGAACTTTCTTTATATTATTCATTTTGGACACTCCGTCATGGACGAATCCGCAAAGGGACATTCGGGAGCACATTCAGGCCTATGGTGAAAAACGAAATATCTTAAGATAAAAACTGGAGAGAAACTTTCTGAGAAACTGCTTTGTGATGTGTGCATTCCACTCAGTGAGTTATACCTCTTTTCTCATAAGGCAGTGTGTGAACACTCTTCCTGTAAAACTGAAAAAGTGCTTTTTGGGAGCGCATTGAAGTCTATGGCGAAAAGTGAAATATCCTCAAATAAAACCCAGAGGGAGGCGTTTAAAGAAACTGCTGTCTGATGTGTGCATTCATTTCACAGAGTTAAAGCTTAATCTACCTTGCTCAGTTTGGAAACTCTGTCTTTGAGAAATCTGCAAAGCGATATTAAGTTATGCCCGGAGGACTGTGGTAAGCAATTAAATGTCTTCCATTGAAAACTGGAGAGAAGCAATCAGAGCAACTTCTTTGTGACGTGGGTATTCATCTCACAGAGTTAAATCAGTCTTTGGATTGAACAATTAGAAATCACTGTTTCTGTGGTATCTGAGGAAGGACATTTGGGAACACTCTTTAGAATATGGAGAAAGAAATATCCCAAGATAGAAACCGGAAGGAAGCTTTCTGTGAAACTGCTATGTGTCATATGAATTCCTCTCGCTCAGTTGAGCTTCTCTTTCGTTGAGCAGTTTTCTAACATTGTTTATGTTAACATGCGAAGGGATATTCGGGAGCACTTTAAGGCTTAGGGTAAAAAGGACATATGTTTAGATAAAAACTGGAGAGAAATTTTCTGAGGAACTGCTTTGTGACATGTGCATTGCACTCACAGTGTTATAACTCCCTTCTCAGACAACATCGGGGAAACCTTTTCTGTGAAACTGTTCTGTGATATGTGTATTCATCTCATATAGATTAAGCTTTCTTTACATTATGCAGCTTGGAAACTCTGTCATGGAGGGATCCGTGAAGGGATATTTGGGAGCACATTCAGGACTATGGTGAAAAAGGAAATATCTTCAGATAAAAACTGGAGAGAAGCTTTCTGTGAATCTGCTTTTTGCTATGTTTATTCATCTCATGAAGATAAAGCTTGATTTACATTACACAGCTTGGAAATTCTGTCATTGAAGGATCCGCAAAGGGACATTTGGGAGCACATTTGGGAGTATGGTAAAAAAGAAATTCTCTTCAGATAAAAACTGGCGAGAAGCTTTCTGAGAGACTGCTTTGTGATGTGTGCATTCCTCTCAGGGATTTATACCTCTTTTCTCGTAAGCCAGTGTTTGAACACTGTTCTTGTAAAACCAAAAAAGTGATATTTCGGAGCACATTGAAGACTGTTTCAAAAAGTGAAATATCCTCATATAAACCCAGAAAGAAGCTTTCCAAGAAACTGCTTTTGATATGTCCATTCATTTCACACAGTTAATGCTTACTCTACATTGCCCAGTTTGGAAACTCTGTCTTTGAGGAATCTCTGAAGCAATATTAAGTGGTGCTGAGAGGCCTTTCGTGAGTAAGGAAATGTCTTCCGATGAAAACTGAAGAGAACTTTTCTGAGCAACTGCTTTGAGATGTGTGTATTCATCTCATAGAGTTAAACCATTCTTTTGTTGGAGCAGTTTGAAATAACTGTTTCTGTGGAATCTGAGGAAGGACATTTGGGAACTCTCTTTAGAATATGGAGAAAGAAATATCCTCAGATAAAAACCAGAAGGAAGCTTTCTGTGAAACTGCTATGTGTCATGTGAATGCCTGTCACTCAGTTAAGCTTCTCTTTTCATTGAGCAGTTTTATAACACCATTTATGTTTGGCGTGTGAAGGGATATTGGGGAGTGCTTTGAGGTTTACGGTGAAAAAGGAAATATGTTCAGATAGAAACTGGTGAGTAGCTTTCCGAGGAACTACTTTGTGACTTGTGTATTCCACTCACAGTGTTATCCATCTCTTCTCATACAGCATCGGGGAAACCCTTTTTGAGAAAAAGGTACCAAGGGATATCCAGGAACGTATTGATGCCTGTGATGAAAAGGGACATAGACTCAGACAAAAACTGGAAAGAAGTATTCAATGTCACTGCTCTCTGCTATGTGTATTCAACTCACATAGATAAAGCTTTCTTTACGTTACGCAGCTTAGAAACTCTGTCACAGATGGATCCGCGAACGGACCTTCAGGAGCACATTCTGGACTATGGTGAAAAAGGAAACATCTTCAGATGAAAACTTTAAAGATGCTTTCTGTTAATCTGTTTTTTGCTATGTTTATTCATCTCACATAGATAAAGCTTTCTTTATATTATGCATCTTGGAAACTCTGTCCTGGACAGATCCACTTGGGACATTCAGGATCACATTCAGGATGCTGGTGAAATAGGAAATATCTTCAGATAAAAACCGGAGAGAAGCTTTCTGAGCAACTGCTTTGTGATGTGTGTATTCATCTCATAGAGTTAAATCATTCTTTGGATTGAGCAGTTTGAAATCACTGTTTCTGTGGAAACTGAGAAAGGACATTGGGGAACACTCTTTAGAATATGTTGAACAAGGAATACAATCAGATAAAAACCAGAAGGAAGCTTTCTGTGAAACTGCTCTGTGTCGTGTGAATTCCACTTGCACAATTAAGCTTCTCTTTTCATTGACAAGTATTCTAAACTGTTTTTGTTTAGTCTGCGAAGGGATATTTGGGAGCGCTTTGTGGCGTACTGTGAAAACGGAAATATCTTTAGATAGAAAGTAGAGAGAAGCATTCTGAGGAGCTGTTTTGTGACGTGTGCATTCTACTCACAGAGTTATACCTTTCTTCTCATAGAGGATTGGGGAATCACTTCTCGAGAAAAAGCTACCAAGGGACATTCACCATTTGGACGACTATGGTGACAAAGCAAATATCCTCAGACAAAAAGTGGAAAAAATCTTCCTGTGAAACTGCTTTGTGATTGATATGTATATTCATGTGTAAAAGAAAATATCTTCAGATAAAAACTGGAAAGAAGCTTTCTGTGAATTTGCTTTTTGCTATGTTTATTCATCTCATGAAGATAAAGCTTGATTTACATTACGCAGCTTGGAAATTCTGTCATGGAAGGATCCGCAAAGGGACATTCGGGAGCACATTCAGGACTATGGTGAAAAAGAAAATCTCTTCAGATAAAAACTGGAGAGAAGCTTTCTGAGAAACTGCTTTGTCATGTGTGCGTTCCACTCATGGATTTATACCTCTTTTCTCATAAGGCAGAGTTTGAACACTGTTCCTGTAAAACCGAAAAAGTGATATTTTGGAGCGCATTGAAGAGTTTGACGAAAAGTGAAATATCCTCACATAAGACCCAGAAAGAAGCATTCCAAGAAACTGCTTTCTGATATGTGCTTTCATTTCATAGAGTTAAAGTTTACTCTACATTGCCCAGTTTGGAAACTCTGTCTTTGAGAAAACTGTGAAGGGATATTAAGTGGCGCACAGAGGCCTGTGTTGAGCAAGGAAATGACTTCCGATGAAAACTGGAGAGAAGCTTTCTGAGCAACTGCTTTGAGATATCTGTATTCATCTCATAGAGTTAAACCATTCTTTGGATTGAGCAGTTTGAAATCACTGTATCTGTGGAATCTGAGGAAGGACATTTGGGAACGCTCTTTAGAATATGGAGAAACAAATGTCCTCAGATAAAAACAAGAAGGACACTTTCTGTGAAACTGCTATGTGTCGTGTGAATTTCTCTCACTCAGCTAAGCTTCTCTTTTCATTGAGCAGTTTTATAACACCGTTTATGTTTAACATGTGAAAGGATATTCGGGAGCACTTTGAGGCTTATGGTGAAAAAGGAAATATCTTCTTATAGAAACTGGAGAGAAGCTTTACGAGGATCTACTTTGTGACTTGTGCATTCCATTCACAGTGTTATACCTCTCTTCTCAAACAGCATTTGGGGGGAGAAAATCGTACACAGGGATATTCGGGGGCATATTGACGCCTATGGTGAAAAAGGAAATATCTTCAGATAAAAACTGGAAAGAAGCTTTCTGTGAATCTCCTTTTTGGTATGTTTATTCATCTCACATAGATAAAGCTTTCTTTACATTATGCAGGATGGAAATTCCATCATGGACGAATCCACGAAGGGATATTCGGGATCACATTCAGGCCTATGGTGAAAAAGGGAATATCTTCAAATAAACACTGGAGAGAAGCTTTCGGAGAAACTGCTTTGTGATGTGTGCATTCTACTCAGGGAATTATACCTCTTTTCTCATTAGACAATGTTTGAACACTGTTCCTGTAAAACCGAAAAAGTGATATTTTGGAGCACATTGAAGACTATGACGAAAAGTGAAATATCCTCAAATAAAATCCAAAAAGAAGTGTTTCAAGAAACTGCTCTCTGACATGGGCATTAATTTCACAGAGTTGAAGCTTACACTACTTTGCCCAGTTTGGAAACTCTGTCTTTGAGGAATTTACAAAGGGATATTAAGTGGTGCCCGGAGGCCTGTATTGAGCAAGGAAATGTCTTCCGATGAAAACTGGAGAGAAGCTTTCTGAAGAACTGCTTTGTGATGTGTGTATTCATCTCATAGAGTTAAATCATTCTTTGGATTGAGCAGTTTGAAATCACTGTTTCTGTGGAACCTGAGAAAGGACTTTTGGGAACACTCTCTTGAATGTGCTGGAAAAGAAATACCCTCAGATAAAAACCAGAAGGAATCTTTCTATGAAAATGCCCTGTGTCATGTGAATTCCAGTTGCACAGTTAAGCTTCTCTTTTCATTGAGCAGTATTCTAAAACTGTTTTTGTTTAGTTTGCAAAGGGATATTCGGGAGAGCTTTGAGGCTTATGGTGAAAACGGAAATATCTTCAGATAGAAACTGGGGAGAAGCTTTACAAGGAGCTGCTTTGTGAGGTGTGCATTCCACTCACAGAGTTATACATTACTTCTCATAGGGGATTGAGGAATCCCTTTTGGAGATAAAGCTACCAAGGGACATTCGGGAGTATATGGACGGCTATGGTGAAAAAGGAAATATCCCCAGAAAAAAACAGGAAAGAAGTATTCTGTGAAACAGCTTTTTGATAGATATGTTTATTCATCTCACATAGAGAAAACTTTCTTAATATTATGCCGTTCAGAAACTCTATCATGGACGGATCCGCGAAGGGACTTTCGGGAGCACACTCAGGCCTCTTGTGAAAAAGTAAATCTCTTCAGATAAAAACTGAAGAGAAGGTTTCTGATAAACTGCTGGTGATGTGTGCATTTCACTCAGGGAGTTATACTTCTTTTCTAATAGGGCAGTGTTTGAACACTGGTTCCTCTAAAACCAAAAAAGTGATATTTTGGTGTGCATTGAAGACTATGGCGAGAAGTGAACTATCCTCAAATAAAACCCAGAAAGAAGCGTTCCAAGAAACTGCTCTCTGGTATGTGTATTCATTTCACAGAGATAAAGGTTACTTTACGTTGCCCAGTTTGGATACTTTGTGTTTGAGTAATCTGCGAAGGGATATGAAGTGGCGCCTTGATGCCTGTGGTGAACAAGGAAATGTCTTCTGGGGAAAACTGGAGAGAAACTTTCTGAACAACTGCTTTGTAATGTGTGTATTCATCTCATAGAGTTAAACCACACTTTGGATTGAGCAGTTTCAAATCACTGCTTCTGTGGAACCTGAGGAAGGACAATTTGGAACGCTTTTTAGAATATGGAGAAAGAAATATCCTCAGATAAAAACCAGATGGAAGCTTTGCGTGAAACTGCTATGTGTCGTGTGAATTTCTCTCACTCAGTTAAACTTCTCTTTTCATTGAACAGTTTTCTAACACTGTTCATATTTAGCGTGTGAAGGGATATTTGGGAGTGCTTTGAGGCTTGCAGTGAAAAGGAAATATGTTCAGATAAAAACTGGAGAGAAGCTTTCCGAGGAACTGCTTTGTGATGTGTGCATTCCACTCACAGTGTTGTACCTTTCTTCTCATACAGCATCAGGGAAATCCTTTTAGAGAAAATGGTGCCAAGGGATATTTGAGTGCACATTCAGGACTATGGTGAAAAGGGAAATAGCCTCAGACAAAAACTGGAAAGAAGCTTTCTGTGAAACTGCTCTGTGATATGTGAATTCATGTCACAAAGATAAAAGTTTCCTTATATTATGGAGTTTGGAAACTTCGTCATGAATGGATCCATGAAGGGACATTTGGGAGCACATTCAGGACTATGGTGAAAAAGGAAATATCTTCAGATAAAAACTAGAAAGAAACTTTCTGTGAATCTTTTTTTGCTAGTTCATTGATTTCACATAGATAAAGCTTTCTTACATTACGCATCTTGGAAACTCTATCATGGACGGATCTGCGATGGGACATTTGGGAGCACACTCAGGACTCTGGCGAAAAAGGAAATATCTTCAAATAAAAACTGGAGAGAAGCTTTCTGAGGAACTGCTTTGTGATGTGTGCATTCCACTCAGGGTGTTATACCTCTTTTCTCATAAGGCAGTGTTTGAACACTGTTCCTGTAAAACCAAAAATACGATATTTCGGAGTGCATTGAAGACTGTTTCAAAAAGTGAACTCTCGTCAAATAAAACCCATAAAGAAGCATTTCAATAAACTGCTTTCTGATATGTGCATTCAGTTCACAGAGGTAAAGCTTACTCTACATTGCCCAGTTTGGAAACTCTGTCTTTGAGGTATCTGCGAAGGGATATTAAGTGGCACCCGGAGGCCTGTGGTGAGCAAGGAAATGTCTTCCATTGAAAACTGGAGAGATGCTTACTGAGAAACTGGTTTGTTACGTGTGTATTCATCTCATAGAGTTAAACCATTCTTTGGATTGAGCAGTTTGAAATCACTGTTTCTGTTTAACTTGAGAAAGGACATTTGGGAGTGCTCTTTAGAATATGCTACAAAAGAAATACCCTCAGATAAAAACCAGAAGGAAGCTTTCTGTGAAACGGCTCTGTGTTGCATGAATTCCACTCGTACAGTTCAGCTTCACTTTTCATTGAGCAGTATTCTAACACTGTGTTTAGTCTGCGGAGGGATATTTGGAGGGCTTTGAGGCTTACGGTGAAAACGGAAATATCTTCAGATAGAAACTGGAGAGAAGCTTTCCGAGAACCTGTTTTGTGACATGTGCATTCCACTCATAGAGTTATACCTTTCGTCTCATAAAGGATTGTGAAATCCCTTTTGGAGAAAAAGTGACCAATGGACAATCACGAGTATATGGACGGCAATGACAAAAAAGGAAATATCCTAAGACAGAAGGTTTAAAGAAGCTTTCTGAGAAACTGTTTTGTGATGTGTGCCTTTTACTCAGGGTGTTATACATCTTTTCTCATAAGGCAGTGTTTGAACACTGTTCCTGTAAAAACGAAAGAGTGATATTTTGGTGCGCAATGAGGACTACGGTGAAAAGTGTAATATCCGGTGTTAAAGTTTACTGTAAATTGCCGAATTTGGAAACTCTGTCTTTGATGAATCTGAGAAGGGATATTAAGTGGTGCCTGGAGGCCTCCGATGAACAAGGAAATGTCTTCCGATGAAAACTGGAGATAAGCTTTCTGAGCACCTGCTTTGTGATGTGTGTATTCATCTCATAGAGTTAAAGCATTCTTTGGATTGAGCAGTTTGAAATCACTGTTTCTGAGGAATTTGATTAAGGACATTTGGGAACACTCTTAAGAATATGGAGAAAGAAATATCCTCAGATAAAAACCAGAAGGAAGTTTTCTGTGAAACTGCTATGTGTCGTGTGAATTCCTCTCACTCAGTTAAGCTTCTTTTGCAATTGCACGGTTTTCTAACACTGTTTATGTTTAGTGTGCAAAGCGATATTCAGGAGCGCTTTGAGGCTCACGGTGAGAAATTAAATATGTTCAGAGAGAAACTGGAGAGAAACTTCCCCAGGAACTGCTTTGTGTCGTGTGCATTCCACTCACAGTGCTATACCTCTCTTCTCATACATAATCGGGCAAACCCTTCGGGAGAAAAAAGTACGAAGGGATATCTGGGAGCATCTTGATGTCTATGGTGAAAAGGGAAATAGCCTCTGACAAAAACTGGAAAGAATCTTTCTGTGAAACTGCTTTGTGATATATGTATTCATCTCACATAGATAAAGCGTTCTTTACATTATGCAGCTTGGAAACTCTGTCATGGACGTATCCGCGAAGGGACATTCGGGAGCAAATTCAGGACTATGATGAAAATGGAAATGTCTTCAGATAAAAACTGGAGGGAAGCTTTCTGAGAAACTGCTTTGTGATGTGAGCATTCCACTCAGGAAGTTATATTTCTTTTCTCATAAGGCAGTGTTTGAGCACTGTTCCTGTAAAATCGAATCAGTGATATTTCAGAGCGCAGTGAAGACTATGGTGAAAAGTGAACGATCCTCAAATAAAACCCAGAAAGAAGCGTTCCAACAAACTGCTCTCTGATATGTGCATTCATTTCACAGAGATAAAACTTACTCTATATTGACCAGTTTGGAAACTCTGTCTTTGAGGAATCTACGAAAGGATATTAAGCAGCGTCCAGAGGCCTGTGGAGAGGAAGGAAACGTTATCCGTTGAAAACTGGAAAGAAGCTTTCTTAGCAACTGCTTTGTGATGTGTGTATTCATCTCACAGAGTTAAACCATTCTTTGGATTGAGCAGTTTGAAATCACTGCTTCTGTGAAATCTGAGGAAGGACATTTGGGAACACTCTTTTGAATATGGAGAAAGAAATATCCTCAGATAAAAATCAGAAGGAAGCTTTCTGTGAAACTACTATGCGTTGTGTGAATTCCTCTCACTCAGTTAAGCTTCTTTTGCAATTGAGCGATTTTCTAACACTGTTTATGTTTAGTGTGCGAAGGGATATTCGGGAGCGATTTGAGGCTCATGGAGAGAAATTAAATATGTTCAGATAGAAACTGGAGAGATTTCCAAGGAACTGCTTTGTGTCATGTGCATTCCACTCACAGTGCTACACCTCTCTTCTCATAGACCATCGGGCAAACCCTTTTGGAGAAAAAGGTACCAAGAGATATCCGGGAACATCTTGACGTCTATGGTGAAAAGGGAAATAGCCTGTGACAAAAACTGGAAAGAATCTTTCTTTGAAACTGCTCTGTGATATGTGTATTCATCTCACATAGATAAAGCTTTCTTTACATTACGCAGCTTGGAAACTCTGTCACGGATGGATCCACGAATGGACGTTCGGGAGCAAATTCAGGACTATGGTGAAAATGGAAATATTTTCAGATAAAAACTGGAGGGAAGTTTTCTGAGAAACTGCTTTGTGATGTGTGTATTCATCTCAGAGTTAAACTACTCTTTGGAATGAACAGTTTGGAATCACTGCTTCTGTGGAATCTGAGGAAGGACATTTGGGAACTCTCTTTTGAATATGCAGAAAGAAATGTCCTCAGATAAAAATCAGAAGGAAGCTTTCTGTGAAACTACTATGTGTCGTGTGAATTCTTCTCACTCAGTTAAGCTTCTCTTTTCATTGAACAGTTTTCTAACACTGTGTATGTTTAGCATGAGAAGGGATATTCGGGAGCAATTTGAGGCTTACAGTGAAAAAGGATATATGTTCAGATAGAAACTGGAGATAAGCTTTCCGAGGAACTGCTTTGTGACGTGTGCATTCCACTCACAGTGTTATACCTCTCTTCTCATACAGCATCGGAGAAACCCTTTTGGAAAAGAGGTACCAAGGGATATCCAGGAGCATATTGACGAGTATGGTGAAAAGGGAAATATCCTCCACAAAAACTGGAAAGAAGCTTTCTGTGAAACTGCTCTGTGCTATGTGTATTCATCTCACGTAGATAAACCTTTCTTTACATTACACACCTTGGAAAATCTGTCAGGGACACATTCGCGAAGGGATATTTGGGAGCACATTCAGAACTATGGAGAAAATGGAAATATCTTCAGATAAAAACTGGAGAGAAACTTTCTGAGAAACTGCTTTTGTGATGTGTGCATTTCACTCAAGGAGTTATACCTTTTTTCTAATAAGGCAGTCTTTGAACACTGTTCCTATAAAACTGAAAATGTGATATTTCAGATCGCAATGAAGACTATGGCGAGAAGTAAACTATCCTAACAGAAAACCCAGAAAGAAGCGTTCCAAGAAACTTCTCCTGATAAGTACATTAATTTTACAGAGTTACAGTTTGCTCTACATTGCCCAGTTAGGAAACTCTGTCTTTGAGGAATATGTAAAGGGATATTAAGTGGCACCCAGAGGCCTGGGGTGAGCAATGAAATGTCTTCTGTTGAAAACTGGAGAGAAGTTTTCTGAGGAACTGCTTTCTGATGTGTGTATTCATCTCATACCGTTAAATAATTATTTGGATTGAGCTGTTTGCAATCACTGTTTCTGTGGAACCTGAGAAAGGACATTTGGGAATGCTCTTTAGAATATGGAGAAAGAAATATCCTCAGATAAAAACCACAAGGAAGCTTTCTGTGAAACTGCTTTGTGTCGTGTTAATTCCTCTCGCTCAGTTAAGCTTCTCTTTTCATTAAGCAGTTTTCTAGCACTGTTTGTGCTTAGCGTACGAAGGGATATTCGGGAGAGCTTTGAGGATTATGGAGAAAAAGGAAATATGTTCAGATAGAAATGGGAGAGAAGCTTTCCGAGGAGCTGCTTTGTGACGTGTGCATTCCACTCACAGTGTTATACTTCTCTTCTCATACTGCATCAGGGAGACCCTTTCTGTGAAACTGTTCTGTGATATTTGTATTCATTTCACATAGATAAAACTCTCTTTACATTATGCAGGTTGGAAAATCTGTCATGGAGGGTTCTGTGAAGGGATATTCAGGAGCATATGGTGAAAAAGGAAATATCTTCAGATTAAAAACTAGAAATAAGCTTTCTGTGAGTCTGCTTTTTGCTATTTTTATTAATCTCACATAGATCAAACTTTCTTTATAATACGTAGTTTTTGAACTCCGTCATGGATGGATCCGTGAAGGGACATTAGGGAGCACATTCAGGCCTATGGTGAAAAGGGAAATATTTTCAGATAAAAATCAGAGAGAAACTTTCTGAGCAACTGCTTTGTGATGTGTGTATTCGTCTCACAGAGTTAAATCATTCCTTGGATTGAGCAGTTTGAAATCAGTGTTTCTGTGGAACCTGAGAAAGGACATTTGGGTACCCTTTTAGAATATGCTGAAAAAGGAATACCCTCAGATAAAAACCAGAAAGTAGCTTTCTGTGAAACTGCTCTGTGTCATGTGAATTCCACTTGCTCCGTTAAGTTTCTCTTTTCATGGGGCAGTTTTCTAATACTGTTTATGTTTAGCCAGCGAAGGGATATTCAGCAGCACTTTGAGTCTTATGGTGAAAAAGGAAATATGTTGAAATAGAAACTTCGGAGAAGCTTACCAAGGGACTGCTTTGTGATGAGTGCATTCAACTCACAGTGTTATACCTCTCTTCTCATACAACATCAGAGAAACGCTTTTGGAGAAAACGGTACCAAGGGATGTTCAGGAGCATATGGACGCCTATGGTGAAAAAGGAAATAGCCTCAGAAAAAACCAGAAAGAAGCTTTCTGTGAAACTGATCTGTGACATGTGTGTTCATCTCACACAGATGAAGCTTTCTTTACATTACGCAGCTTGGAAATTCTGTTATGGATGGAACCGCGAAGGGACATTTGGGAGCAAATTCAGGATTGTGGTGAAGAAGGAAATATCTTCCGATAAAAACTGGAAAGAAGCTTTCTGTGAAGCTACATTTTGCTATGTTTATTCATCTCACATAGATAAAGCTTTCTTTACATTACACAGCTTGGAAAAACTGTCATGGATGGATCCATGTAGGGATATTCAGAAGCACATTCAGGCCTATTGTGAAAAATGAAATATCTTCAGATAAAAAACTGGAGAGAAGCTTTCTGAGAAACTGCTTTGTGATGTGTGCATTCCACTCAGGGAGTTATACCTCTTTTCTCACAAAGCAATATTTGAACACTGTTCCTGTAAAACTGAAAAAGTGATATTTCGGAGCGCATTGAAGACTATGGTGAAAGTGAAATATCCTCCAATAAAACCCAGAAAGAAATGTTCCAAGAAACTGCTCTCTGTTATGTGCATTCATTTCACAGGGATAAAGCTTATTTCTACATTGCCAAGTTTGGAAACTCTGTCTTTGAGGAATCTACGAAGGAATATTAAGTGGCCTGTGGTGAGCAAGGAAATGTCTTCTGTTGAAAACTGGAGAGAAGCTTTCTGAACAACTGCTTTGTGACGTGTGTTTTCATGTTATAGAATTAAATCATTCTTTGGATTGAGCAGTTTGAAATCACTGTTTCTGTGGAATCTGAGGAAGGACGTTTGGGAACGCTCTTTAAAATATGGAGGAAGAAATATCTTCAGATAAAAACCGGAAGGAAGCTTTCTGTGAAATTGCTATGTGTCGTGTGAATTCCTCTACCTCAATTAAGCTTCTCTTTTCATTGAGCAGTTTTCTAACACTGTTTAGGTTTAGCATGCCAAGGGATATTCGGGAGCGCTTTGAGGCTTACGGTGAAAAAGAAATATGTTCAGATCGAAACTGGAGAGAAGCATTCCAAGGAACTGCTTTGTGACGTGTGCATTCTGCTCAGAATGTTATACCTCTCTTCTCATACAGCAGTGGTGAATCCCTTTTGGAGGAAAAGGTACCAAAGGATATTAGGGAGCATATTGATGCCTATGGTGAATAGGTAAAAAACCTCAGGCAAAAACTCGAAAGAAGCTTTCTGTGAAACTGTTCTGTGATATCTGTATCCATCTCACATAGTGAAAGCTTTCTTTACATTACGCAGCTTGGAAACTCTTTCATGGACGGATCCGCGGAAGGACTTTCACGAGCAGATTCGCGACTTTGGTGAAAAAGGAAATATCTTCAGATAAAACCTGGAAAGAATCTTTCTGTGAATCTGCTTTTAGCTATCTTTATTCACGTAGATAAAGGTTTCTTTACATTATACAGCCTGGAGACTCCGTCATGGACGGATCCGTGAAAGGACATACGGGAGCACATTCAGGAATATGGTGAAAAAGGAAATATATTTAGATAAAAACCAGAAAGAAGCTTTCTGAGAAACTGCTTTGTGATGCGTGCATTCCACTGAGGCAGTTATACCTCTTTTCTCATAAGGCAGTGTTGGAACACTGTTCCTGTAAAACCGAAAAAGTTGTATTTCGGAGCGCATTGAAGACTATGGCAAAAAGTGAAATATCCTCAAATAAAACGTAGAAAGAAGTGTTCCAAGAAACTACTCTCTGATATGTGCATTCATTTCACAGAGTTAAAGCTTACTCTACATTGTGCAGTTTGGAAATCCTGTCTTTGAGGAATCTGCGAAGGGATATTAAGTGGTGCCTGGAGGCCTGTGATGAGCAACGAAATACCTTCCAATGAAAACTGGAAAGAAGCTTTCTGAGCAAGTGCTTTGTAATGTGTATATTCATCTCATAGAGTTAAACCATTCTTTGGATTGAGCAGTTTAAAATCACTGTTTCTGTGGAATCTGAGGAATTACATTTTGGAAGGCTCTTTAGAATGTGGAGAAAGAAATATCCTCAGAGAAAAAAGAGAAGGAAGTGTTCTGTGAAACTACTATGTGTCGTGTGAATTCCATTCACTCACTTAAGCTTCTCTTTTCATTGAACAGTTTTCTAACACTGGTTATGATTAGCCTATGAAGGGATATTCAGGAGCACTTTGAGGTTTACAGTGAAAAAGGAATTACGTTCAGATACAAATTTGAGAGAAGCTTTCCGAGGAACTGCTTTGGATGTTTGCATTCCACTCACAGTGTTATACCTCTTTTCTCATACAGCATCGGGAAAATCCTTTTGTAGAAAATGTACGAAGGTATATTCTGGAGCGTATTGACGCCTGTGTTGAAAAGGGAAATTGCCCCAGACAAAAACTGGAGAGAAGCTTTCTGTGAAACTGCTCTGTGATATGTGTATTCATCTCACTTAGATAAAGCTTTCTTTACATTACGCAGCTTGGAAACTCTGTCAGAGACAGATCCGCGAAGGGACATTTGTAGCACATTCTGGACTATCATAAAAAAGAAGTGTCTTCAGATAAAAACGGGAAGGAAGCTTTCTGTGAATCTACTTTGTGATGTGTGCATTCCACTCAGGGAGGTATACCTCTTTTCTCATAATGCAGTGTTTGAACACTGTTCCTGTAAAACCAAAAACGTTATATTTCGGAGCGCATTGAAGACTATGACGAAAAGTGAACTCTCCACAATAAAACCCAGAAAGATGCGTTCCAAGAAACTGCTCTTTGACATGTGCATTCATTTCACAGAGTTAAAGCTTTCTCTACATTGCCCAGTTCAGAATCTCTGTCTTTGAGGAATCCGTTGAGGGATATTTTGTGACACCCAGAGGCCCTTGTTGAGCAGTGGCATGTAGTCCGATGAAAACTGGAGAGAAGCTTTCTGAGCAACTGCTTTGTGATGTGTGTATTCATCTCATAGAGTTAAATCATTCTTTCTATTGAGCAGTTTGAAATCACTGTTTCTGTGGAACCTGAGAAAGGACGTTTGGGAACGCTCATTAGAATATGGAGAAAGAAATATCCTCAGATGAAAACGAGAAGGAAGCTTTCTGTGAAACTGCTATGTCTTGTGTGAATTTCTCTCACTCGGTTAAGCTTCTCTTTCATTGAACAGTTTTCTAACACTGCTTATGTTTAGCGTGCAAAGGGATATTCGGGAACACTTTGAGGCTTACAGTGGAAAAATAAATATGTTCAGAAAGAAACTGGAGAGAAGCTCTCTGAGAACCTGCTTTGTGACGTGTGCATTCCACTCACAGTGTTATACCTCTCTTCTAATACAGCATCGGGGAAACCCTTTTGGAGAAAGAGATACCAAGGGATATTCAGGAGCATATTGATGCCTATGGTAAAAAGGGAAATAGCCACAGACAAAAAATGGAAAGAAGCTTTCTGTGAAACTGCTCTGTGCTATGTTTATTTGTCTCACATCGATAAAGCTTTCTTAAAATTATGTAGTTTGGAAACTCTTTCATGGACAGAGCAGTATTGTATCACTCTTTTTGTTTAGTCTGCAAAGGGAGATTCAGGAGTGCTTTGAGGTTTATGGTAAAAACGAAATTATCTTCACATAGAAACTGGAGAGAAGCTTTCCGATGAGCTGCTTTGTGATGTGTGCATTCCACTCACAGAGTTATATCTTTCTTCTCATAGAGGATTGGGGAATCCTTTTTGGAGAAAACGCTACCAAGGGACATTCGGGCGTATATGGACGGCTATGGTGAAAAAGGAAATATCCTCAGACAAAAACTTGAAAGAAGGTTTCTGTGAAACTGCTTTGTGATAGATATGTTTATTCAACCCACATAGATAAAACTTTCTTTACATTACATAACTTGGAAACTCCATCATGTACGGATCTGCGAAGGGACATTCGGGAGCACTTTCACGCCTATGGTGAAAAAGGAAATCCCTTCAGATAAAAACTGGAGAGAAACTGTCTGAGACTCTGCTTTGTGATGTGTGCATTTCACTCAGGGAATTATACCTCTTTTCTCATAAGGCAGTGTTTGAACACTGTTCCTGTAAATCCGAAAATGTGATATTTCAGAGCGCATTGAAGACTATGGCGAAAAGTGAAATATCCTCAAATAAAACCGAGAAAGAAGCGTTCCAAGAAACTGCTCTCTGATATGTGCATTTCTTTCACAGAGTTAAAGCTTACTCTACTTTGCCCAGTTTGGAAACTCTGTCTTGGTGGAATCTGCGAAGGGATATTAAGTGGTGCCTGGAGGCCTGTGGTGAGCAAGGAAATGTCTTCCGATGAAAACTGGAGAAAACCTTTCTAACTAACTGCTTTGTGATGTGTTTATTCATCTCATAGAGTCAAATCATTCTTTGGATTGAGTAGTTTGATATCACTGTTTCTGTGGAACCTGTGAAAGGACATTTGGGAACGCTCTTTACAATATGCTTAAAAACGAATACCCTCAGTTAAAATAAAGAAGGAAGTTTTCTGTGAAACTGCTCTGTGTCTTGTGAATTCCACTCCCACAGTTAAGCTTCTCTTTTCATTGAGCAGTATTCTAACACTGTGTTTAATCTGTGAATGGATATTCGGGAGCGCTTTGTGCCTTGTGGTGAAAACGGAAATATGTTCAGATAGAAACTGGAGAGAAACTTTCCGAGGAGCTGCTTTGTGACGTGTGAATTCCACTCACAGAATTATACCTTTCTTCTCATAGAGGACTGGGGAGTCCCTTTTGGAGAAAAAGCTACCAAGGGACATTCGGGAGTATATGGACGGCTATGTTGAAAAAGGAAATATCCTCAGACAAAAATTGGAAAGAAGTTTTCTGTGAAACCGCTTTGTGATACATATGTTTATTCATCTCACATAGATAAAGCCTTCCATACATTACGCAGCTTGAAAATTCTTTCATGGAGGGCGGAGCAAGATGGCCGAATAGGAACAGCTCCAGTCTCCAACTCCCAGTGCCAGCGACACAGAAGACCGGTGATTTCTGCATTTTCAACTGAGACTCCACCTCTGGGGACAGGGCACAACAACAGCTTAGCAACAAAGCCTTGAGGAAACCTCTGCAGGCATAGCGACTCTGTCTGACAGCTTTGAAGAGAGCAGTGGATCTCCCAACATGGAGGCTACAGAGATGAGGGAGCGGACAGACTGCCTGCTCAAGTGGGTCCCACCTGACCCCTGAGTAGCCCCTAACTGGGAGACATCCCACACTAGGGCCAGTCAGCCACCCCTGCAGAGGTGAGAGTACACCCCTGAGGAGAGGAAGCTTCCAAAGCAAGAATCAGACGTTTTTCGCTGACTGAAATGTCTCTTCTGCAGCCTCTGCCTGCTGCTGAGTACTACAGGCAGGTGCTGGAGTGGACCTCAAGCGATATCCCAACAGACCTACAGCTGGGAGTCCTGACTGTTAGAAGGAAAACTATCAAACAGGAAAGGACACCTACACAAGGAGAACCCCATCAATTACATCACATCATCTCAAGACCAAGAGGCAGATAAAACCACAAGATGAGAAAAGCAGAATGAAAATTTGGAAATTCAAAAATAAGAGCACATCTCACGGCAAGAAAGGAAGCAGTCCATACGCCAACGGATCAAAGCTGGGCCAGTGACTTTGTGAGATAAGAGAAGAAACTTCAGTCCATCAAATTTCTCAAGGCTAAAAGGAGAATTACAATTTTTAGTATAGAAACTAAAAATCTTGAAAAAAAGTGGAAGAATTAATGGCTAGACTAATTAATGCACAGAGAGAGTTCATAAGCAGAATAAGAAAGAGTGAAAACAAACCTACGAGAAATGTTGACAAATGCACAAGCTTCAGTAACCGACTTCGATCAACTGGAAGAGAGAGTATATCCAGATTGAGGATCAAATGAATGAAATGAAGCGAGAGAAAACAAAAGAAAAAAAGAAAGAAAAAGCAATGAGGCAAAAGCCTGCAAGAAGTATGGGATTATGTAAAAGGCGAATTCTACGTCTGATTAGGGTGGTGCCACGAAGTGAGGAAAATGCGGAACAAGGACGGAAAACACTCTTCAGATATCATCCAGGAGAACTTCAATATGGTAAAGAGCAGGCCAACTTATTCAAATCCAGGAAGCCTGACGCCACAAAGATACTCCTAGAGAAGAGCAACTCCAAGACACATAGTACAGATTCACCAAAGAAGTTGAAATGAAAAGGAAAAATCTTAAGGGCAGCCAGAGAGAAAGGTCAAGGATTACCCACAAAGGGGAAGCCCATCAGACTCACAGCCAAGATCTCTCAGCAGAAACTCTGCAAACAGAGAAGAGAGTAGGGCCATGTTTAAACATTCTTAAAGAAAAGAATTTTTCATTGAAATTTCATATCCATCAAACTAAGTTTCACTTAAAGTGAAGGAGAAATAAAATCAGCACAGAGACTAAGCAAATGCTTGAGATTTTGCACACATCACCACTAGGCCTGCCACAGAGACCCTGAAGGAAGCACTCAGCATGGGAAAGGAACAACCCGGTACCAGCCATTGCAAAAACGTACCAAAATGTAAAGACCATGAGGCTAGGGAAGAAACTGCATCAACTAACTTGGTAAAATAACCAGTTAATATCATGGCGTAAGCGGGATCAAGTTCACACATAGCAATCTGTATAGAATGTAAATGGACTAAAACATCAATGAAAAGAAGGCCACAGACTGGCAAACTGGATAAAAGAAGTCCAAGACCCATCAGTCTACTGTATTCAGGAGACCAACCCATCTCCTACGCAAGAGACCTTACATGACTCAAAATAAAAGGGATGGAGGAAGATTTACAAGCAAATGGAGAACAAAAAAGAAAGAAATTAGGGTTTACAATCCTAGTCCTGATAAAACAGACTTTAAACCATCAAAGATCAAAAGAGGGCAAAAGAGGCCATTACATAATGAACCAAGGGATCAGATTGTCAACAGGAAAGAGCTAACTATCCTAAATATATGCCCAATGCAGGAGCACCCAGATTCATAAAGCAAGTCATGAGAGACTTACAAAGAGGAAGTTACCTCCCCATACAATAATAATGGGAGACTTCAGCTTGGATTTTTATCTAGAAGATATTTCCTTTTTCACCATAGGCTGCAGGTGTGCTCCAGGCCATCCCCTTCATGGGTCTGTCCATGACAGAGTTTCCAAACTGCTTAATATAAAGAAAGTTTAATCTATGTGATATCAGTAAATATATCTATCACAAAGCAGTTTCACACAAAGCTTTCCAGGTTTTCTCTGAGGATATTTCCTTTTTCACCATAGTCCTGAAAGTGCTCCCGAATATTCCTTCATAGATTCATCCATGACAGAGTTTCCAAGCTGCATAATGTACAGAAAACTTTATCTATGTCAGATGAATACACATAACACAGAGTAGTTTCACAGAAAGCTTCTTTCCAGTTTTTGTCTGAGGCTATTTCCCTTTTCACATTGGCATCAATATGCTCCCAGATATCCCTTGGTACCTTTTTCTCCAAAAGTGTTTCCCCGATGCTGTATGAGAAGAGAGATATAACACTGAGAGTGGAATGCGCACGTCACATTGCAGTTCCTCCAAAGCTTTTCTCTTGTTTCTATCTGAACATATTTCCTTTTTCACAGTAACCCTCAAAGAGATCCTGAATATCCCTTTGTATACTAAACATAAACAGTATGAGAAAACTGTTCAATGGAAAGAGAAGCTTAACTGAGCGAGAGGATTTCACACAACACATTGTAGTTTCACAGAAAGCTTCCTTCTGGTTTTTATCTGAGGATATTTCTTTCTCCATATTCTAAAGAGTGTTCCCAACTGTCCTTCCTCAGATTCCACAGAAGCAGTGATTTCAAGGTGTTCAATCCAAAGAATGGTTTAATTCTATGAGAAGAATAAACAGATTACAAAGCAGTTGCTCAGAAAGCTTCTCTGTAGTTTTTATCTGAAGATATTTCCCTTTTCACCATAGGCCTGAATGTGCCCCCGAATGTTCCTTCACGGATCCGTCCATGACGGAGTTTTCAAACTGTGTAATGTAAAGAAAGTTTTATCTATGTGAGATGAATAAACATATCTATCACGAAGCAGTTTCACAGAAAGTTTCTTTCCAGTTTTGGTCTGAGGATATTTCCTTTTTCACCATAGCCGTCCATATACTCCTGAATGTTCCTTGATTGCTTTTCTCCAAAGGGATTCCCCAATCCCCTATGAGAAGAAAGGTATAACTCTCTGAGTGGAATGCACACATCACAAAACAGCTCTGTGGAAAGCTTCTCTCCAGTTTCTATCTAAAGATATTCCCGTTTTCACCAAAAGCCTCAAAGTTCTCCAGAATATCCCTTCGCAGACAAAAACAGTGTTATAATGCTGCTCAATGAAATCAGAAGCTGAACTGTGTGAGTGGAATTCACACCACACAGAGCAGTTTCATAGAAAGCTTCCTTCTGGATTTTATCTGAGGATATTTCTGATGCAGCATATTCTAAAGAGCGTTCCCGAATGTCCTTTCTCAGGTTCCACAGTGCAGTGATTTCAAACTGTTCTATCCATAGAATGATTTAACTCTATGAGATGAATGCACACATCACAATGAAGATGCTCAGAAAATTTCTCTACAGTTTTCAAGGAAGACATTTCCTTGCTCACCACAGGCCTCTGGGCGCCAATTAATATCGCTTCACAGATTCCTCAACACAGTTTTCAAACTAGACAACGTAGACTAAGCTTTAAATCTATGAAATGAATGCACATATCAGTGAGCAGTTTCTTGGAACGTTTCTTTCTGGGTTTTATTTTAGGATGTTTTCCTTTTAGACATACTCTTCAATGTGCTCCAAAATATCACTTTTGCGGGTTTACAGGAACAGTGTTCAAGCATTGCCTTATGAGAAAAGAGGTATAACTCCCTGAGTGGAATGCACACATCACAAAGCAGTTTCTCAGAAAGCTTCTCTCCAGTTATTATCTGAAGATATTTCCATTTTCAACATATACCTGAATGTGCTCCTGAAAGTCCCTTCGTGGATCCGTCCATGACAGAGTTTCCAAGCTGCAAAAAGTAAAGAAAGCTTTATCTATGTGAGATGAATAAACATAGCAAAAGGAAAATTCACGGAAAGCTTCTTTCCAGTGTTTATCCAAAGATATTTCCTTTTTCACCATAGTCCTGAATGTGCTCCCGAAAGTCTCTTTGCTGATCCATCCATGAAAGAGTTTCCAAGCTGTGTAATGTAAAGAAAGCTTTACTTATGTGAGATGAATAAACATATCACAAAGCAGTTTCACAGAAAGCCTCTTTCCAGTTTTTCTCTGAGGCTATTTCTCTTTTCACCAAAGGTGTCAATATGCTCTCAAATATCTCTTGGTCACTTTTTCTCAAAGAGGGTTTCCCCAATGCTGGATGAGAAGAGAGGTATAACACTGTGACTGGAATGCACACATCACAAAACAGTTTCTCAGAAAGCTCCTCTCCCATTTTTATCTGAAGGTATTTCCTTTTTCACCATAGACCTGAATCTGCTCTCAAAAGTCCCTTCGTGGATCCGTTCATGAAGGAGTTTCCAAACTGCATAATAAAAGGAAAGTTTTATCTATGTGAGATGAATAAACATAGCAAAAAGCAGATTCACAGAAAGCTTCTCTCCAGTTTTCATCTGAAGATGTTTCGTTTTTCCATACAGTACTGAAAGTGCTCCCCAATGTCCCTTCGCGGATTCGTCCATGACAGAGTTTCCAAACTGCATATTATAAAGAAAGCTTTATCTATGTGCAATCAATACACATATCTCAGAACAGTTTCACAGAAAGGGTTTCCTGATGCTGTTTGAGAAGAGAAGTATAACACTGTGAGTGGAATGCACACGTCACAAAGCAGTTCCTCGGAAAGCTTCTCTCCAGTTTCTATCTGAACAAATTTCCATTTTCACCATAAGCTTCAAAGCGCTCCCAAATATCCCTTCGCATGTTAAACATAAACAGTGTTAGAAAACTGCTCAAGGAAAAGAGAAGCTTAACTGAGCATGAAGAATTCACACGACGCATAGCAATTTTACAGAAAGCTTCCTTTTGGTTTTTTCTGAGGATATTTCTTTCTCCATATTCCAAAGAACATTTCCAAATTTCCTTCCTCAGATTACACAGAAACAGTGAATTCAAACAGCTCAATCGAAAGAATGGTTTAACTCTCTGAGGTGAATACACACATCACAAAGCAGTTGCTCAGAATGCTTCTCTCCAGTTTTCATCAGAAGACATTTCCTTACTCAACACAGGCCTCCGGGAACCACTTAATAGCAACTCGCAGATTCCTCTAAGACAAATTTCCAAACTGGGCAATGTAGAGTAAGCTTTACCTCTGTGAAATGAATCCACATATCAGAGAACAGTTTCTTGGAACACTTCTTTTTGGGTTTTATTTGAGGATATTTCACTTTTCCTCACAATCTTCAATGCGATCCGAAATATCACTTTTTCGGTTTTACAGGACCAGTGTTCAAACACTGCCTTATGATAAAAGAAGTATAACTTCCTGAGTGGAATGCACGCATCACAAAGCAGTATCTCAGAAAGCTTCTCTCCATTTATTATCTGAAGATATTTTGTTTTTCACCATAGGCCTGAATGTGTTCCCGAATGTCCCTTAGCAGATACTTCCATGACTGACTATCCAAACTGCATAATATAAAGAAAGTTTTATCTATGTTATATGAATAAACATATCTATCACAAAGCAGTTTCACAGAAAGCTTCTTTCCAGTTTTTGTCTGAGGTTATTTCCTTTTTCACCATAGCTGTCCCTATATTCCCGAGTGTCCCGTGGTAGCTTTTTCTCCAAAAAGGACTCCCCAATCCTCTATGAGAAGAAAAGTATAATTCTGTGAGTGGAATGCACACGTCACAAAGCAGCTCATCAAAAAGCTTCTCTCCAGTTTCTTTTCTTTCTTTTTTTTTTTACTTTATTTATTATTATTATACTGTAAGTTGTAGGGTACATGTGCATAACGTGCAGGTTAGTTACATATGTATACTTCTGCCTTGTTGGTGTGCTGCACCCATCAACTCGTCATTTACATCAGGTATAACTCCCAATGCAATCCCTCCCCCCTCCCCCCTCCCCATGATAGGCCCCGGTGTGTGATGTTCCCCTATATGAAGATATTTCAGTTTTCACCATGAGTCTCAAAGTGCTCCCGAATATCCCTTAGCAGATTAAACTAAAACAGTATTAAAATACTGCTCAATTAAAAGAGAAGTTTAATTGTGTAAGTGGAATTAATATGACACTGAGCAGTTTCACAGAACGCTTCCTTCTGGTTTTTATCTGAGGTTATTTCATTCTCAGGCTATTCTTAAGTGCGTTCCCAAATGTCCTATATCAGGTTCCATAGAAACAGTGAATTCAAACTGCTCAATCCAAAGAATGGTTTAACTCTATGAGATGAATACACACATCAGAATGCAGTTGCTCAGAAAGCTTCTCTCCAGTTTTCAATGGAAGACGTTTCCTTGCTCACCAAAGGCCTCCAGGAACCACTTACTATCCCTTCACATATTCCTGAAAGACAGATTTTCAAAACTGGGCAATGTATAGCAAGCTTTAACTCTGTGAAACGAGTGCACATATCACAGAGCACTTTCTTGGAAGGCTTCTTTCTGGGTTTTATTTGATTATATTTCACTTTTCTCCATAGTCTTCAAGGCAGTCCGAAATATGAATTTTTCAGTTTTACAGGAAGAGTGTTCAAACACTTCCTTATGAGAAAAGAGGTGTAACTCCCTGAGTGGAATGCACACATCACAAAGCAGTTTCTCAGAAAGCTTCTCTCCAGTTTTTATCTGAAAATATTTCCTTTTTCACCATAGGCCTGAATGTGATCCCATATAACCCTTCACGGATCCATCCATGATGGAATTTGGAAGCTGTGTAATGTAAAGAAAGCTTTATCTATGTGCGATGAATAAACATAGCAAAAAGCAGATTCACAGAAAGTTCTTTCCAGTTTTTATCTGAATATTTCCGTTTTCACCATAGTCCTGAATGTGCTCCAGAATGTCCCTTAACGGATCTGTCCATGACAGAGATTCCAAGCTGCAAAATGGAAACAGAGTTTTATCCATGTGAGATGAATACACATATCACAGCGCAGTTTCACAGAAAGCTTCATTCCAGTTTTTTTCTGAAGCTATTTGCCTTTTCACATTTGGCGTCAATATGCTCCCGAATATCACTTGGTACTTTTTTCTCCAAAAGGGTTTCCCCGATTCTGTATGATAAGAGAGATATAACACTGTATGTATAATGCATACATCACAAAGAAGTTCCTCGGAAATCTTCTCTCCAGTTTCTTTCTGATAATATTTCCTTTTTCACCATAAACCTCAAAGCACTCCCGAATATCCCTTCACATGCTGAACATAAACAGGGATAAAAAACTGCTCAAAGAAAAGACAGGCTTAACTGAGCAAGAGGAATTAAGAGGGCACAGAGCAGTTTCACGGAAAGCTTCCTTCTGGTTTTTATCTGAGCATATTTCTTTCTCCATATTCTAAAGAGCGTTCACAAATGTCCTTCCTCAGATTCTGCAGAAGCACTGATTTCAAACTGCTCAATCCAAAGAATGGTTTAACTCTATGAGATGAATACACACATCACAAAGCAGTTGCTCAGAAAGCTTCTCTCCAGTTTTCATCAGAAGACGTTTCCTTGCTCACCACAGGCCTCCGGGCGCCACTTAATATCCCTTCGGAGATTTCTCAAAGACAGAGTTTCCAAACTGGACAACGTAGAGCAAGCATTAACGCTGTGAAATGAATGCACATATCAGAGAGCAGTTTCTTGGAATGCTTCTTTCTGGGTTTTATTTGAGGATAGTTCACTTTTTGCCACAGTCTTTCATGCGCTCCAAAATATCCCTTTTTCAGTTTTCCGGGAACAGTGTTCAAACACTGCCTCATGAGAAAAGAGGTATAAATCTCTGAGTGGAATGTACACATCACAAAGCTGTTTCTCATAATGCTTCTCTCCAATTTTTTCCGAAGATATTTCCATTTTCACCGTAGTCCTGAATGTCCTCCCGAATGTCCCTTCGTGGATCCATCCATGACAGTGTTTCCAAGTTGCGTAATGTAAGTGGTGACTGGAGGTTTGAATATGCTCCCGAATGTGCCTTGCAGACTAAGAAAAAACAGTGTTAGAATACTGCTCAATGAAAAGAGAAGCTTAACAGTGCGAGTGGAATTCACGTGACACAGAGCAGTTTCACAGGAAGCTTCCTTCTGGATTTTATCTGAGGGTATTTTGTTTTCAGCATATTCTAAAAAGTGTTCCCAAATGTCCTTCCTCAGGTTCCACAGAAACAGTGATTTCAAACTGCTCAATCCAAACAGTGGTTTAAGTCCAGGAGATGAGTACACAATCACAAAGCAGTTGCTCAGAAAGTTTCTTTCCAGTTTTCATAGGAAGACATTTCCTTGCTCACCACAAGCCTCCGTAGGCCACTTAATTATCCCTTCTCTGATTCCTCAAAGACAGAGTTTCCAAACTCGGCAACATTGAGAAAGCTTTAACTCTGTTAAACGAATGCACATATCAGAGAGCAGTTTCTTGGAACACTGCTTTCTGGCTTTTATTTGAGGATACTTCACTTTTCACCATACCCTTCAATGTGATCTGAAATGTCAGTTTTTTGGTTTTACATTAATGATGTTCAAACACGGCGTTATAAGAAAAGAGTTATAACTCCCTGAGTGAAATTAACGCATCACAAAACAATTTCTCGAAAAGCTTCTCTCCACTTTTTATCTGAAGATATTTTCTTTTTCACCATACTCCTAAATGTGCTCCCTAATGTCCCTTCATGGAACCATCCATGACAGACTCTCCAAGCTGTGTAATGTAAAGAAAGCTTTATTTATGTGAGATGTATACACATAGCACAGAGCAGTTTCACAGAAAGCTTCTTTGCAGTTTTTGTCTGTGACTATTTCCCTTTTCACCATAAGCGTCAATATGCACCCAGACATCCCTTGGTACCTTTTTCTCCAAAAGGGTTTCCCCGATGTTCTACGAGAAGAGAAGTATGACACTGTGAGTGGAATGCACATGTCACAAAGCAGTTGCTCGGAAAGCTTCTCTCCAGTTTCTATCTGAACATATTTCCTTTTGCACCGTAAGTCTCAAAGCACTCTCGAATATCCCTTCACACACTAAGCACAAATAGTATTAGAAAACTGCTCAATGAAAAGAGAAGCTTAACTGAGTGAGAGGAATTCACACGACACATAGCAGTTTCACAGAAAGCTTCCTTCTGGTTTTTATCTGAGGATATTTCTTTCTCCATATTCTAAAGAGCATTCCCAAATGTCCTTCCTCCGATTACACAGAAGAACTGATTTCAAACAGCTCAATCCAAAGAGTGGTTTAACTCTATGAGATGAATACCCACATCACAAAGCAGTTTCTCAGAAAGCTTCTCTCCGGTTTTTATCTGAAGATATTTTCTTTTTCACCATAGACCTGAATGTGCTTCCGAAGGTCCCTTCGCGGATCTGTCCATGACGGAGTTTCCAAAGTGCATAATATAAGAAAAGTTTTATCTATGTGAGATGAATACACATATCACAGAACAGTTTCACAGAAAGGGTTTCCCCGAAGCTCTATGAGAAGAGAGGTATAACACTGTGAGTGCAATGTACACATCACAAAGCAGTTCTCGGAAAGCTTCTCTCCAGTTTCTATCAGAACATATTTCCTTTTTCACCATAAGCCTCAAACCGCTCCTGAATATCGAGTGGCATGTTAGACATACACAGTGCTAGAGAACTGCTCAATGAAAAGAGAAGCTTAACTGAGGGAGAGGAATTCACAAGACACATAGCAGTATCACAGAAAGCTTCCTTCTGCTTTTTGTCTGAGAATATTTCTTTCCCCATATTCTAAAGAGCGTTCCCAAATGTCCTTCTTCAGATTCCACAGAAACAGTGATTTCAACCTGCTCAACTGAAGGAATGGTTTACCTCTATGAGATGAATACACACATTACAAAGCAGTTGCTCAGAAAGCTTCTCTTTCGTTTTTCACCATTGGACTGAACGTGCACCCAAAATATCCTTTCACGGATCCGTCCATGACCGTGATTCCAAGCTGCGTAATGTAAAGAAATTTTTTTCTATGTGAGATGAATACACATATTACAGAGCAGTTTCACAGAAAGATTCTTTACAGTTTTTTTCTGAGGCTGATTCCCTTTTCACCATAGGCATCAATATGCTCCTGAATATACCTTGGTACCTGTTTCTCCAAAAGAGTTTCCCCCATGCTGTATGAGAAAGGAAGTATAACACTGTGAGTGGAAAGCACACATCACTAACTTCTTCCTCGGAAAGCTTCTCTCCAGTTTCTATCTGAACATACTGCCTTTTTCACCAACAACCTCAATGCAATCTCAATAATTCCTTCGCATGCTAAACGTTAACAGTGTTAGAAAATTGCTCAATGAAAAGAGAAGTTTAACTGAGCGAGAAGAATTCACATGATGCATAGCAGTTTCACTGAAAGGTTCCTTCTGGTTTTTATCTGAGGGTATTTCTTTCTCCATATTCTAAAGAGCGTTCCCAAATGTCCTCTCTCAGGTTCCACAGAAACAGTGATTTCAAACTGCTTAATCTAAAGAATGATTTAACTCTCTGAGATGAATACACACATCACAAAGCAGTTACTCAGAAAGCTTCGCTCCAGTTTTCAACGGAAGACATTTCCTTGCTCACTGCCTGCCTCCAGGTGACACTTAATGTCCTTCACAGATTCCTCAAAGATAGAGTTTCCCAACTAGGCAATAGAGAGTAAGCTTTAATTCTGTGGAATGAATGCACATATCAGAGAGCACTTTCTTGGAACGCTTCTTTCTGGGTTTTATGTGAGGATATTTCACTTTTCCCCATAGTCATCAATGCTCTCCGAAATATCACTTTTTCAGTTACAGGAATATTGTTCAAACACTGCCTTATGAGAAAAGAGGTATAACTCTCTGATTGGAATGCACACATCACAAAGTCTTTCTCAGAAAGCTTCTCTCCGGTTCTTATCTGAAGATATTTCCTTTTTCACCATACTCCAGAATGTCATCCCAAATGTACCTTCATGAATGCGTCCATGACGGAGTTTCTAACCTGCCTAATGGAAAGAAAGCTTTAACAATGTGAGATGAATAAACGTAGCAAAAAGCAGATTCACAGAAAATTTCTTTCCAGTTTTCATCTGAAGATCTTTCCTTTTTCACCATACTCCTGAATGCGCTACAAAATGTCCTTTCGGGGATCCGTCCATGAAAGAATTTTCTTTTTTTTTTTTTTTTTAATTTATTTATTATTATTATACTTTTTTTTTTTTTCAAATGATACCTAATCTTTTTTTTTTTTTTTTTTTTTTTTACTTTATTTATTATTATTATACTGTAAGTTGTAGGGTACATGTGCATAACGTGCAGGTTTGTTACATATGTATACTTGTGCCTTGTTGGTGTGCTGCACCCATCAACTCGTCATTTACATCAGGTATAACTCCCAATGCAATCCCTCCCCCCTCCCCCCTCCCCATGATAGGCCCCGGTGTGTGATGTTCCCCTTCCCGAGTCCAAGTGATCTCATTGTTCAGTTCCCACCTATGAGTGAGAACATGCGGTGTTTGGTTTTCTGTTCTTGTGATAGTTTGCTAAGAATGATGGATTCCAGCTGCATCCATGTCCCTACAAAGGACACAAACTCATCCTTTTTGATGGCTGCATAGTATTCCATGGTGTATATGTGCCACATTTTCTTAATCCAATCTGTCACTGATGGACATTTGGGTTGATTCTAAGTCTTTGCTATTGTGAATAGTGCTGCAATAAACATACGTGTGCATGTGTCTTTAGAGCAGCATAATTTATAATCCTTTGGGTATATACCCAGTAATGGGATGGCTGGGTCATATGGTACATCTAGTTCTAGATCCTTGAGGAATCGCCATACTGTTTTCCATAATGGTTGAACTAGTTTACAATCCCACCAACAGTGTAAAAGTGTTCCTATTTCTCCACATCCTCTCCAGCACCTGTTGTTTCCTGACTTTTTAATGATCGCCATTCTAACTGGTGTGAGATGGTATCTCATTGTGGTTTTGATTTGCATTTCTCTGATGGCCAGTGATGATGAGCATTTTTTCATATGTCTGTTGGCTGTATGAATGTCTTCTTTTGAGAAATGTCTGTTCATATCCTTTGCCCACTTTTTGATGGGGTTGTTTGTTTTTTTCTTGTAAATTTGTTGGAGTTCTTTGTAGGTTCTGGATATTAGCCCTTTGTCAGATGAGTAGATTGCAAAAATTTTCTCCCATTCTGTAGGTTGCCTGTTCACTCTGATGGTAGTTTCTTTTGCTGTGCAGAAGCTCTTTAGTTTAATTAGATCCCATTTGTCAACTTTAGCTTTTGCTGCCGTTGCTTTTGGTGTTTTAGACATGAAGTCTTTGCCCATGCCTATGTCCTGAATGGTACTACCTAGGGTTTCCTCTAGGGTTTTTATGGTATTAGGTCTAACATTTAAGTCTCTAATCCATCTTGAATTAATTTTTGTATAGGGAGTAAGGAAAGGATCCAGTTTCAGCTTTCTACTTATGGCTAGCCAATTTTCCCAGCACCATTTATTAAATAGGGAATCCTTTCCCCATTTCTTGTTTCTCTCAGGTTTGTCAAAGATCAGATGGTTGTAGACGTGTGGTATTATTTCTGAGGACTCTGTTCTGTTCCATTGGTCTATATCTCTGTTTTGGTACCAATACCATGCTGTTTTGGTTACTGTAGCCTTGTAGTATAGTTTGAAGTCAGGTAGCGTGATGCCTCCAGCTTTGTTCTTTTGACTTAGGATTGTCTTGGCGATGCGGGCTCTTTTTTTGGTTCCATATGAACTTTAAAGCAGTTTTTTCCAATTCTGTGAAGAAACTCATTGGTAGCTTGATGGGGATGGCATTGAATCTATAAATTACCTTGGGCAGTATGGCCATTTTCACGATATTGATTCTTCCTATCCATGAGCATGGTATGTTCTTCCATTTGTTTGTGTCCTCTTTTATTTCACTGAGCAGTGGTTTGTAGTTCTCCTTGAAGAGGTCCTTTACATCCCTTGTAAGTTGGATTCCTAGGTATTTTATTCTCTTTGAAGCAATTGTGAATGGAAGTTCATTCATGACTTGGCTGTCTTAACAGAGCAGTTTCACAAAAAAGCTTCTTTCTGGTTTTTGTCTGAGACTCTTTACCTTTTCACCATAGACATCAATATACTCCCGAATATCCCTTGGTAGTTTTTCTCCAAAAGGGATTCCTCAATCCTTTATTAAAAGAAAGATATAACTCTGTGAGTTGAATGCACACATCACAAAACAGCTCCTCGGAAACCTCTCCAGTTTCTATCTGAACATATTTAATTTTTCACCTTAAGCCTCAAAGCACTCCCGAATACACCTTCGCACGCTAAAGATAAACAATGTTAGAAAACACTCAAAGAAAAGAGAAGCTTAACTGAGTGAGAGGATTTCACACGATACATAGTAGTTTCACAGACAGCTTCCCTCTGGTTTTTTTCTGAGGATGTTTCTTTCTCTATATTCTAAAGAGCGTTCCCAAGTGTCCTTCCTCAGATTCCACAGAAATAGTGATTTCAAACTGTTCTATCCAGACAAGAGTTTAACTCTATGAGTTGAATACACACATTTTCTCAGGAAGCTTCTCTACAGTTTTTATCTGAAGTTATTACCTTTTTCACCATACGCCTGAAAATCTTCCAGATTGTCCCTTCGCAGATCCGTCCATGACGGAGTTTCCAAACTGCATAAAATAAGGAATGTTTTATCTATGTGAGATGAACAAACATAGCAAAAAATAGATTCACAGAAAGCTTCTTTTCAGTTTTTATCTGAAGATATTTTCTTTTGCTCTTGCTCAGTTAAGCTTCTCCTTTCATTGAGCAGTTTTCTAACACTGTTTATGTTTAGCATGCAAAACGATATTTGAGAGTGCTTTGAGGCTTACGAGGAAAAAGGATATATGTTCAGAAAGAAACTGGAGAGAAACTTTCCATGGAACTGCTTTGTTTCGTGTGTATTCCACTCACAGGGTTATACTTTTCTTCTCATAGAAGATTGCAGAATCCCTTTTGGAGAAAAAGCTCCCAAGGGACATTCGGGCGTATATGGACGGCTATGGTGAAAAAGGAAATATCCTCAGACAAAAACTGGAAAGAAGCTTTCTGTGAAATTGCTTTGTGATAGATGTGTTTATTCACCTCACATAGATAAAACTTTCTTTCTATTACAAAGTTTTGAAACTCCATCATGGACGGATTCGTGAAGGGAGATCGGGAGCACATTCACTCCCATGGTGAAATAGGAAATATCTTCAGATAAAAACTGGAGAGAAGCTTTCTGAGAAACTGCTTTGTGATATGTGCATTCCACTCAGGCAGTCATACCGCTTTAACCATAAGGCAGTCTTTGAACACTGTTCCTGTAAAACGGAAAAAATGATATTTCTGAGCGCATTGAAGACTATGGTAAAAAATACAATATCTTCAAATAAAACCAAGAAAGAAACGTTCCAAGAACCTGCTCTCTGATATGTGCATTCATTTCACAGAGTTAAAACTTACTCTACATTGCCCTGTTTGGAAACTCTGTCTTTGAGGAATCTGTGAAGGGATATTAAGTGGCGCCCGGAGGCCTTCACTAAGAAAGGAAACGTCTTCAGATGAAAACTGGAGAGAAGCTTTCTGAGAAACTGCTTTGTGATGTGTGTATTCATCTCATAGAGTTAAACCATTCTTTGGATTGAACAGTTTGAAATCACTGTTTCTGTGGAAACCGAGGAAGGATATTTGGGAACGCTCTTTAGAATATGGAGAAAGAAATATTCTCAGGTGAAATCCAGAATGAAGCTTTCTGTGAAACTGCTCTGTGTTGTCTTAATTCCTCTCACTCAGTTAAGCCCCTCTTTTCATTGAGCAGTTTTCTAACCCTGCTTATGTTTAGCGTGTGAAGGGATATTCTGGAGCGCTTTGAGCCTTACGGTGAAAAAGGAAATATGTTCAGACAGAAAGTGGAGAGAAACTTTCCACAGAACTGCTTTGTGACGTGAGCATTCCACTCACAGTGTTATACATCTCTTCTCATGCAGCATCGGGGAAACCGTATTGAAGAAACAGGAACAAAGGGATATCTGGGAGCATATTGATGCCTATGGTGAAAAGAGAAATAGGCTCAGGAAAAACCTGGGAAGAAGCTTTCTGTGAAACTGCTCTGTGATACGTGTATTCACCTCACGTAGGAAAAGCTTTCTTTACATTACGCAACTTGGAAACTCTGTCATGGATGGATCCGCGAATGGACATTCGGGAGCACATTCAGGACTATGGTGAAAAAGGAAATATTCTCAGATAAAAACTGGAAAGAAGCTTTCTGTGAATCTGCTTTTTGCTATGTTTATTCATCTCACATAAATAAAGCTTTCTTTAAAGTACGCAGCTTGGAAACTCTGTCATGGACAGATCCGCTAAGGAATATTCGGGAGTACATTCAGAACTATGGTGAAAATGGAAATATCTTCAGATAAAAACTGGAGAGAAGAATTCTGAGAAACTGCTTTGTGATGTGTGCATTCCACTCAGGGAGTTATACCTCTTTTCTCATAAGGCAGTGTTTGAACAATGTTCCTGTAAAACCGAAAAAGGGATATTTCGGATCGAATGGAAGACTATGGTGAAAAGTGAACTATCCTCAAATAAAACCCAGAAAGAAGCGTTCAAAGAAACTTCTCTCCAATGTGTGCATTCATTTCACAGAGTTAAAGCTTACTCTACAATGCCCAGTTTGGAAACTCTGTCTTTCAGGAATCTGCAAAGGGATAGTAAGTGGGCTTACCAGAGCCCTTGGTGAGCAAGGAAATAAGGAAATGTCTTCCGATGAAAACTGGAGAGAAGCTTTCTGAGCAACTGTTTTGTGATGTGTGTATTCATCTCATAGAGTTAAATCATTCTTTGGATTGAGCACTTTGTAATCACTGTTTCTGTGGAATCTATGGAAGGATATTTGGTAACGGTCTTTAGATTATGGAGATATCCTCAGATAAAAACCAGAAGGAAGCTTTCCGTGAAACTGCTCTGTGTCGTGTGAATTCCACTCGCTCAGTTCAGCTTCTTTTTTCATTGAGCAGTATTCTAGCATGGTTTTTGTTTAGTCTGTGAAGGGATATTCGGGAGCACTTTGAGGCTTATGGTGAAACGGAAGTATCTTTAGATAGAAAATGGAGAGAAGCTTTCTGAGGAGCTGCTTTGTGACGTGTGCATTCCAATCACAGAGTTATACCTTTCTTCTCATAGAGGATTGGGGAATCCCTTTTGGAAAAAAAGTTACCAAGGGACATTCGGGAGTGTATGGACGGTTATGGTGAAAAAGGAAATATCCTCAGACAAAAAACCGGAAAGAGGCTTTCTGTAAAACTAGTTTGTGTTAGATATGTTTATTCATCTCACATAGATAAAGCTTTCTTTATATTACCAAGTTTGGAAACTCCGTCATGGACGGATCCACGAAGGGACATTCGGGAGTACATTCCGTACTATGGTGAAAAGGTGATATCTTCATCTAATAACTGGAGAGAAGCTTTCTGAGAAACTGCTATGTGATGTGTGCATTCCACTCAGGGTGTTATACCTTTTTTCTCATAAGGCAGTGTTTCTTTTTTTTTTTTTTATAATTAAATATATATATTTAATTCCATAATCTCACACTCATTTATTTAAATATCAGTGAATTCATATTTAAGTAGTTTGTAAAAACTTTCACAGGTATTTCATCACTCAACAATGTGCAAACATTTTACATATAGATATTTTTGTTTAAAAATAAAATGCATATCTAGCTAGTGATTACTAAAATAAAAACTTTTAAAATCTTATTTTAAAACAACAAATTATTATTGAAATTATTCATGGATTTTGAATTTTACGACACAATTATGACTGTAATAAAATTATTTGTATCGTAAAGCTAATATTAAATGTTGGCTGGATTTACTTCTACACAACAAAGGGGCCTTAGTAGATTGTCTTTATCACTTGAACTCAAATGACCATTGCTGAATCTGATGTTCTCCCATGGCAGCCATGCTGTCTTCTGGTAAACAGTAGCCTCTCCATTGTTTTTCCAAAGATTATAAAGAGTAGGTGCAATAATTTCTGCCTACTTATTATTTTTCTTAATTTATTTAATATTATTATGCCTGTAAGTTCACAATTTTTTGTAAGTATTGCATAACGTGCAGGTTTGTTACATGTAATATGCACTTGTGCCTTGTTGGTGTACTGCACCCGTAAATAATCATTTACATCGTTGTAACCAAAGCATGATCCCTCCCCCACCCCCTCCCCATGATAGGCCGCAGGTGTGTAGTGTTCCCCTCCCGAGTCAAGTGATCCTCATTTGTTCCAGTTTGCGTTTCCACCGCAGGTAGGAACGTCACGGGGTGTTTGGTTTTTCTATTTCTTGTGATGGTTGCTTCAGGAATGATGGATTCCAGCTGCATCCATGTCCCTCACAAAGGACACGACTCATCCTTTTTGATGGCTGCATAGTATTATTCCATGGTGTATAGCGGCGCACATTTTCTTAATCAATACATCGCGGGCGTGGGTTTTGATTTCAAGTCTTTGCTTTATTGTGAATGGTGCTGCAGCCGTGCGTGCATGTCTTTATAGCAGCATAAGTTGCATAATCCTTTAAAATTTCTATCCCCAGTATTGGGATGAAGCGGATGCTTAATAATTTTTTATCCTAGTTCCTAGATCCTTGAGGAATCCCTTAATACTGTTTTCCATAATGGACAGACTTCAGTTGCAATCCCGCCAACTAAGTGTAAAGACATTTCTCCACATCCTCTCCAGCGCCTGTTGTTTCCTGACTTTTTAATGATCATTACCATTCTAACTGGTGTGCGGATAGGTAGCTCTCATTAATGGTTTTGATTTACATTTCTCTCAGTGGCCAGTGATAGTAAGGCATTTTTTTCCTTTGTACTGTTGGCTGTATGAATGTCTTCTTTTGAAATGTCTATTATATCCTTTGCCACTTTTGATGGGGTTGTTTGTTTTCTTATGCCGTTTGTTTGCCGGAGTTCTTTGGGATTCTGGATATTAGCCTTTGTCAGATGAGTAGATTACCAAAATTTCTCCCCATTCAGGACACCTTATTCACTCTGATGGTAGTTTCTTTTGCTGTGCAGAGGCTCTTTAGTTTAATGAGATCCCATTTATCCAATTTTGGCTTTGCTGCCGTTGCTTTTGGTGTTTTAAGACATGAAGAGTCTTTGCCCATGCCTATGTGTCACAGATGATGGGTACTACCTAGGGTTTCCTCCTAGGGTTTTTATGGTATTAGGTCTAACTTGTTTAAGTCTCTAATGCATCTTAGATTGAGGTACCCATTATGAGGAGTAAGGAAGGATCCAGTTTCGAAAAACTTTCTACTTATGAAGCTGTGAATTTCCAGCACCATTTATTAAATGAGAATCAGCACCACATTTCTGCCATTTCTCTCAGGGTTTGTCAAAGAGATCAGATGGCTGTAGATGTGCATTATTTCTAGGGACTCTGTGCCCATTGGTCCTATATCTGTTTTGGTACCAATTACCATGCTGTTTGGTTACTGTGGCCTTGTGGAAGGCATAGTTTGAAATTCAAGGTGGCGTGATGCCTCTGGCTGTTCTTTGACTTACAGGATTGTCTCTTGGTCTGGGCTCTTTTTGGTTCCACTGCTGAACTTTAAAAGCAGTTTTTCCAATTCTGTAGAAGAGGCTCATTTAGTAACGATGGGGATGGCATTGAATCCTATAAAATTACCTTGGGCGAGTATGGCCATTTCCGCGATATTGATTCTTTATCCATGAGCATGGTATGTTCTTCTTCCATTTGTTTGTGTCCTCTTTTATTTCACTGAGGCAGTGGTTTGTAGTTCTGCTCCTTGAAGGGTCCTTTACCATCCCTTATGGTTGGATTCTACAGGTATTTTATTCTTTTTGAGCAATTTGTGAATGGAACTTCATTCCTGATTTGGCTCTGTGTTTGTCTATTTACTGTGGTGTATAAGAGATGCTTGTGATTTTTGCACATTAATTTTGTATCCTGAGACTTTACTGGAAGTTGCTTAACAGCTTAAGGAGTTTTTGGGTATTGTTGAGACAATGGGGTTTCTAAATATATACAATCATAATAAATCACAAAACAAGACAGATTTGGCTTCTTCATTTCCTAACTAGGCCACCCTTGATTTCTTTCTTGCCTGATTTTCAGACAGACTTTGACCTATATATTGAATAGAATTGAGTGAGAGAGGGCATCTATCTTAATGCCAGGTTTTCAAAGGAATTTTTCCAGTTTTGCCCATTCCAGTATGATATTGGCTTTAATGGCTTTATCATAAATAAAGCTCTTATTATTTTGGAGTCGTTATCAATGCAGATTTATTGAGCGTTTTTGGCAGCGGTGAAGATTTTTGTCAAAAGCCTTTCACCATCTATTAAGAATAATCATGTGGTTTGTCTTTGGTTCTATTTTATAGTAGCGCGTTCATGGTACATTGGTTGTGAATGCTGAGTGTACTTGCATCCGAGGATGAAACCCCATGATCATGGTGGATAAGCTTTTGATGTGTTGCTGAGATCGGTTTGCCAGTATTTTGTGGGGATTTTTTGCATCCATGTTCATCAGGGGATATTGTGGTCTAAAATTCTCTCTTTTTTTGTTGTATCTCTGCCGGGCTTTGAGTATCAGGATGATGATGTTGGCCTCATAAAATGAGTTAGGAGGTTTTCTTCTAATGATTGGAATAGTTTCAGAAGAGATTGGTACCAACTCCTCCTTGTACTTCTGGTAGGGGTCAACTGTGAATCCATCTAAGTGCAAGGACTTTTTTTTTTGGTTTGGTAGGCTATTAGTTGTTTATGTTTCAGAGCCTGCTATTTAGTCCCTATTCAAGTTCAACTTCTTCCCTGGTTTTAGTCTTTAGAGAGTGTAAATTGTCAGAAATTATCCATTTCTTCTAAGATTTTCCAGGTTGATTTGGAGTAAGAGGTGTTTATAGTATTCTCTGTTAGTAGTTTTGGCATTTTCACAGGGTCGGTGGTGATATCCCCTTTATCACATTTTTAATTAGATGGAGTTTGATTCTTTTGCCTCTCTTTTTATTGCTTTTGTTAGTCTTGCTTGCTAGTGGTCTGCTCAATTTTGTTGATCTTTTCAAAAACCAACTCCTGGATTCATTGACTGATTTTTTGGGAGGTTTTTTGTGTCTCTATCTCCTTTAGTTCTGCTCTGGTCTTGGATTATTTCTAGCCTTCTGCTAGCTTTCCGGGTAATGTTTTGCTCTTTTCTAGTTCTTTTAGTGTTAGAGTGTCAATTTTAGATCTTTCCTGCTTTCTCTTGTGGGCATTTAGTGCTATAAATTCCCTCACTTTCGCTTTAAATGTGTCCCAGGATTCTGGTATATTTGTATCTTTGTTCTCATTGGTTCAAAGAACATCTTTATTTCTGCCTTCATTTCGTTATAGCCTTTAGTAATAGTCATTCAAGGAGCAGGTTGTTCAGTTTCCATGTGGTTTAGTGGTTTTGATTGAGTTTCTTAGTCCTGGAGTTCTAGTTTGATTTGCACTGTGGTCACAAAGGACAGTTTGTAATAATTTCTGTTCTTGTACATTTTGCTGAGGGTGCTTTTACTTCCGAATTCGGTGGAATTTTGGAATAAGTGCGATTAGCGTGTGAGAGAGAATGCTGCTCTTCTACACTTGATTTAGGGTGGGAGTTCTATAGATGTCTATTAGGTCATGCTTGCGAGATGAGTTCAATTCCTGGATATCGCTTGTGCTTTTCATGTCGTTGATCTGTCCTGAAAATGTTGACAGTGGAGTGTGTGTTGAAGTCTCCCCATTATTATTGTATGGGAGTCCTAAGTCCTCTTTTGTAAAGTCTCTAAGGACTTGCTTTATGAATCTAAGGTGCTCCCTGTATTTGGGTGCATATATATTTGGGATAGTTAAGCTCTTCCTGTTGAATTGATCTGCAGGCTGTGGCATCTCATTGCCCAGTCTTTTTAATTGGTTTTAAGAGTCTGTTTTATCAGAGACTAGTGACAGCCATTTTTTTTTGTTCTCCATTTTGCTTGGTAGATCTTCCTCCATCCCTTTATTTTGGGGCCTATGTGTCTCTGCGTATTGAGATGGGTCTCCTGAATGCAGCAGACTGATGGAATCTTGACTCCTGTAGGGTTGCAGTCTGTGTCTCTCTTAATTCAGGCATTTAGTCCATTTACATTTTAAGGTTAAGGTGTTATGTGTAGACTTGATCCTGCCATTGTGATGTGCTAGTTATTTTGCTCATTAGTTGATGTAGTTTCTTCCCTAGCCTCGATGGTCTTTACATTTGGCATGTTTTTAGGATGGTGGTGCAGTTTGTTCCTTTCCATGTTGAGTGTAAGCATTTTAGGGTCTCTTATGGTGGAGCCTAGTGTTCGGAAATAAGCATTTACTTATCACCTTAAAGGTTTTGTTCTCCTTCATATGGGAAACTTAGTTTGGCTGGATAGAGATTCTGGGTTGAAAATTCTTTTCTTTAAGAATGTTGAATGTTGGCCCCCACTCTCTTCTGGCTTATGGGGTTTTCTGCCGAGATCTACTGTGAGTCTAGTGGGCTTCCCTTTGTAGGTAGCCGACCTTTCTCTGTGGCTGCCCATGAGATATTTTCCCTTCATTTCAACTTTTGGTGAATCTAGCGAATTATGTGTCTTGGGTTGCTCTTCTAGAATTATCTTTGCTGAAGTTCTCTGCATTTCCTGGATTTGAATGTTGACCCCTTGCCCTACTAGGTTGGGGAAGTTCTCCTGGATGATGATATCCTGCTGCAGGTCATTTTTCCAGCTTGGTTCCATTTTTCCCCCTCACTTTCAAGGCACCCCAATCAGACAATAGATTTGGTCTTTTTTTACACATGAAATCCATACTTCTTGCAGGCTTTGTTCATTTCTTTTTTCTTCTTTTTTCTTTTGGTTTCTTCTTCCTTCGGTATTTCATTCCATTTTGATCCTCAATCAGCTGATACTCTTTCTTCCAGGTTGATTGAGTAGTCCGGTTACTGCCGGAAGCGGCGCAGCGTGCATTTTGTCGCGTATTTCCTGGTATCATGGTTTTCATCTCTTTCATTTTAGATTTAGGACCTTCCTCTGCATTAATTACTCATAGCCATCAGATTCTTCCCACTTTTTCAAGATTTTTTAGTTTCTTTGCCACTGGGTAAATTCCTCCTTTAAGCTCACAAAATTTGATGGACTGAAGCCTTCTTCTCTCATCTAAATCAAAGTCGTTACTCCTGTCCAAGCTTGATCCGTTGCTGGCGATGGCTGCTCCTTCTGCCGGGGAGATGGCTCTTGTTTTTGAATTTCAGCTTGCCTTTCTGCCCTGCTTTTTTCCCCATCTTTGTGGTTTTATCTGCCTCCTAGTCTTTGGTAGTGGTGATGTACTGAGTGGGGTTTTGGGTGTAGGTGTCCTTCCTGTTTGGTAGTTTCCTTCCAGCGGTCCGGACATAAATAATATGGAGTCTATTGGAGATTGCTTGAGTCCACTCCAAGACCCTGTTTGCCTGGGTATCCCAGCAGCAGGACTGCAGAAGATAGAATATTTCTGAACAGCAAGTGTACCTGCTGTCTGATTCTTGCTTTGGAAAGCTTCACTCTCAGGGTGTACTCCACCCACGGGAGTGTGGGAGTGTCAGACTGCCCTTAGTGGGGATGTCTCCCAGTTACTGGAGCTACTCAGGGTCAGGGACCCACTTCCAGGCAGAGTCTGGCATCCCTTCTCAGATCTCAACCTCCGTGTTGGGAGATCCACTGCTCTCTTACAGCTGTGGAGACAGAGTCTTTTGGGTCTGCAGAGGTGTCTGCCCGCTTTGTTGTGTTTACTGTGCCCCCAGAGGTGGGTCTACAGAGACAGGCGGGTTTCCTTGAGCTGCTGTAGGCTCCCACTTGGTTTGGGCTTTGGCTTGTTTACCTACTTAAGCCTCAGCCCCTCCCGGCCTGCTTGCTGTCTTGCCGGTAGATCACAGACTGCCGTGCTTAATGAGGGAGGCTCCGTGGGTGTGGGACCACTCCTGGCGAGTGTGGGATATTTTCTCCTGGGTGTGCCTGTTTGCTCAAAGCATAGCAGTATTGGGAACAGGAGTTGCGTTCTCAGGTGTTGTGTGTCTCAGTTCCCCTGAAACAGAGGGTTCCCCTTCCCTTGCACTTCCCAGGTGGGAGCCAATACCTCAGCCTCCTTCCAGCTTCTCGCTGAGGTGGGGCTGCAGCAGCCCCGGCAGTACGATAAATCCGGCACTCCCCAGTGAGATGGTTAATTGCACCTCAGTTGAAATGCAGAAATCCCGCGGTCTTCTGTGGCAAGCAGTAGCTGGGGTTGAGGGCTGGGGCAGCCTGTGCGTGTCCTTGCTCCCTCAGGCATTGTTTCGCCCTGGCTTCCTATGGAAAATGATATGTCGGAGCGCATTGAAGAATGTGGTGAAAAGTTAATATCCTCAAATAAAACCCAGAAAGAAATTTTCCAAGAAACTGCTCTCTGAAATGTGCATCCATGTCACAGCGTTAAAGGTTAATCTATGTTGCCCAGTTTGGAAACTCTCTCTTTGAGGTATCTGCGAAAGGATATCTAGTTTCAACCAGAAGCCTGTGGTGAGCAAGGAAATATCATTCAATGAAAACTGGAGAGAAACTTTTTGAGCAACTGCTTTGTGATGTGTGTATTCATGTCATAGAGTTAAACCATTCTTTGGATTGAGCAGTTTAAAATCGCTGTTTCTGTGGAATCTGAGGAAGGACATTTGGGAATGCTCTATAGAATATGGAGAAAGAAATATCCTCAGATAAAAACCACAAGGAAGCTTTCTGTGAAACTGCTATATTTCATGTGAATTCCTCTCGCTCAGTTAAGCTTCTCTTTTCATTGAGCAGTTTTCGAACTCTGTTTATGTTTACCTTGCAAAGGGTTATTCGGCAGCGCTTTGAGGCTTACATTGAAAAAGGAAATATGTTCAGAGAGAAACTGGAGAGAAGCTTTCTGAGGAACTGCTTTGTGACGCGTGGATTTCACTCACAGTGTTATACCTCTCTTCTCAAACAGCACTGGGGAAACCCTTTGGGAGAAAAAGATACCAAGGGATATCTGGGAGCATATTGATGCCTATGGTGAAAAGGGAAATAACCATAGACAAAAACTCAATAGAAGCTTTCTGTGATACTACTCTGTGCTATGTGTATTCATCTCACATATAAAAAGCTTTCTTTACATTCCTCAGCTTGGAAACTCTGTCATGGATGGATCCAAGCGGGACATTCTGGAGCACATTCAGGAATATGGTGAAAAAGGAAAAATCTTCATATGAAAACCTGAAAGAAATTTTATGTGAATCTGTTTTTGCTGCTTTTATTCCTCTCATATACGTAAAACTTTCTTTACATTAGACAGCTTAGAAACTCCATCATGGACGGATACGCGAAGGTACATTCGGGAGCACTTTCTGGATTATGGTGGAAAAGGAAATATCTTCAGATGAAAACCGGAGAGAAGCTTTCTGAGAAACAACTTTGTGATGTGTGCATTCCTCTCACGGAGTTATACCTCTTTTCTCCTAAGGCAGTGTTTGAACACTGTTCCTGTAAAACTGAAAAAGTGATATTTTGGAGCGCATTGAAGACTATGGTGAAAAGTGAAATATCCTCAAATAACACCCAGAAAGAAGAGTTCCAAAAAACTGCTCTCTGTCGTGTGCATTCATTTCAAAGATGTAAAGTTTACTCTACATTGCCCGGTTTGGAAACTCTGTCTTTGAGTAATCTGCGAAGGAATATTAAGTGGCATCCGGAGGCCTGTGGTGAGCAAGGAAATGTGTTCCATTGAAAACTGGAGGGAAGCTTTCAGAGGAACTGCTCTGTGTTTTATGTATCCATTTCATAGAGTCAAATCATTCTTTGGATTGATCAGTTTCAAATCACTGTTTCTCTGGAATCTAAGAAAGGACATTTGAGAACGCTGTTTAGAAAATGCTAAATAAGGAATATTCTCTGATAAAAACCAGAAGGAAGCTTTCTGTGAAACTGCTCTGTGTCTTGTGAATTCCACTCGCACAGTTAAGCTTCTCATTTCATTGAGCAGTATTCTAACACTTTTTTTGTTTAGTCTGCAAATGGATATTCGGAAGCCATTGAGGCTTTTGGTGATAATGGAAATATCTTCAGATAGAAACAGGAGAAAAGCTTTCTGAGGAGCTGCTTTGTGATGTGTGCATTCCATTCAAGGAGTTACACCTTTCTTCTCATTGAGGATTGGGACATCCCTTTAGGAGAAAATGTTACAAAGGGACATTCAGGAGTATATGGATGGCTATGGTGAAAAATGAAATATGCTCAGACCAAAACTAGAAAGAAGCTTTCTGTGAAACTGCTTTGTGATAGATATGTTTATTCACCTCACATAGATAAAACTTTATAGTACATAGTTTTGAAACTCAGTCATGGACGTATTCATGAAGGGAGATTTGGGAGCACATTCTGTCCTATAGTGAAATAGGAAATAACTTCAGATAAAAACTGGAGAGAAGTTTTCTGAGAAACTGCTTTGTGATATGTGCATTCCACTTAGGGAGTTATATCTCTTTCCTCAGAAGGCAGTGTTTGAACAGTGTTCCTGTAAAACCGAAAAAGTGATATTTTAGAGCACATTGAAGACTACAGCGAAAAGTGATCTATCCTCAAATAAAACCCAGAAAGAAGCTTTCCAGGAAACTGCTCTCTGATGCGTGCATTCATTTCACAGAGTTAAAGCTTATTCTGCTTGTCCAGTTTGGAAACTCTGTCTTTGAGGAATCTGCGAAGGGATATTAAGTGGCGCCCGGAGGCCTGTGGTGAGCAAGGAAATGTCTTCCGATGAAAACTGGAGATAAGCTTTCTGAGCAACTGCTTTGTGATCTGTGTATTCATCTCATAGAGTTAAACTCTTCTTTGGATTGAGCAGTTTGAAATCACTGTTTCTGTGGAATCTGAGGAAGGACATTTGGGAACGCTCCTTAGAATATGAAGAAAGAAATATCCTCCGATAAAAACCAGAAAGAAGCTTTCTGTGAAACTGTTATATGTCGTGTGAATTCCTCTCACTCTGTTAAGCTTCTTTTTTCATTGAGCAGTTTTCTACCACTGTTTATGTTTAGCACACGAAGGGATATTCGGGAGCGCTTTGAGGCTTATGTTGAAAAAGGCAATATGTTCAGATAGAAACGGGAGAGAAGCTTTCCGAGGAGCTGCTTTGTGATGTGTGCATTCCACTCACAGTGTTATACCTCTCTTCTCATACAGCATCGGGGAAACCCTTTTGGAGAAAAAGATACCAAGGTATACCTAGGAGCATATGGATGCCTATGGTGAAAAAGGATACATCTTCAGATAAAAACTGAAAAGAAGTTTTCTGTGAAACTGTTCTGTGATATGTGTATTCATCTCACATAGATAAAGCTTTCTTTATGTTATGCAGCTTGGAAACTCTGTCATGGATGAATTCCAGAAGGGACATTCAGGGGCACATTCAGGACTATGGTGAAAAAGGTAATATCTTAGGTAAAAAGTAGAAAGAAACTTTCTGTGAATCTGTTTTTGCTATATTTATTCATTCCGTCATAGACAGATCCGCGAAGAGATATTAGGAATCACATTCAGGCTGATGGTGAGAAAGTAAATATCTTCAGATAAGAACTGGAGAGAAGCTTTCTTAGAAACTACTTTGTGATGTGTGCCTTCCACTCAGGGAGTTATGCCTCTTTTCTCATAAGGCACTGTTTGAACACTGTTCCTGTAAAACCAAAAAAGTGATATTTCGGAGCACATTGAAGACTGTACGAAAAGTGAAATATCCTGACATAAAACCCAGAAAGAAGCCTTCCAAGAAAGTGCTCTCTGATACATGCATTCATTTCAGAGTTAAAGCTTACTCTACATTGCCCAGTTTGGAAACTCTGTCTTTGAGGAATCTGCGAAGGGATATTAAGTGATGCCCGGAGGCCTGTGCTTACCAAGGAAATGTCTTCAATTGAAAACCGGAGGGAAGCTTTCTGAGCAACTGTTTTGTGACGTGTGTATTCATCTCATAGAATTAAATCAGTCTTTAGATTGAGTAGTTTGAAAACACTGTTTCTGTGGAATCTGAGGAAAGACATTTGGGAACGTGCTTGAGAATATGCTGAAAAAGAAATACCTTCAGATAAAAACATAAGGAAGCTTTCTGTGAAACTGCTCTGTGTCGTGTGAATTCCACTTGCACACTTAAGCTGCTGCTTTCATTGAGCAGTTTTCTAACACTGTTTATGTTTAGCATGCGAAGGGATATTAGGGAGCGCTTTGAGGCTTATGGTAAAGAAGGAAATATGTTCAGATAGAAACTGGAGAGAAACTTTCCAAGAAGCTGCTTTGTGACGTGTGCATTCCACTCACAGAGTTATACCTTTCGTCTCATAGAGGATTGGGGAATCCCGTTTGGAGATAAAACTACTAAGGGACATTCCAGAGTATATGGACGGTTGTGTTGAAAAAGGAAATATCCTCAGACAAAAAGTGGAAAGAAGCTTTCTGTGAAACTGCTTTGTGATAGATATGTTTATTCATCTCATATAGAGAAAACTTTCTTAGTATTATGCAGTTTGGAAACTCCGTCATGGAATGATCCGTGAAGGGACATTCGGGAGCACATTGAGGCTTATGATGAAAAAGGAAATATCTTCAGATAAAAACTGGAAAGAAGATTTCTGTAAATCGGTTTTTTGTTGTGTGTATTCATCTCAAATAGGTAAAGCTTTCTTTACATTATGCAGCTTGGAAACACTGCATGGACGGATCCGCGAAGGGACATTTGAAAGCACATTCAGGCCTATGGTGAAAAAGAAAATATCTTCAGATAAAAACTGGAGAGAAACTTTCTTAGAAACTGCTTTGTGATGTGGACATTTCATTCAGAGAGTTATACCTCTTTTTTCATAAGACAATGTTTGAGCACTGTTCCTGTAAAACCCAAAAAGTGATATTTTGAAGCACGTTGAAGACTATGTTGAAAAGTGAAATATCCTCAAATAAAACCCAGAAAGAAGCATTCCAAGAAACTGTTCTCTGATATGTGCATTTATTCCACAGAGTTAAAACTTACTCTACATTTCCCAGTTTTTAAACTCTCTCTTTGAAAAATCTGCGAGGGGATATTAAGTTGCACCTGGCGACCCATGGTGAGCAAGGAAATGTCTTCTATTGAAAACTGGAGAGAAGCTTTCTGAGCAACTGCCTGTAATGTGTGTTTTCATCTCATAGAGTTAAAACATTCTTTGCTATTGTGAATAGTGCTGCAATAAACATACGTGTGCATGTGTCTTTATAGCAGCATAATTTATAATCCTTTGGGTATATCCCCAGTAATGGGATGGCTGGGTCATATGGTACATCTAGTTCTAGCTCCTTGAGGAATCGCCATACTGTTTTCCATAATGGTTGAACTAGTTTACAATCCCACCAACAGTGTAAAAGTGTTCCTATTTCTCCACATCCTCTCCAGCACCTGTTGTTTCCTGACTTTTGAATGATCGCCATTCTAACTGGTGTGAGATGGTATCTCATTGTGGTTTCAACCCAAATGTCCATCAGTGACAGATTGGATTAAGAAAATGTGGCACATATACACCATGGAATACTATGCAGCCATAAAAAAGGATGAGTTTGCGTCCTTTGTAGGGACATGGATGCAGCTGGAAACCATCATTCTTAGCAAACTATCACAAGAACAGAAAACCAAACACCGCATGTTCTCACTCATAGGTGGGAACTGAACAACGAGATCACTTGGACTCAGGAAGGGGAACATCACACACCGGGGCCTATCATGGGGAGGGGGGAGGGGGGAGGGATTGCATTGGGAGTTATACCTGATGTAAATGACGAGTTGATGGGTGCAGCAGACTAACATGGCACAAGTATACATATGTAACAAACCTGCATGTTATGCACATGTACCCTACAACTTAAAGTATAATAATAATAAATAAATTTAAAAAAAAAACAAAAAACAAAACAAAACAAAACAAAAAAAACAAACAAAAAAACATTCTTTGGATTGAGCAATTTGAAATCACAGTTTCTGTGGAACCAGAGAAAGGACATTTGGGAAGGCTCTTTAGAATATGCTGAAAAAGAAATACCCTCAGATAGAAACCAGAAAGAAGCTTTCTGCAAAACTGCTGTGTGTCGTGTGAATTCACTCACACAGTTAAGCTTCTCTTTTCATTGAGCAGTATTCTAACACTGTGTTTACTCTGCGAAGGGATATTCGGGAGCGCTTTGAGGCTTATGGTGAGAACGGAAATATCTTTAGATAGAAACTGGAGAGAAGATTTCTGTGGAGCTGTTTTTTGATGTGTGCATTCCAATCACAGAATTATACCTTTCTTCTCATAGAGGATTGGGGAATCCCTTGGGAACAAAATCTACCAAGGGACATTCGGGAGTATATGGATGGCTATGGTGAAAAAGGAAATATCCTCAGACAACAACTGGAAAGCTTTCTGTGAAACTGCTTTGTGATATATATGTATATTCATCTCAAATAGATAAAACTTTCTTTATAGTACCCAGTTCAGAAACTCCATCATGGACAAATCTGTGAAGGGACATTCGGGAGCACATTCAGCACTATGGTGAAATACGAAATATCTTCAAATAAAAACTGGATAGATTGTTTCGTAGAAACTACTTTGTGATGTGTGCATTCCACTCAGGGAGTTATACCTCTTTTCTCATAAGGCAGTGTTTGAACACTGTTTCTGTAAAACCGAAAATGTGATATTTCGGAACTCTTTAAAGACTATGGCGAAAAGTGAAATATCCTTAAATAAAACCAAGTAAGAAACATTCCAAGAAAGTGCTCTCAGATATGTGCATTCATTTCACGGAGTTAAAACTTACTCTACATTGCCCAGTTTGGAAACTCTGTCTTGAGTAATCTGCAAAGGGATATTAAGTGGCATCCAGAGTCCTGTGGTGAGCAAGGAAATGTCTTCCATTGAAAACTGGAGAGAAGCTTTCTGAACAACTGCTTTGTGATGTGTGTATTTATCTCATAGTGTTAACTCATTCTTTGGATTGAGCAGTTTGAAATCACTTTTTCTGTGGATACTGAGTAAGGACATTTGCGAACGCTCTTTAGAATATACTGAAAAAGAAGTACAATCAGATGAAAACCAGAAGGAAGCTATCTGTGAAACTTCTCTGTGTCGTGTGAATTCCACTCACACAGATAAGCTTTGAAGCTTATGGTGAAAACCAAAATATCTTCAGATAGAAACTGCAGAGAAGCATTCCGAGGAGATAGTTTGTGACGTGTGCGTTCCACTCACAGAGTTATACCTTTGTTCTCATAGAGGATTTGGGACTCCCTGTAGGAGAAACAGCTACCAAGTGATATACGGGAGTATATGGACGGCTATGGTGAAAAAGGAAATATCCTCAGACAAAAACTGGAAAGAAACTTTATGTGAAACTGCTTTGTGTTAGATATGTTTATTTCTCTCACGTAGATAAAACTTTCTTTATATTATGCAGTTTGGAAACTCCGTCATGCATGGATCAGGGAAGGGACAATCGGGAGCACATCCACGCCTTTGGTGAAAAAGGAAATATCTTCAGATAAAAACTGGAGAGAAGTTTTCTGAGAAACTGCGTTGTGATGTGTGCATTTCACTCAGGGTGTTTTATCTCTTTTCTCATAAGGCAGTGTTTGACCACCATTCCTGTAAAACCAAAAAAGTGGTATTTCTGAGCTCTTTGAAGACTAGGCCGAAAAGTGTAATATCCTCAAATAAAACCCAGAAAGAAGCCTTCCAAGAAACTGTTCTCTGATATGTGCATTCATTTCACAGAGTTAAAGCATGCTCTACGATGCCCAGTTTGGAAACTCTGTCTTTGAGGAATCTGTGAAGGAATAGTAAGTGGCGCCCGGAGGCATGTGGTGAGCAAGGAAATTTTTTGAAGAAAACTGGAGTGACGCTTTCTGAGCAACTGCTTTGTGATGTGTGTATTCATCTCATAGAGTTAAATCATTCTTTAGATTGAGCAGTTTGGAATCACTGCTTCTGTGGAATCTGAGAAGGGACATTTGGGAATGATCTTTAGAATATGGAGAAAGAAATATACTCAGACAAAAAGCAGAAGGAAGCTTTCTGTGAAACTGCTTTTTGTTGTGTGAATTCCTCTCGCTCAGTTAAGCTTCTCTTTTCATTGAGAAGTTTTCTAACACTGTTTACGTTTAGCATACGAAAGAATATTTGGGAACTCTTTGAGGCTTCCGTGAAAAAGGAAATATGTTCAGATAGAACATGGAGAGAAGCTTTCCGAGAAACTGTTTTGTGTCGTGTGCATTCCACTCACGGTGCTATACCTCTCTTCTCATACAGTATCGGGGAATCCCTTTTGGAGAAAAAGGTACCAAGGGATGTCCAGGAACATATTGATGCCTATGGTGAAAAGGGAAATAGCCTCTGACAAAAACTGGAAAGAAGCTTTCTGTGAAACTGCTCTGTGGTATGTGTATTCATGTCACATAGGTAAAGCTTAGTTTACATTATGCAACTTGGAAACTCTGTCATGGACGGATCCGTGAAGGGACATTCTGGAGCACAATCAGGACTATAGTGAAAAAGGAAATACCTTCAGATAAAAATTGGAAAGAAGCTTTCTGTGAATCTGCTTTTTGCTATGTTTATTCATCTCACAAAGACTAAGCTTCCTTTACATTATGCAGCGTGGAAACTCTGACATGGACAGATTCGCAAAGGGACATTCGGGAGCACATTCAGGACTGTGGTGAAGAAGAAAACATCTTTAGATGGAATCTGTAAAGAAGCCTTCTGTGAACGTGCTTTTTCCTATGTTTATTCCTTTCACAGAGATAAAGCTTTCTTTACATTATGTAGGTTGGAAACTCCATCCTGGATGGATCTGCATTGGACATTCAGAAGCACATTCAAGACTGTGGTGAAAAAGGAAATATTTTCAGATAAAAACCGAATAGAAGATTTCTGATGGATGCAGCTGGAAACCATCATTCTTAGCAAACTATCACAATAACAGAAAACCAAACACCGCATGTTCTTACTCATAGGTGGGAACTGAACAATGAGATCACTTGGACTCAGGAAGGGGAACATCACACACCGGGGCCTATCGTGGGGAGGGGGGAGGAGGAGGGATTGCATTGGGAGTTATACCTGATGTAAATGATGAGTTGATGGGTGCTGATGAGTTGATGGGTGCAGCACACCAACATGGCACAAGTATACATATATAACAAACCTGCACATTATGCACATGTACCCTAGAACTTAAAGTATAATAATAATAACAATAATAAGATTTCTGAGAAACTGCTTTGTGATGTGTGCATTCCACTCAGGAAGTTATACCTCCTTTCTCATAAGGCAGTGTTTAAACACTGTTCGTGTAAAACCGAAAAAGGTATAAAACCGAAAAAGTGATATTTCAGAGCACCTTGCCCAGTTTGGAAACTCTGTCTTTGAGGAATCTGTGAAGGGATATTAAGTGGCACCCAGAGGCCTGTGGTGAGCAAGGAAATATCTTCCGTTGAAAACTGGAGAGAAGCTTTCTGAGCAACCGCGTTGTGATGTGTGTATTCATCTCATAGAGTTATATCATTCTTTATATTGAGTAGTTTGAAATCACTGTTTCTGTGGAACCTGAGAAAGGATATTTTTGGGCACTCTTTAGATATGCTAAAAAAGAAGTACCCTCAGATAAAAAACAGAAGGAATCTTTCTCTGAAACTGCTCTGTGTTGTGTGAATTCCACTCCTACAGTTCAGCTTCTCTTGTCATTGAGCAGTATTCTAAGACTGTGTTTAGTCTGCGAAGGAATATTCGGGAGCGCTTTGAGACTTAGGGTAAAAATGGAAATGTCTTCAGGTAGAAACTGAAGAGAAGCTTTCCGAGGGACTGCTCTGTGATGTTTGCATTCCACTCACAGTGTTGTACCGCTCTTTTCATAAAGGATTGGGAAATCCGTTTTGGAGAAAAAGCTACCAAGCGCCATTTGGGAGCATATGAATGGCTATGGTGAAAAAGGAAATATCCTCAGACAAAAACTGGAAAGAAGCTTTCTGTGAAAATGCTTTGTGATAGATACGTTTATTCATCTCACAAAGATAGAACTTTCTTTATATTACGGAGTTTGGAAACTCCGTCATGGACGGATCCCCAAAAGGACATTCTGGAGCACTTTCAGGCCAATGGTGTAAAGAAATTTCTTGACATAAAAACTGAAGAGAAGCTTTCTGAGAAACTGTTTCATGATGTGTGCATTCCACTCAAGGGATTATACCTCTTTTCTCATAAGGCAGTGTTTGAACACTCTTTCTGTAAAACCGAAAAAGTGATATTTCAGAGCGCATTGAAGACAATGGTGAAAAGTCAAACATCCTCAAATAAAACCCAGAAAAAAGCATACCAAGAAACGGCTCTCTAATATGTGCATTCATTTCACAGAGTTGAAGCTTACTCTGCATTGCCCAGTTTGGAAACTCTCTCTTTGAGGAATCTGCGCAGGGATATTCCACTCTCAGAGTTATACCTTTCTTCTCATAGAGGATTGGGGAATCTATTTTGTAGAAAAAGCTACCAAAGGACATTCGGGAGTATATGGACAGCTACAGTGAAAAAGGAAATATCCTCACATAAGAACAAGAAGGAAGTTTTCTGTGAAACTATTATGTGTCGTGTGAATTACTATACCTCAGTTAAGCTTCTCATTTCCTTGAGCAGTTTTCTAACGCTGTTTATTTTTGGCGTACAAAGGGATATTCGGGAGCCCCTTGAGGCTTACGGTGAAAAAGGAAATATGCTCAGATAGAAACTCGGGAGATAATTTCCGAGGAACTGCTGTGTGACGTGTGCATTCCACTCACAGAGTTATACCTTTCTTCTCATAGAGGATTGGGGAATCCCTTTTGGAGAAAAAGTTACGAAGGGACATTCAGGACTATATGGATGGCTATGGTGAAAAAGGAAATATTCTCAGGCAAAAACTGGAAAGAAGCTTTCTGTGAAACTGCTTTCGGGTAGATATGTATATTCATCTCACATAGATAAAACACTCCTTATATTACACAGTTTAGAAACTCCGTCATGGACGGATCTGCAAAGGGACATTCAGGAGCATTTTCAGGCCTATAGTGTAAAAGGAAATATCTTCCGATGAAAACCAGAGAGAAGCTTTCTGAGAAATTGCTTTGTGATGTGTGTATTCCACTCAGGGAGTTTTACGTCTTTTATCATAAGGCAGTGTTTGAACACCGTTCCTGTAAAACCGAAAAAGTGATACTTCGGAGAGCATTGAAGAGTATAGTGAAAAGTAAAATATCCTCAAATAAAACCCAGAAAGAAGGGTTTCAAGAAACTGTTCTCTGATACGTGCATTCATTTCACAGAGTTAAAGCTTTCACTACATTGCCTAGTTTGGAAACTGTCTGTGAGGAATCTGAGAAGCGATATTAAGTGGCGCCTGGAGGCCTGTGGTGAGCAAAGAAATATCTCCCGATGAAAGGTCGAGAGAACCTTTCTGAGCAACTAGTTTGTGATGTGTGTATTCATTTCTTAGAGTTAAACCATTCTTTGGATTCAGCAGTTTGAAATCACTGCTTCTGTGGAATCTCAGGAGGGATGTTTGGGAACAATCTTTAGAATATGGAGAAAGAGATATCCTCAGATAAAAACCAGAAGGAAGCTTTCTGTGATATTGCTCTGTGTTGTGTGAATTCCTCTCACTCAGTTAAGCTTCTCTTTTCGTTGAAATGTTTTCTAACACTGTTTATGTTTAGCTTGCGAAGGGATCTTCCGGAGCGCTTTGAAGTTTACGGTGAAAAACGAAATATGTTCAGATAGAAACTGGAGAGAAGCTTTCCGAGGAACTGCTTTGTGACGTGTGCATTCCAGTCACATTCTTATGCCTCTCTTTTCATACAGCATCGGGGAAACCCTTTTGGAGAAAAAGATACCAAGGGATATTAGGGAGCATATTGCTGCCTATGATGAAAAGGGAAATAGCCTCAGACAAAAACTGGAAAGAAACTTTCTGTGAAACGGCTCTGTGCTATGTGTATTCATCTCACATACATAAAGCTTTCTTTACATTACACAGCCTGGAAACTCCATCATGGATGGATCTGAGAGGGAACATCAGGAGCACATTCAGGACTATGGTGAAAAAGGAAATATCTTCAGACAAAAACTGGAGAGAAACTTTCTGAGGAACTGCTTTGTGATGTGTGTATTCATCTCATAGAGTTAAATCACTCTTTGGATTCAGCAATTTGAAATCACTGTTTCTGAGGAACCTGAGAATGGACATTTGTGAATGCTCTTTAGAATATGCTGAAAAAGAAATACCCTAAGATAAAAACCAGAAGGAAGCTTTCTGTGATACTGCTCTGTGTCATGTCACTCACACAGCTAAGCTTTTCTTTTCATTGAGCAGTTTTCTAACACTGTTTTTGTTTAGCGTGTGATGGGATATTCGGGCATGCTTTGATGCTTACTGTGAAAAAGCAAATATGTTCAGATAGAAACTGGAGAGGAGCTTTCTGCAGAACTGCTTTGTGACGTGTGCATTCCACTTACAGTGTTACACCTCTCTTCTCAGACAGCATTGGGGAAACCCTTTTGGAGAAAAAGATACCAAGGGATATTCGGGAGCCCATTCAGGACTATGGTGAAAAGGGAAATAGACTCAGAAAAAAACTGGAAGGAAGCTTTCTGTGAAACTGCTCTGTGATATGTGTATTCAAGTCACATAGCTTAACCTTTCTTTACATTATGCAGGTTGGAAACTCTGTTATGGTTGGATTCAGAAAGGGACATTCGGGGGCACATTCAGGACTGTGGGGAAAAGGGAAATATCTTCAGATAAAAACTGGAAAGATGCTTTCTCTGAATCTGTTTTTTTCTATGTTTATTCATCTCATGTAGATAAAGCTTGCTTTACATTACACAGCTTGGAAACTCTGTCATGTATGGATCCGTGAAGCACTTTCAGATCAATAGTGAAAGAGACACTGTTCGAGTAAAACCAAAAAAAATGATATTTTAGTGCGCAATGAAGACTATGGCTAAAAGTGAACTATCCTCAAATAAAACCCCGAAAGAAGTGTTCCAAGAAACTGCTCTCTGATATGTGCATTCATTTTCCTGAGAAAAAGCCTACTCTACGTTGCCCAGTTTGGAAACTCTGTCTTTCATGGATTTGCAAAGCAATATTAAGTGGCGCCTAGAGGCCTGTAGTGAGCAAGGAAATATGTTCCAATGAAAACTGGAGAGAAGCTTTCTGAGCAACTGCTTTGTGATGTCTGTATTCATCTCAAGAGTTTAACCATTCTTTGGATTGAGCACTTTGAAATCACTGCTTCTGTGAAATCTGAGGAGAATATTTGGGACCAATCTTTAGAATATGGAGAAAAAAAATCCTCAGATAAAAACCAGAAGGCAGCTTTCTGAGAAATTTCCATGTGTTGCGTGAATTCCTGTCGCTCAGTTAAGCTTTTTTTTCATTGAGCAGTTTACTAACACTGTTTATGTTTAGCATACGAAGGGATATTCAGGAGTGCTCTGAGGCTTACGGTGAAAAAGGAAATCTGTTCAGAGAGAAACTGGAGAGAATCTTTCCGAGAAACTGCTTTGTGATGTGTGCATTCCTCTCACACAGTTATACCTTTCTTCTCATAGAGGATTGGGGAATCCCTTTTGGAGGAAAGGTTACCAAGGGAAATTCTGGTGTATATGGATGGCAATGGTGAAAAAGGAAATATCCTCTGACAAAAACTGGAAAGAAGCTTTCTGTGAAACTGCTTTGTGATAGATATGTTTATTCATCTCACATAGATAAAACTTTCTTTATATTAGGCAGTTTGGAAACTCCATCATGGATGGATCTGTGAAGGGACCCTCAGGTGCACGTTCAGGACTATGGTGAAAATGGAAATATCTTCAGATAAAAACTGGAGAGAAGCTTTCTGAGAAACTGCTTTGTGATGTGTGCATTCCACTCAGGGAGTTACACCTCTTTTCTCATAAGACAGTGTTTGAACACTGTTCCTGTAAAACCCAAAAAGTGATATTTTGGAGTGCATGGAAGACTATGGTAAAGAGTGAACTATCCTCAAAGGAAACCCACAAAGAAGTGTTCCAAGAAACTGTTCTCTGATACGTGCATTCATTTGACAGAGTTAAAGCTTACTCTACATTGCCCAGTTTGGAAACTCTGTCTTTGAGGAATCTGTGAAGGGATATTAAGTGGCTCCAGAGGCCTGTGGTGAGCAAGGAAATATCTTCCATTGAAAATTGGAGAGAAACTTTGTGAGCAACTGTTTTTTGACGTGTATTCATCTCATAGAGTTAAATCATTCTTTGTATGGAGTAGTTTGAAATCACTGTTTCTGTGGAACCTGAGAAAGGACATTTGGGAATGCTAATTAGAATATGCTGAAAAAGAAATACCCTGAGATAAAAACCAGAAGGAACTTTCTGTGAAACTGCTCTGTGTCGTGTAAATTCCTCTCGCTCAGTTAAGCTTCTCTTTTCATTGGGCAGTATTCTAACACTGTGTTTAATATGCGAAGGGATATTCGGGTGTGCTTTGAGGCTTATGGTCAAATGGAAATATCTTCAGATAGAAACTGGAGAGAAGCTTTCTGAGGAGTTGCATGTGACGTGTACATTCCACTCATAGAGTTATACCTTTCTTCTAAGAGGATTGGGGATTCCCTTTTGGAGAAAAAGCTACGAATGAGCAATCAGGAACATATGGACGGCTATGGTGAAAAAGGAAATATCCTCAGAGAAAAACAGGAAGGAAGCTTTCTGTGAAACTGCTTTGTGATAGATATGTTTATAAATCTCACATAGATAAAACTTTCCTTATATTACGCATTTTGGAATCTCCATCATGGACGGATCAGCGAAGGGACATTCGGGAGCACATTCAGGCCTATGGTGAAAAAGGAAATATTTTCAGGTAAAAACTGGAGGGAAGCTTTCTGAGAAACTGTTCTGTGATGTGTGCATTCACTCAGGGAATTATATCTCTTTCTCATAAGACAGTGTTTGAACATTGTTCCTGTAAAAAAGAAAAAGTGATATTTCTTAGCACATTGAAGACTATGGCGAAAACTGAACTATCCTCAAATAAAACCCACAAAGAAGCGTTCCAAAAAACTGCTCTCTGATATGTGCATTCATTTCACAGAGATAAAGCTTACTCTACGTTGCCCAGTTTGGAAACTGTGTCGTTGTGTAATCTGCCAAGGGATATTAAGTGGCTCCCTCAGTGCCGTGGTGAGCAAGGATATGTCTTCCGTTCAAAACTGGAGAGAAGCTTTCTGTGCAACTGCTTTGTGATGTGTGTAGTCATCTCATAGAGTTAAACTACTCTTTGGATTGTGCAGTTTGAAATCATTGCTTATGTGAAATCTGAGGAGGGAAATTTGGGAACGCTCTTTTGAATATTTAGAAAGAAATATCCTCAGCTAAAAACCAGAACGAAACTTTCTGTGAAACTGCTGTGTCATGTGAATTCCTCTTGCTCAGTTCAGCATCTCTTTTCATTAAGCAGTTTTCTAACACTGTTTATGTTTGGCATGAGAAACGATATTCGGGAGCACTTTGAGGCTTAGGGTGAAAAAGGAAACATGTTCCGATGAAAACTGGAGAGAAGCTTTCCGAGGAACTGCTTTGTGACGTGTGCATTCAATTCACAGTGTTATACCTCCCTTCTCATACAGAATCAGGGAAACCCTTTCTGTGAAACTGTTCTGTGATATGTGTATTCATCTCTAGGCTTTCTTTACATTACGCAGCTTGGAAACTCTGTCATAAAGGGATCCGCGAATGGATATTCGGGATCACATTCTGGACTATGGTGAATAAGGAAATATCTTCAGATAAAAGCTGGAAAGAAGCTTTCTGTGAATCTACTTTTTGCTATGTTTAATCATCTCACATAGATAAAACTTTCTTTATATTAAGCAGTTTGGAAACTCTGTCATGGACGGATCCACGAAGTGATATTCGGGAGCACATTCAGGCGTATGGTGAAAAACGAAATATCTTCAGATAAAAACTGGAGAGAAGCTTTCTGAGAAACTTCTTTGTGATGTGTGCATTCTACTCAGCGTGTTATACCTCTTTTCTCATAAGGCAGTGTTTGAACACTGTTCCTGTAAAATCAAAAAAGTGATATTTCGGAGTGCTTTGAAGACAATGGCGAAAAGTGAAGTATCCTCAAATAAAACCCAGAAAGAAGCATTCCAAGAAGCAGCTCTCTGATATATCCATTAACTTCACAGAGTTAAAACTTATTCTATGTTACCCAGTTTGGAAACTCTGTCTTTGAGCAATCCGCGAAGCAATATTAAGTGGTGCAAGGAGGCCTGTGGTGAGCAATGAGATGTCTTCCAATGCAAACTGGAGAGAAGCTTTCTGAGCAACTGCTTTTTGATGTGTGTATTCATCTAATAGAGTTAAATCACTCTTTGGGTTGAGCAGTTTGAAATCACTGTTTCTATGGAACCTGCGAAAGGACATTTGGGAACGCTCTTTTGAATGTGCTGAAAAAGAAATACTCTCAGATAAAAACCAGAAGGAAACTTTCTGTGAAACTGCCCTGTGTTGTGTGAATTCCACTCGCACAGTTAAGCTTCTCTTTTCATTGAGCAGTATTCTAACACTGTTTTTGTTTAGTCTGCTAAGGGATATTCGGGAGCGCTTTGAGCCTTATGGTGAAAAAGGAAATATCTTCAGATAGAAACTGGAGAGAAGCTTTCTGAGGAGTTGCTTTGGGACGTGTGCATTCCCCTCATATTTTATCTTTCTTCTCATAGAGGATTCGGGAATCACTTTTGGAGAAAAAGCTACCAAGGGACATTCGGGTGTATATGGACAGCTATGGTGAAAAAGGAAATATCCTCAGACAAAAACTGGAAAGAAGCCCTCTGTGAAACTGCTTTGTGATAGATATGTTTATTCATCTCACATAGATAAAGCTTTCTTTATATTACGGATTTTGGAAACTCCGTCAGGGACGGATCCGCAAAGGGACATTTGGGAGCACACTCAGGCCTATGGTGAAAAAGGAGATATCTTCAGATTAAAACTGGAGAGAAGACTCTCTGAGCAACTGCTTTGTGATGTGTGTATTCTTCTCACAGTTAAATCATTCTGTGTATGGAGTAGTTTGAAATCACTGTTTCTGTGAAACCTGAGAAAGGACATTTGGGAACGCTCTTTAGAATGTGCTGAAAAAGAAATACCCTCAGATAAAAACCAGAAAAAAGCTCTCTGTTAGACTGCTCTGTGTCGTGTGAATTCCACTCGCACAGTTAAGCCTCTCTTTTCTTTGAGCAGTATTGTAACCCTGTTTTGTTTAGTCTGCGAAGGGATATTCAGGAACACTTTGAGGCTCTTCGTGAAAACGGAAATATCTTCAGATAGAAACTGAAGAGAAGCTTTCTGAGGAGTTGCTTTGTGACATGTGCATTCCATTCACAGAGTTATACCTTTCTTCTCATAGAGGATTGGGCAATCCCCTTTGGAGAAAAAGCTACCAAGGGACATTTAACATATGGAGGGCTACGGTGATATACGAAATATTATCAGGCAAAAACTGGAAAGAAGTTTTATGTGAAACTGCTTTGTGATAGATATGTTTATTCATCTCGCATAGATAAAACTTTCTTTATATTATGTAGTTTGGAAACGTCGTCATGGACGGATCCTTGAAGGGACATTCGGGAGCACATTCAGGCCTATGGTGAAAAAGGAAATCTCTTGAGAGGAAAACTGGAAAGGAGCTTTCTGTGAATCTGCTCTTTGCTAAGTTTATTCATCTCATGTAGATAAAGCTTTCTTTACGTTATACACCCAGGAAACTCTGTCATGGACGGATCCACAAGGGACATCCGGGATCACATTCAGGCCTATGGTGAAAAAGGAAATATCTTCAGATAATAACTGGAGAGAAGGTGTCTGAGAAACTTCTTTGTGATGTGTGCATTCCACTTAGTGAGTTATACCTCTTTTCTCATAAGGCAATGTTTGTACACTCTTCCTGTAAAATCGAAAAAGTGATATTTCGGATCACATTGAACACTATGGCAAAAAGTGAAATATCCTCAAATAAAACCCAGAAAGAAGCGTTCCAAGAAACTGCTCTGTGATATGTGCATTCATTTCATAGAGATTAAGCTTACTCTACGTTGCCCAATTTGGAAACTCTGTCTTTGAGGAATCTGCGAAGGATATTAAGTGGCTCCCTCAGTCCTGAGGTGAGCAAGAAAATGTCTTCTGATGAAAACTGGAGAGAAGCTTTCTGAGCAACTGCTTTGTGATGTGTGTATTTAGCTCATAGAGTTAAACCCTTCTTTGGATTGATCAGTTTGAAATCACTGTTTCTGTGGAATCTGAGAAAGGACACTTGGGAGCGCTCTTCAGAATATGAAGAAAGAAATATCCTCACGTAAAACCAGAAGGAAGCTTTTTGTGAATCTGCTATGTGTCGTGTGAAGCCTCTCACTCACACTGTTTACGTTTAACATGCGAAGGGACATTCAGGATTGTTTTGAGGTTTACGGTGAAAAAGGAAATATGTTCATATAGAAACTAGAGAGAAGCTTTCTGAGGAACTAACTGCTTTGTGACGTGTGCATTCCACTCACAGTGTTATACCTCTCTTCTAATACAGCATTGGGGAAGCCCTTTTGGAGAAAAAGGTACCACAAAATGTGGGGGAGAATACTGAATCCTATCTTGAAAATGGAAATAGCCTCAGACAAAAACTGGAAAGAAGCTTTCTGTGAAACTACTTTGTGATGTGTTTATTCATCTCACATAAATAAAGCTTCTTTACATTACATAGCTTGCAAACTCCGTCAAGGAAGGATCCGCAAAGGGACATTCGGGAGCACATCCAGGCCTATGGTGAAAAAGGAAATATCTTCAGATAGAAACTGGAGAGAAGCTTTCTTTGAAACTGGTTTTTGCTATGCTTATTCATCTCACATAGATAAATCTTTCTTTATATTATGCAGTTTGGAAACCTCGTCATGGACGGATCCTTGAAGGGACACTAGGGAGCACATTCAGGCCTATGGTGAAAAATGAAATCTCTTCTGATAAACACTGGAGAGAAGCTTTCTGAGAAACTGCTTTGTGGTGTGTGCAGTCCACTCAGGGAGTTATACTTCTTTTCTCATAAGGCAGTGTTTGAACATTGTTACGGTAAAACCGAAAAAGGGATATTACAGAATGCATTGAAGAGTATGGCGAAAAGACAAAGATCCTTAAACAAAAGCCAGAAAGAAGTGTTCCAAGAAATTGCTCTCTGATATGTGCATTAATTTCACAGAATTAAAGCTTACTCTACGTTGCCCAGTTTAGAAACTCTGTCTTTAAGGAATCTTTGAAGGGATATTAAGTGGTGCCCAGAGGCCTCTGGTGAGCAAGGAAATGTCTTCTGATGAAAACTAGAGAGAAGCTTTCTGAGCAACTGCTTTGTGATGTGTGTATTCATCTCATAGAGTTACATCATTCTTTGGATTGAACAGATTGAAATCACTGTTTCTGTGGAACATGAGAAAGGGCATTTGGGAATGATCTTTACAATGCGCTGAAAAAGAAATACCCTCAGATAAAAATCAGAAGGAAGCTTTCTGTGAAACTGCTCTGTATCGTGTGAATTCCACTCGCACAGTTAGGCTTCTCTTTTCATTGAGCAGTATTCTAACAGAGTTTTTGTTTGGTCTGCGAAGGGATATTCGGGAGCGCTTTGAGGCTTATGGTGAAAAAGGAAATATCTTCAGATATAAACTGGAGAGATACTTTCCGTGGATTTGCTTTGTGACGTGTGCATTCTACTCACAGAGGCATATTTTCTTCTCATAGAGAATTTGGGCATCCCTTTTCGAGAAAAAGCTACCAGGGGACATTCACCATATGGAAGGCTATGGTGAAAACAGAAATATCCTCAGACAAAACTGGAAAGAAGCTTTCTGTGAAACTGCTTCGTGATAGATATGTTTATTCATCTCACTTAGATAAACCTTTCTTCATATTAGGCAGTTTGGAAACTCCGTCATGAACGGATCTGTGACGGGACATTCGGGAGTACATTCAGGCCTGTGGTGAAAAAAGAAATCTCTTCAGATAAAAAGTGGAGAGAAGTTTTCTGAGAAGCTGCTTTGTGATGTGTGCATTCCACTCAGGGAGTAATACCTCTTTTCTCAAAAGGCAGTGTTTGAACACTGTTCTTGTAAAACAGAAAAAGTGATGTTTCAGAGCACACTGAAGACTATGGCAAAAAGTGAAATATCCTCAAATAAAACCGAGAAAGAAGCGGTCCAAAGAAACTGCTCTCGGATATGTGCATTCATTTCACAGAGTTAAAGCTTATTCTATGTGGCCCAGTTTGGAAACTCTGTCTTTGAAGAATGTGCGAAGTGGTATTAAGTGGCGCCTGGAGGCCTGTGGTGAGCAAGGAAATGTCTTCTGATGAAAACTGTAGAGAAACTTTCTGAGCAACTGCCTTGTGATGTGTGTATTCATCTCATAGAGTCAAACCATTCCTTGGATTGAGCAGTTTGATATCACTTTTTCTGTGGAATCTGAGGAAGGACAGTTGGGAACACTCTTTAGAATATGGAGAAAGAAATATCCTCAGATAAAAACCAGAAGGAAGCTTTTTTGAAACTGCTATGCGTTGTGTGAATTCCTCATGCTCATTTAAGCTTCTCTTTTCATTGAGCAGTTTTCTAACACTGTTTATGTTTAGCATGCAAAGGGATATTTGAGAGCGCTGTGACTCTTATAGTGAAAAAGGAAATATGTTCAGATAGAAACTGGAGAGAAGCTTTCCGAGGAACTGCTTTGTGACGTGTACATTCCACTCACAGAGTTAAACCTTTCTTCTCATAGAGGATTGGTGAATCCCATTTGGAGGTAAAGCTACCAAGGGACATTCACCATATGGAGGGCTACAGTGATAAAGGAAATATCCTCAGGCAAAAACTGGAAAGAAGCTTTCTGTGAAAATTCTTTGTGATAGATATGTTTATTCATCTCACATAGATAAAATTTTCTTTATATTACTCAGTTTGGAAACTCCGTCATGGACGGATCTGCGAAGGGACTTTCAGGAGCATATTCAGGCCTATGATGAAAAAGAAAATATCTTCAGATAATAACTGGAGAGAAGTTTTCTGAGGAACTGCTTTGTGATGTGTGCATTCCACTCAAGGAGTTTTACCTCTTTTCCCATAAGGCAGTGTTTGAACATTCTTACTATAAAATTGAAAAAGTGATATTTTGGAGTGCTTGAACACTATGGTGAAAAGTGAAATTCCTCAAATAAAACCCAGAAAGAAGCATTCCAAGAAACTGTTTTGTGATATGTGCATTCATTTCAGAGAGTTAAAGCTTACTCTACATTGCTCAGTTTGGAAACTCTGTCTTTGAGGAATCTGCCAAGGGATATTAAGTGGCTCCCTCAGGCCTGTGGTGAGCAAGGAAATGTCTTCTGATGAAAACTAGAGAGAAGCTTTCTGAGCAACTGCTTTGTGATATGTGTATTCATCTCATAGTGTGAAACCATTCCTTCAATTGAGCAGTTTGAAATCACTGCTTCTGTGGAATCTGAGGAAGGACATTTGGGAATGCTCTTAGAATATGGAGGAAGAAATATCCTCCGATGAAAACCAGAAGGAAGCTTTCTGTGAAATTGCTATGTTTTGTGTGAATTCCTCTCATTCAATTAAGCTTCTCTTTTCTTTGAGCAGTTTTCTAACACTGTTTATATTTAGCATGCGAAAGGATATTCGGGATTGCTTTGAGTCTTACGGTGAAAAAGGAAATATGTTCAGATAGAAACTGGAGAGAAGCTTTCCGAGGAACTGCTTTGTGACGTGTGCATTCCAATCACAGTGTTATACCTCTCTTGTCAAACAGCATCAGGGAAACCCTTTTGGAGAAAACGATACCAATGTATATTAGGGAGAATATTGACACCTATCTTGAAAAGGGAGATAACCTCAGACAAAAACTGGAAAGAAGCTTTCTGTGAAACTACTCTGTGATATATGTATTCATTTAACATAGATAAATCTTTCTTTACATTATGCAACTTGGAAACTCTGTCAAGGAAGGATCCACGAAGGGATATTCGGGAGCACATTCTGGTCTATGGTGAAAAAGGAAATGTCTTCAGATAGAAACTGGAGAGAAGCTTTCTGTGAATCTGCTTTTTGCTATGTTTATTCATCTCACATACATAAAGCTTTCTTTTTATTAAGCAGTTTGGAAACTCCATCATGGAGAGATCCGCAAAAGGACATTCTGGAACACATTCAGGCTTTCAGTGAAAAAGGAAATCTCTTCAGTTAAAAACTGGAGAGAAACTTTCTGAGAAACTGCTTTGTGATGTGCGCTTTCCACTCAGGGAGTTTTACCTCTTTTCTCTTAAGGCAGTGTTTGAACACTGTTCCTGTAAAACTGAAAAAGGGATATTTTGGAGTGCATTGATGAGTGTAGAAAAAACTGAAGTATCCTCAAATAAAATCCAGAAAGAAGCGTTCCAAGAAACTGCTCTCTGATATGTGCATTCATTTCACAGAGTTAAAGTATACTCTACTTTGCCCAACTGGAAACTCTGTCTTTGAGGAATCTGCGAAGGGGTATTAAATGGTGCCCGGAGGCCTATGGTGAGCAAGGAAAGGCCTTTCGATGAAAGCTGGAGACAAGTTTTCTGAGCCACTGGTTCATAATGTTTGTATTCATCTCATAGAGTTAAACCACTTTTTGCCTTAAGCAGTTTGAAATCACTGCTTCTGTGGAATCTGAGGAGGAACATTTGGGAACGATCTTTAGAATATGGAGAAAGAAATATCCTCAGATAAAAACCAGAAGGAAGTTTTGGAGAACCTGCTAGATGTCATGTGAATTCCTCTCGCTCATTTTAGCTTCTCTTTCCCTTGATCAGTTTTTTTAACACTGTTTATGTTTAACGTACGAAGGGATATTCGGGAGAGCTTTGAGGCTTATGGTGAAAAAGGAAATATGTTCAGATAGAAACTGGAGAGAAGCTTTCCAAGGAAATACTTTGTGTCATGTGCATTTTACTCACAGTGTTATATCTGTCTTCTCATACAGCATCGGGGAAACCCTTTCTGTGAAACTGTTCTGTGATATTTGTATTCATCTCATATAGATAAACCTCTCTTTACATTACACACTTTGGAAACTCTCTCATGGATGGATCCGTGTTGGGATATTCGGGAGCACATTCATGACTATGGTGAAACAGGAAATATCTTCAGATAAAAACTGGAAAGAAGCATTATGTGAATCTACATTTTGCTATGTTTATTCATTTCACATAGATAAAACTTTCTTTATATTATGCAGTTTGGTACTCTGTCATGGATGGATCCGTGAAGGGACATTGCGGAGAACATTCAGGCCTATGGTGAAAAGGGAAATATCTTCAGATAAAAACTGGAGAGAAGCTTTCTGAGAAACTGCTTTGTTATGTGTGAATTTCGCTCAGGGAGTTATATCTCTTTTCTCATAAGGCAGTGTTTGATCACCGTTCCTGAAAAACCCAAAAAGTGATATTTCAGAGCGCATTGAAGAGTATGGTGAAAAGTGAACTATCCTCAAATAAAACACAGAAAGAAGCGTTCAGAAACTACTCTCTGATATGTGCGTTCACTTCACAGAATTAAACCTTACTCTACATTGCCCACTTAAGAAACTCTGTCTTTGAGGAATCTGAGAAGGGATATTAAGTAGCCCCCGGAGGCCTGTGGTGAGCAAGGAAATGACTTTCGATGAAAACTGAAGAGAAGCTTTCTGAAAAACTGCTTTGTGATGTCTGTGTTCATCACATAGAGTTAAACCATTCTTTGAATTGAGCAGTTTCATATCACTGTTTCTGTGGAATCTGAGGCAGGACATTTGGGAACGCTCTTTAGAATATGGAGAAAGAAATATCCTCAGATAAAAACCAGAGGAAGCTTTCTGTGAAACTGCTACGCACCCTGTGAAATCCTCTCAGTGAGTTAGGCTTCTCTTTTCATTGAACAGTATTCTAACACTGTTTATGACTAGCATGCGAAGGAATATTCGGGAGCGCTTTGAGGCTTACAGTGATAAAGGAAATATAGTCGAATAGAAACTGGAAAAAAGCTTTCCGAGGATCTGCTTTGTGATGCGTGCATTCCATTCACAGTGTTATACCTCTCTTCTCAAACAGCATCAGGGAAACCCTTTTGGAGAAAAAGGTACCAAGTTATATATGGGAACATATTGGTGCCTATGGTGAAAAGGGAAATAGCCTCAGATAAAAACTGGAAAGAAGTTTTCTGTGAATCTGCTTTGTGCTATGTGCATTCGTCTCACATAGATAAACCTTCTTTACATTTCACAGCTTGGAAACTCTGTCATGGACAGATCCGCAAAGGGACATTCGGGAGCCCATTCAGGACTAAGGTGAAAAAGGAAATGTCTTCAGATAAAAACCTTAGAGAAGCTTTCTGAGAAACTGCTTTGTGATGTGTGTATTCATCTCATAGAGTTAAACTACTCTTTGTATTGAGCAGTTGGAAATCACTGCTTCTGTGCAAACTGATGAAGGACATTTGGGAACGCTCTTTAGAATATGAAAAAAGAAATACCTTCTGATCAAATCCAGAAGGAAGCTTTCAGTAAAACTCCTATGTGTTGTCTGAATTCTTCTCACTCAGTTAAGCTTCTCTTTTCATTGAGCAGTTTTCTAACACTGTTTATTTTTAGCGTGTGAAGGGCTATTTGGGAGGGCGTTGAGGCTTATGGTGAAAAAGGAAATATGTTCAGATAGAAAATGTAGAGAATCTTTCTGAGCAACTGCTTTGTGACGTGCGGATTCCATTCACATTGTTATACCTTTCTTCTCATAGAGGATTGGGGAATCCCTTTTGGAGAAAAAGCTACCATGGAACATTCACCATATGGACGTTTATAGTGAAAAAGAAAATATCCTCAGGCAAAAACTGGAAAGAAGCCTTCTGTGAAAATGCTTTGCGATACATATGTTTATTCATTTCACATAGATAAATCTTTCTTTATATTACACAGTTTGGAAACTCCGTCATGGACAGATCCGTGAAGGGACATTCGAGAGCACATTCAGGCCTCTGATGAAAAAGGAAATATCTTAAGATGAAAACTGGAGAGAAGCTTTCTGAGAATCTGCTTTGTGATGTGTGTATTCCACTCAGGGAGTTATACCTCTTTTCTCATAAGACAGTGTTTGAACACTGTTCCTGTAAAACCGGAAAAGTGATATTTCAGAGTGCATTAAAGTCTATAGTGAATGTTGAAATATCCTCAAATAAAACTCAGAAAGAAGCATTCCTAGAAACTGCTCTCGGATATGTGGATTCATTTCATGGAGTTAAAACTTACTCTACGTTGTCCAGTTTGTAAACTCTGTCTTTGAGGAATCTGCGAGGGGATATTAAGTGGCACCCGGAGGCCTGTGGTGGCAAGGAAATGTCTTCTGATGAAAACAGAAGAGAAGGTTTCTGAGCAACTGCTTTGTGATGTGTGTATTCATCTCATAGAGTTAAACCATTCTTTGGATGGAGCAGTTTGAAATCACTGCTTCTGTGAAATCTGAGGAGGGACATTTGGGAACGATCTTTAAAATATGGAGAAAGAAATATTCTCAGATAAAAACTTGAAGGAAACTTTCTGTGAAACTGCTTTGTGTCACGTGAATTCCTCTCACTCAGTTAAGCTTCTGATTTCATTGAGCAGTTTTCTAACATTGTTTATGTTTAGTACAGGAAGCGATATTCAGGAGCGCTTTGACATTTATGATGAAAAAGGAAATATGTTCAGAAAGAACCTGGAGAGAAGCTTTCCGAGGAACTGCTTTGTATCATGTACATTCCACTGACAGTGCTATACCTTCTTCTCATACAGCATCAGGGAAACCCCTTTGGAGAAAAAGGTAACAAGGGTTATCCGGGTGCACATTGACGTCTATGGTGAAAAGGGAAATGCCTCCAACAAAAATTGGAAAGAAGCTTTCTGTGAAACTGCTATGTGATATGTATATTCATTTCACATAGATAAAGCTTTCTTTACATTACTCAGCTTAGAAACTCTGTCATGGATGGATCTGTGAAGGGACATTCAGGGGCACATTGAAGACTATGGTGAAAAAGGAAATACCTTCAGATAAAAACCAGAAAGAAGCTTTCTGTGAATCTGCTTTTTGCTATGTTTATTCATCTCACTTACATAAAACTTTTCTTATATTACGCAGTTTGGAAACTCTGTCATGGACAGATCCACAAAGGGATATTCTGGAGCACATTCAGGCTTTTGGTGAAAAAGGAAATATCTTCAGATGAAAACTGAGGAGACGCTTTCTGAGAAACTGCTTTGGGATGTGTGTATTCGTCTCATAGAGTTAAACCATTATTTGGAATGAGCAGTTTGATATCACTGTTTCTGTGGAATCTGAGGAAGGACATTTGGGAATGCTCTTTAGAATATGGAGAAAGAAGTATCCTCAGATAAAAACCAGAAGGAAACTTTCTGTGAAACTGCTATGTGTCGTGTGAATTCCTCTCACTCAGTTAAGCTTCTCTTTTCATTGGGCAATATTCTAACACTGTTTATGTTTAACGTGCGAAGGGATATTCGGGAACACTTTGAGGCTTACGGTGAAAAAGAAAATATGTTCAGATAGAAACTGGAGAGAAGCTTTCCGTGGAACTGTTTTTGACGTGTGCATTCCACTCACAGTGTTTTACCTCTCTTCTCAGACAGCATCGGGGAAAAACATTTGGAGCAAAATGTACCAAGGGTTATCCAGGAGCACACTGACGCCTATGATGAAAAGGAAAATATCCTCAGACAAAAACTGGAAAGAAACTTTCTGAGAAACTGCTCTGTGCTATGTGTATTCATCTCACATAGATAAAGCTTTCTTTACATTATGCAGCTTGGAAACACTGTCATGGACAGATTTGCGAAGGGACATTCGGGAGCTTATTCAGGACTATGGTGAAAAAGGAAATATCTTCAGATAAAAACTGAAAAGAATCTTTCTGTGAATCTGCTTTTTGCTGTCATCTCACGTAGGTAAAGCTTTCTTTACATTCTGCAGCTTGTAATCACTGTCTAGGACGGATCCGCGAAGGGACATTCAGGAGCACATTCAAGACTATGGTGAAAATGGAAATATCTTCAGATAAAAACTGGAGAGAAACTTTCTGAGAAACTGCTTTTTGATGTGTGAATTCCACTCAGGGAGTAATACCTCTTTTCTCATAAGGCAGTGTTTGAACACTGTTTCTGTGAAACCGAAAATGTGATATTTCGGAGTGTGTTGGAGACTATGGCAAAAAGTGATATATCCTTAAATAAAACCCAGAAAGAAGTGTTCCAAGAAACTGTTCTCTGATATGTGCTTGCATTTCACAGTGTTAAAGCTTAATCTTCATTGCTCAGTTTGGAAACTCTGTCTTTAAGGAATCTGTGAAGGGATATTAAGTGGCACCCGGAGATTTGTGATGAGCAAGCAGATGTCTTCAGTTGAAAACTGGAAAGAAGCTTTCTGAGCAACTGCTTTGTGATGTGTGTGTTCATCTCATAGAGTTAAACCATTCTTTGGATTGAGCAGTTTGAAATCACTGTTTCGGTGAAATCTGAGGAAGGATATTTTGGAACGCTCTTTAGATTATATGGAAGGAAATATCCTCAGATGAAAACCAGAAGGAAGGTTTCTGTGAAACTGCTCTGTGTCATGTGAATTCCACTCGCACAATTAAGCTTCTCTTTTCATGGAGCAGTATTCTATCACTGTTTTTGTTTAGTCTGCAAAGGGATATTCAGAAGCGCTTTGAAGCTTATGGTGAAAACGGAAACAACTTCAGATAGAAACTGGAGAGAAGCTTTCCAAGGAGCTGCTTTGTGACGTGTGCATTCCACTCACAGAGTTAAACCTTTCTTCTCATAGCGATTGGGGAATCCCTTTTGGAGAAAAAGCTACCAAGGGACATTAAGGTGTATATGGATGGCTATGGTGAAAAAGGAAATATCCTCAGACAAAAAGTGGAAAGAAGCTTTCATTAAAACGGCTTTGTGATAGATTTGTTTATTCGTCTCACATAGATAAAACTTTCTTTACATTATGCAGTTTGAAGTCTCCGTCATGGACGGATCCGCAAAGGGACATTCGGGAACACCTTCATTAATGTGGTGAAAAATAATTATCCTCAGATAAAAATCTCAGAGAAACTTTCTGAGAAACTCCTTTGTGATGTGTGCATTTCACTCAGGGAGTTATACCTCTTTTCTCATAAGGCAGTGTTTGAACACTGTTCCGGTAAAACTGAAAAAGTGATATTTCGCAGGGCTTTGAAACTATAGTGAAAAGTGAAATGTCCTCAAATAAAACCAGAAAGAAGCGTTCCATGAAACTGCCCTGTGATACTTGCATTCATTTCACAGAGTTAAAGCTTACTCTGCATTGCCCAGTTGGGAAACTCTGTCTTTGAGGAATATGCTAAAGGATATTAAGTCACCCCCGAAGGCCTGTGATGAGCAAGGAAACGTATTCCGTTGAAAACTTGAGAGAAGCTTTCTGAGCAACTGTTTTGTGACGTGTTTATTCATCTCATAGAGTTAAATCATTCTTTGGATTGAGCAGTTTGAAATCACTGTTTCTGTGGAATCTGAGGAAGGACATTTGGGAACACTCTTCAGAATATGGAGAAAGTAATATCCTCAGATAAAAACCAGAAAGAAGCTTTCTGTGAAACTGCTATGTGTCCTGTGAATTTCTCTTGCTCAGTAAAGCTTCTGATTTCATTGAGCAGATTTCTACCTCTGTTTATGTTTAGCGTGTGAACGGATATTCCGGAGCTCTATGAGGTTTATGGTGAAAAAAGAAATATGTTGAGATAGAAACTGGAGAGAAGCTTTCGAGGAGCTGCTTTGTGACGTGTGCATTTCACTCACAGTGTTGTACCTCTCTTCTCATACAGCATCGGGGAAACCCTTTTGATGAAATAGTACAAGGGATATTCGGGAGCATATTGCTATTTATTGTGAAAAGGGAAATAGCCTCAGACAAATACTGGAAGGAAGCTTTCGGTGAAACTACTCTGTGATATCTGTATTCATCCCTCATAGATAAAGCTTTCTTCACATTACACAGTTTGGAAACTCTGTCATGGATGGATCCGCGAAGGGACATTCGGGTGCACATTCAGGACTATGGTAAAAACGAAATATTTTCAGATAGAAACTGGAAAGCAGCTATCTGTGAATCTACTTTTTGCTGTTTATTCATCTCACATAGATAAAGTTCTCTTTACATTATGTAGCTTAGAAACTCCTTCACGGACAGATCCGTGAAGGGACATTCGGGAGCACCTTCAGGTCTTTGGTGAAAAAGGAAATATCTTCAGACAAAGATTGGAGAGCAGCTTTCTGAGAAACTGCTTTGTGATGTGTGCATTCCACTGAAGGAGTTATACCTCTTTTCTCATAAGGCAGTGTTTGTACACTATTCCTGTAAATTCGAAAAAGTGATATTAAGAAGTGCATTGAAGACTATGGTGAAAAGTGAAATATCCTAAAATGAAACCCAAAAAGACGCGTTCCCAGAAACTACTCTCTGTTATGTGTATTCATTTCACAGAGTTAAAGTTGATTTCTACATTGCCCAGTTTGGAAACTCTGTCTTTGAGGAATCTGCGAAGGGATATTAGGTGGCACCCGGAGGCTTGTGGTGAGCAGGGAATGGTCCTCCGATGAAAACTGGAGAGAAGCTTTCCGAACAACTGCTTTGGATTTGTGTACTCATCTCATACAGTTAAACCATTCTTTGAATTGAGCAGTTTGAAATCACTGTTTCTGTGGAATCTGAGGAAGGACATTTGGGAACGCTCTTTAGAATATGAAGAAAGAAATATCCTCAAATAAAAATCAGAAGGAAGCTTCCTGTGAAACTTCTATGTTTCTTGTGAATTTCTCTCACTCAGTTAATCTTCTCTTTCCACTGACTAGTTTTCTAACACTGTTTATGTTAACATGCGAAGGGATATTTGGGAGCGCCTTGAGGCTTACGGTGAAAAAGGAAATATGTTCAGATAGAAACTGGAGAGGAGCTTTCCGAGGAACTGCTTTGTGACGTGTGCATTCCACTCACAGTGTTATACCTCTCTTCTCAAACAGCATCGAGGAAACCCTTTTGGAGAAAAATTTGCCAAGGTATATTCGAGAACATACTGACGCCTATGGTGAAAAGGGAAATAGACTCAGACAAATATTGGAAAGAAGTTTTCTGTGAAACTGCTCTGTGATATGTGTATTCATCTCACATATGTAAAGTATTCTTTATATTATGCAGCTTGGAAACTCTGTCATGGACGGATCCGCGAAGGGACATTCAGGAACACATTCAGGACTGTAGTGATAAAGGAAATATCTTCTGATAAACACTGGAAAGAAGCTTTCTGGGAATCTGTTTTTTGCTATGTTTATTCATCTCACATAGATAAAGCTTTCTTTGCAGTGCACAGCTTGTTGGAAACTCTGTCATGGACGGATCTGTGAAGGGACGTTGAGGAACATTCAGGACTATGGTGAAAAAGGAAATATCTTCAGATAAAAACTGGAGAGAATCTTTCTGAGAAACTGTTTTGTGATGTGTGCATTCCCCTCAGGGAGTTATATCTCTTTTCATATAAGGCAGTGTTTGAACACTGTTCCTGTAAAACGGAAAATGTGATATTTCGGAGCGCATTGAAGACTGTGGTGAAAAGTTAACTATCCCCCCCAAAAAACCAGAAAGATGAGTTCCAAGAAACTGCTCTCTGATATGTCCATTCACTTCACAGAGTTAAAGCTTACTCTACGTTGCCCAGTTTGTAAACTCTGTCTTTGAGGAATCTGTGAAGGGATATTAAGTGGCACCTTGAGGCCTGTGGAGAGCAAGGAAATGTCTTCCATTGAGAACTGGAGAGATGCTTTCTGAGAAACTGCTTTGTGACATGTGTATTCATCTCGTAGAGTTAAACCATTGTTTGGATTGAGCAGTTTGAATTCACTGTTTCTGTGGAACCAGAGAAAGGACATCTGGGAACACTCTTAAGAATATGCTTAAAAAGAAATACCCTCAGATAAAAACCAGAAGGAAGCTTTCTGTGAAACTGCTCTGTGTCACGTGAATTCCACTCGCACAATTAAGCTTCTCTTTTCATTGAATAGTATTCTAACGCTGTGTTTAGTCTGCAAAGGTATATCCTTGAGCGCTTTAAGGAAATGGTGAAAACGGAAATATCTTCAGATAGAAACTGGAGAGCTTTCCGAGGACCTGCTTTGTGACGTGTACATTGCACTCACAGAGAAATACCTTTCTTCTCATAGAGGATTGGGGAATCCCTTTTGGAAAAAAGCTGCGAATGGACATTCGGAGTATATGGACAGCTATGGTAAAAAAGGAAATATCCTCAGACAATAAATGGAAAGTGGCTTTCAGAGAATCTGCTTTGTGATGCGTGCATTCTGCTCAGGGAGTTATACCTCTTTTCTCATAAGGCTGTGTTTGAACACTGTTCCTGTAAAACCAAAAAAGTGGTATTTCGCTGTGCATTGAAGACTATGGCTAAAAGTGAATTATCCTCAAATAAAACCCAGAAAGAAGCGTTTCAGAAAACTGCTCTCTGATACGTGCATTCATTTCACACAGTTAAAGCTTACTCTATATTGCTCAGTTTGGAAACTCTGTCTTTGAGGTATCTGTGAAGGGATATTTACTGGCGTCTGGAGGCCTGTGGTGAGCTACGACATGTCTTCCGATGAAAACTGGGGAGAAGCTTTCTGAGCAACTGCTTTGTGACGTGTGTATTCATCTCATAGAGTTAAATCGTTCTTTGAATTGAGCAGTTTGAAATCACTGTTTCTGTGGAATATGAGGAAGTACGTTTGGGAACTCTCTTTAGAATATGGAGTAAGAAATATCCTCAGATAAAAACCAGAAGGAAGCTTTCTGTAAAACTGCTCAGTATCGTGTGAATTCCTCTCACTCAGTTAAATTTCTCCTTTCATGGAGCAGTTTTCTAACACTGTTTATGTTTAGCATTTGAAGGGATATTCGGGAGTGCTTTGAGGCTTATGGTGAAAAAGGAAATATGTTCAGATAGAAACTGAGACAAGCTTTTAGAGGAACTGCATTGTGACATGTGCATTCCACTCAAGAGTTATACCTTTCTTCCCATAGAGTGTTGGGGAATCCCTTTTGGAGAAAAAGCTACCAAGGGACATTCGGGACTATAAGGACGGCTATGGTGAAAAATTAAATATCCTCAGGTGGATGTGTGCATTCCACTCAGGGAGTTATATCTCTTTTCTCATAAAGTAGTGTTTGAACACTGTTCCTGTAAAATCGAAAATGTGATATTTCAGAACGCATTGAAGATTATGGGAAAAAGTGAAATATCCTCAAATAAAACCCAGAAAGCAGCATACCAAGAAACTATGTCTGATATGTGCATTCATTTCAGACACATAAGGCTTATTCTTCGTTGCCCAGTTTGGAAACTCTGTCTTTGAGGAATCTGCAAAAGGATATTAAGTGGTGCCTGGAGGCTTGTATTGAGCAAGGAAATGTCTTCCGTTGAAAACTGGAGAGAAACTTTCTGAGTAAATGCTTTGTGACATGTGTGTTCATCTCGTAGAGTTAAATCATACTTTGTACTGAGCAATTTGAAATCACTGTTTCTGTGAAACCTGAGGAAGGACATTTGGGAACACTCTTTAGAATATGCTGAGAAAGAAAAAAAAAAAGATAAAAACCAGAAGGAAGCTTTCTGCGAAAATGCTCCATGTTGTGTGAATTCCACTCACACAGTTAAGCTTCCCTTTTCATTGAGCAGTATTCTAACACTGTGTTTAGTCTGCAAAGGGATATTCGGGGGCACTTTGAGGCTTATGGTGAAAACAGAAATATCTTCAGATAGAAACTGGAGAGAAGGTTTCCGAGGAGCTACAAGTGACGTGTGCATTCCACTCACAGAGTTATACCTTTCTTCACATAGAGGATTGGGGAAACCCTTTTGGAGAAAAAGCTACCAAGGGATATTTGGGAATATATGCACGGATACGGTGATAAAGGAAATATCCTCAGACAGAAACTGGAAAGATGATTTCTGTGAAGCTGTTTTGTGATAGATATGTTCATTCATCTCACATAGATAAAACTTTCCTTACATTACGCAGTTTGGAAACTCCATCATCGACGGATCCACTAAGGGGCATTCGGGGGCACATTCAAGCCTATGGTGAAAAAGGAAAAATCTTCAGATAACACCTAGAAAGAAGCTTTCTGTGAATCTGCTTTGTGATAGATGTTTTTATTCATCTCACATAGGTAAAACTTTCTTTATATTACGCAGTTTGGAAACTCCGTCATAGACGGATCAGTGAAGGGATATTCGGAAGCACATTCAGGAGTATGGTGAAAAAGGAGATATCTTCATCTAAAAACTGGAGAGAAGCTTTCTGAGAAACTGCTTTGTGACGTGTGCATTCCACTCAGTGAGTTATACCTCTTTTCTCATAAAGCAGGGTATGAACTCTGTTCCTGTAAAACCGAAAAAGTGATATTTTGCAGAGCATTGAATCTATAGCGAAAAGTGAAATGTCCTCAAATAAAACCCAGAAAGAAGCGTTTCAAGAAACTGCTCTCTGATACGTGCATTCATTTCACAGAGTTAAAGCTTACTCTACATTGGGCAGTTGAGAAACTCTGTCTTTGAGGAATATGCGAAAGGATATTAAGCCACCCCCGAAGGCCTGTGGTGAGCAAGGAAACGTATTCCGTTGAAAACTGGACAGAAGCTTTCTGAGCAACTGCTTTATGTTGTGTGTATTAATCTCATAGAGTTAAACCATTCTTTGGATTGAGCAGTTTGAAAGCACTGTTCCTGTGGAAACTGAGAAAGGATATTTCAGAACACTCTTTAGAATATGCTGAAAAAGAAATACTCTCTAATAAAAATCAAAAGGAAGTTTTCTGTGAAACTGCTCTGTATCGTGTGCAATCCACTTGCACAGTTTAGCGTCTCTTTTCCTTGAGCAGTATTGTAATACTGTTTTTGTTTAGTCTCCGAATGGACATATGGGAGAGCTTTGAGGCTTATGATGAAAACGGAAATATTTTCAGATAGAAACTGAATAGCAGCTTTCAGAGGAGTTGCTTTGTGACGTGTGCATTCCACTCACAGGGTTATATCTTTCTTCTCATAGAGGATTGGGCAATCCCCTTTGGAAAAAAAGCTACCAAGCGATATTTGGGAGCATATTGATGCCTATGGTGAAAAGGGAAAGAGCCTCAGACAAAAATTGGAAAGAAGGTTTCTGTGAAACTGCCCTGTGATATTTGTATTCAGCTCACATAGATGAAGCTTTCTTTACATTACGCAGCTTGGAAACTCTGTCATGGACGGATCCGGGAAGGGACATTCGGGAAGACATTCAGGTCTATGGTGAAAAAGGAAATATCTTCAGATAAAAACCAGAAAGAAGCTTTCTGTGAATCTGCTTTTTGCTATGTTTATTTATCTCATGTAGATGAAGTTCTCTTCACATTACGCAGCTTTGAAACTCTGTCATGGACAGATCCGCGAAGGGTTATTCGGGATCACATTCAGGCCTATTGTGAAAAAGGAAATATCTTCAGTTAAAAGCTGGAGGGTATCTTTCTGAGAAACTGCTTTGTGATGTCTGGATTCCACTCAGGGAGTTAAACCTCTTTTCTCATAAGGCAGTGTTTGACATGTTCCTGGAATACCGAAAAAGTGATATTTTGGAACGCATTGAAGATTATGGTGAAAAGTGAAATGTCCTCAAATAAAACCGAGAAAGAAGCGTTCCAAGAAACTGCTCTCTGATATGTGCATTCATTTCACAGAATTAAAGCTCTCTCTACGTTACCCTGTTTGGAAACTCTCTCTTTGAGGTATCTGTGAAAGGATATCAAGTGGCGCCCGGTGGCCTGTGGTGAGCAAGGAAACGTCTTCCGATGAAAACTGGAGAGAAGCTTTCTGAGCAACTGCTTTGTGATGTGTGTATTTATCTCATAGAGTTAAACCACTTTTTGGATTGGGCAGTTTGAAATCACTGCTTCTGTGGAATCTGACGAAGGATATCTGGGAATGCTCTTTAGAATATGGAAAAAGAAATACCCAATGATAAAAACCACAGGGAAGCTTTCTGTGAAAGTGCTATGTGTCATGTGAATTCTTCTCACTCAGTGAAGCTTCTCTTTTCACTGAGCAGTTTTCTAACACTGTTTATGTTTAGTGTGTGAAGGGATATTCGGGAGCGCTTTGAGGCTTATGATGAAAAAGGAAATATGTTCAGATAGAAACCGGAGAGAATCATTCTGAGGAACTGCTTTGTGTCGTATGCATTCTATTCACAATTTTATACCTCTCTTATCATACAGCATCGGGGAAACTCTTTTGGAGAAAAAGATACCAAGTGATATCGGGTAGCATATTGATGCGTATAGTAAATAGGGAAATAGCCTCCGACAAAAACTGGAAGGAAGCTTTTTGTGAAAGTGCTCTGTGCTATGTGTATTCATCTCACATAGATAAAGCTTTCTTAACATTACGAAGCTTGGAATCTCTGTCATGGACGGATCCACGAAGGGACATTCAGGAACACATTTAGGACTATGATGAAAAAGGAAATATCTTCAGATAAAAACTAGAAAGAAGCTTTCTGTGAATCTGCTTTTTTCTGTGTTTATTCATCTCACATAGATAAAGCTTTCTTTATATTACACAGCTTGGAAAACTATCATGGATTGATCTGCGTAGAGACATTCGGAAGCACATTCAGGACTTTGATGAAAAAGGAAATATCTTCAGATAAAAACCAGAGAGAAGTTTTCTGGAAACTGCTTTGTGATGTGTGCATTCCACTCATGGAGTTTTACCTCTTTTATCATAAGGCAGTGTTTGAAGACGGTTCCTGTAAAACCGAAAATGTGATATTTCAGAGCGCTTTGAAGACTGTGGCGAAAAGGTAACTACCCTCAAATAAAACCCATAAAGAAACTGCCCTCTGATATATGCTTTCACTTCACAGATTTAAAACTTACTCTACATTGTCCAGTTTGGAAACTTTGTCTTTGAAGAATCTACGAAGGATATTACGTGGCATCTGGAGGCCTGCATAGACTTAAACCATTATTTGGATTGAGCAGTTTGAAATCACTGTTTCTGTATGAACTGAGAAAGGGCATTTGGGAACGCTCCTTAGAATATGCTCAAAAAGAAATACCCTCAGATAAAAACCAGAAGGAAGCTTTCTGTGAAACTGCTCTGTTTTGTGTAAATTCCACTTGCACAGTTAAGGTTCTCTTTTCATTGAGTAGTGTTCTAACACTGTGTGTAGTCTGCAAAGGGATATTTGGTAGTGCTTTGAGGCTTATGGTGAAAACGGAAATATCTTCAAATAGAAACTTGAGAGTAGCTTTCCCAGGACCTGCTTTGTGATGTGTGCATTCAACTCACAGAGTTATGCTTTTCTTCCCATACAGGATTTGGAATCCATTTTGGTAAAAAAGCTACGAACGGACATTTGGGAGTATATGGATGGTTATAGTAAAAAAGGAAATATCCCCAGACAATAAGTGGAAAGATGCTTTCTGAGAAAATGATTTGTGATGTGTGCATTCCACTCAGGGTGTTATACCTCTTTTCTCGTAAGGCAGTGTTTGAACACTGTTCCTGTGAAACCGAAAAGGTGACATTTCGGAGCGCATTGAAGACTATGGCTAAAAGTGAATTATCCTCAAATAAAACCCAGATAGAAGCATTCCAAGAAACTGCTCTCTGATACGTGCATTCATTTCACAGAGTTAAAGCTTACTCTCTATTGCTCAGTTTGGAAACTCTGTCTTTGAGGAATCTGCGAGGGGATATTTAGTGGCGCCTGGAGGCCTGCGGTGAGCTACGACATGTCTTCCCATGAAAACTGGAGAGAAGCTTTCTGAGCAACTGCTTTGTGATGTGTATACTCATCTCATAGAGTTAAACCACTCTTTTAATTGAGCGGGTGGAAATCACTGTTTCCGTGGAATCTGAGGAAGTACATTTGGGAATGCTCTTTAGAATATGGAGAAAGAAATATCTTCAAATAAAAACTAGAAGGAAGCTTTCTGTGAAACTGCTATGTCTCGTGTGAATTCCTCTCGCTCAGTTAAGCTTCACTTTTCATTGAGCAGTTTTCTGACACTGTTTATGTTTAGCATGCAAAGGCATATTCGGGAGCACTTCGTGGCTTATGGTGAAAAAGAAAATATGTTCAGATAGAAACTGAGAGAAGCTTTCCGAAGAACTGCTTTGTGATGTGTGCATTCCACTCACAGAGTTATATATTTCTTCTCATAGGTGATTGGGGAATCACTTTTCGAGAAAAAGCTATCAAGGACATACGGGAGTATTTGGACGGCAATGGTGAAAAAGGAAATATCTTCAGACAAACACAAGAGAGAAGCTTTTTGTGAAACTGCTTTGTGATATATATGTTTATTCATCTCACATAGATAAAACTTTATTTATATTACGCAGTTTGGACACTCCATCATGGACGGATCCATGAAGGGACATTCGGGTGCACATTCAGGACTATATTGAAAATGGAAATATCTTCAAATAAAAACTGGAGAGAAGCTTTCTGAGAAACTGATTTGTGATGTGTGCATTCCACTTAGGGAGTTATACCTCTTTTCTCATAAGGCAATGTTTGAACACTGCTCCTGTAAAACCGAAAAAGTGATATTAGAAAGCCCATTGAAGACTATGGCACAAAGAGAAATATCCTCAAATAAAATCCAGAAAAAAGCTTTCCAAGAAACTGATTTCTGGCATGTGCATTCATTTTATAGAGTTAAAGGTTACTCTACATTGTGCAAGTTGGAAACTCTGTCTTTGAGGAATCTGCAACGGGATACTAAGTAGCGAATGGAGGACTGTGGTGAGTAAGTAAATGTCTTCCATTGAAAACATGATAGAAGCTTTCTGAGCAATGGCCCGTGATGTGTGTATTCATCTCATAGAGTTACATCATTCTTTGGATTGAGCAGTTTGAAATAACTGTTTATGTGGAACCTGAGAAAGGACATTTGGGAACGCTTTTTAGAATATGCTGAAAAAGAAATATCCTCAGATAAAAACCAGAAGGAAACTTTCTGTGACACTGCTCAGTGTCGTGTGAATTCCACTCACTCAGGTAAGCTTTTCTTTCATTGAGCAGTATCCTAACCCTGTTTTTGTGTAATCTGTGAAGGAATATTTGGGAGCACTTTGAGGCCTATGTTTAAAAAGGAAATATCTTCAGATAGAAACTGGAGAGAAGCTTTCTGTGGAGCTGCTTTGTGACGTGTGCATTCCACTCACACGGTTATACCTTTCTTCTCATACAGCATTGGAGAATCCCTTTTGGAGAAAAAGCTACCAAAGGACATTCAAGAGTATATGGATGGCTATGGTGAAAAAGGGAATATCCTTAGACAAAAACTGGAAAGAAGCTTTCTGTGAAACTGCTTTGTGATAGATATGTTTATTCATCTCACATAGATAAAACTTTCTTTATATTATGCAGCTTGGAAACTCCGTCATGGACGGATCCGCAAAGGGACATTTGGTAGCCCATTCAGGCCTATGGTGAAAAAGGAAATATCTTCAAATAAAAACTGGAGAGAATCTTTCTGAGAAACTGCTTTGTGATGTGTGCATTCAACTCAGGGAGTTATACCTCTTTTCTCAAAAAGCAGTGTTTGAACACTTGTTCCTCTAAAACCAAAAAAGTGATATTTCGGAGCACGTTGAAGACTATGGTGAGAAGTGAAATATCCTCAAATAAAACCCAGAAAGAAACGTTCCAAGAAACTGCTCTCTGATATGTGCATTCATTTCACAGAGATAAAGGTTACTCTATGATGCCCAGTTTGGATACTTGGTCTTTGAGGAATCTTTGAAGGGATATGAAGTGGCACCTGGATGCCTGTGGTGAACAAGGAAATGTCTTCCGGGGAAAATTGGAGAGAAGCTTTCTGAGCAACTGCTTTGTGATGTGTGTATTCATCTTATAGAGTTAAATCACTCTTTGGATTGAACACTTTGAAATCACTGCTTGTGTTCAATCTGACAAAGGAAATTTGGGAACGCTCTTTAGAATATGGAAAAACAAATATCCTCAGATAAAAACCAGAAGAAATCTTTCTGTGAAACTGTTATGTGTTGTGTGAATTCCTCTCGCTCAGTTAAGCTTCTCTTTTCATTGAGCAGCTTTCTAACACTGTTTTTATTTAGCCTGCAAAGGGATATTCGTGAGCGCTTTGAGGCTTATGGTGAAAATGGAAATATCTTCAGATAGAAACTGGAGAGAAGTTTGTCGAGGAGCTGCTTTGTGTCGTGTGCATTCCACTCACACAGTTATACCTTTCTCCTCATAGAAGATTGGGGAAACCCTTTTGGAGAAAAAACTACCAAGGGATATTCGGGAGCATATTGATGCCTATGGTGAAAAGGGGAATAGCCTCAGACAGACACTGTAAAGAAGTTTTCTGTGAAAGTCCTCTGTAATATGTATATTCATCTCACATAGATAAAGCTTTCTTTACATTACGCAGCTTCTAAACTCTGTCATGGATGGATCCACGAAGGGACATTCGGGAGCAAATTCAGGACTATGGTGAAAAGGGAAATATCTTCACATAAAAAGTGGAAAGAAACTTTCTGTGAATCTGCTTTTTGCTATGTTTATTCATCTCACATAGGTAAAGCTTTCTTTACATTATGCAGTTTGGAAACTCTGTCATGGACGGATCCGCAAAGGTATATTCGGGATCATATTCAGGCCTATGGTGAAAAAACAAATATCTTCAGATAAAAACTGGAAAGAAACCCTCTGTGAATCTGCTTTTTGCTATGTTTATTCATCTCACAAAGATAAAGCTTTCTTTATATTATGCAGCATGGAAACTCTGTCATGAACGGATCCGCGAAGGAACATTCAAGAGCATATTCAGGAATATGGTGAAAACGGAAATATCTTAAGATAGAAACTGGAGAGAAGCTTTCTGTGAAACTGCTTTGTGATAGATATGTTTATTCATTTCACATAGATAAAACTTTACATTACACAGTTTGTAAAGTACGTCATGGACGTATCCATGAAGGGACATTCGGGAGCATATTCAGGAAAATGGTGAAAAAGGAAATCTCTTCAGATAAAAATTGGAGAGAAGCTTTCTGTGAATCTGCTTTTTGCTATGTTTATTCAGCTCATATAGATAAATCTTTCTTTACATTACGCAGCCTGGAAACTCCGTCATGGACAGATCCGCGAAAGGATGTTAGGGATCACATTCAGGTAGATGGAGAAAAAGTAAATATATTCAGATAAAAACTGGAGAGAAGCTTCTGAGAAACTTCTTTGTGATGTGTGCCCTCCACTCAGGGAGTTATGAATCTTTTCTTATAAGGTAGTGTTTGAACACTGTTCCTGTAAAACTGAAAAAGTGATATTTCAGGGAGCATTAAAGACTATAGCGAAAAGTAAACTATACTCAAATAAAACCCAGAAAGAAGCATTCCAAGAAAGTGCTCTCTGATATGTGCAATCATTTCACAGAGATAAAGCTTACTCTACATTGTCCTGTTTGTAAACTCTGTCTTTGAGGAATCTGCGAAGGGATATTGTGTGGTGCTTGGATATTTGTGGTGAGCAAGGAAATGTCTTCTGATGAAAACTGGAGAGAAGCCTTCTGAGCAACTGTTTGTGATGTGTGTATTCATCTCATACAGTTAAACCATCCTTTGGATTGAGCAGTTTGATATCACTGTTTCTGTGGAATCAGAGAAAGGAAATTTGGGAATGTTCTTCAAAATATGTTGAAAAAGAAATACCCTCAGATAAAAACCAGAAGAAAGCTTTCTCTGAAACTGCCCTGTGTCGTGTGAATTGCAGTCACACAGTTAAGCTTCTCTTTTCATTGAGCAGTGTTCTAACACTGCTTTTGTTTAGTCTGCGAAGGTATATTAGGGAGCGCTTTGAGGCTTATGGTGAAAACGGAAATATCTTCAGATAGAAACTGGAGAGAAGCTTTCTGTGAAACTACTTTGTGACAGATATGTTTATTCATCTTACATAGAGAAAACTTTCTTAATATTATGCCGTTTGGAAACTCCACCATGGACAGATTCGTGAAGGAACATTCAGGAGCACATTCAGGCCTATGGTGAAAAAGGAAATCTCTTCAGATAAAAACTGGAGAGAAGGTTTCTGAGAAACTGGTTTGTGATGTGTGCATTCCACTCAGGGAGTTAAACCTCTTTTCTCATCAGGCAGTGTTTGAATACTCTTCCTGTAAAACCGAAAAAGTGATATTTCTGAGTGCAGTGAAGCCTATGGCGAAACATGAAATATCCTCAGATAAAACCCAGAAAGAAGCGTTGCAAGAAACTGCTCTCTGAAATGTGCATTCATTTCACAGAATTAAAGCTTACTCTACATTGCTCATTTTGGAAACTCTGTCTTGATGAAAACTGGAGAGAAGCTTTCTGAGCAACAGCTTTGTGATGTGTATATTCATCTCATAGAGTTAATCCATTGTTTGGATTGAGCAGTTTGAAATTACTGTTTCCGTGGAATCTGAGGAAGGACATTTGGGAATGCTCCTTAGAATATGGAGAAAGAAATATCCTCAGAAAAAAACAAGAAGCCCTCTTTCTGTGAAACTGCTATGTGTCATGTGAATTTCTCTCACTCAGGTAAGCTTCTTTTTTCATTGACCAGTTTCATAACGCTGTCTACGTTTAGTGTGTGAAGGGATACTGGGGAGCGCTTTGAGGCTTACGGTGAAAAAGGAAATATGTTCAGATAGAAACTGGAGAGAAGCTTTCCAAGGAACTGCTTTGTGACGTGTGCATTCCACTCACATTGTTATACCTCTCTTCTCAAACAGCATCGGGGAGAAAAAGGTAGCACGGGATATTCGGGGGAATATTGATGCATATGATGAAAAAGGATGTATCTTCAGATAAAAACTGGAAAGAGACTTTCTGTGAATTTGTTTTTTGCTATGTTTATTCATCTCACATAGATAAAGCTTTCTTTACATTACGCAGTGTGGAAACTCCATCATGGACGGATGGATCCGCGAAGGGATATTCGGGATCACATTCAGGCCTATGATGAAAAAGGAAATATCTTCAAATAAAAACTGGAGAGAAGCTTTCAGAGAAACTGCTTTGTGATGTGTGTATTCATCTCATAGAGTTAAATCAATCTTTGGATTGAGCAGTTTGAAATCACTGTTTCTGTGGAACCAGAGAAAGGACATTTGGGAACGCTCTCTTGAATGTGCTGAAAACGAAATACCTCAGATAAAAATCAGGAGAAAGCTTTCTGTGAAACTGCCCTGTGTCGTGTGAATTCCAGTTGCACAGTTAAGCTTTTCTTTTCGTTGAGCAGTATTCTAACACTGTTTTTGTTTAGTCTGCAAAGGGATATTCCGGTGCGCTTTGAGGTTTATGATGAAAACGGAAAAACCTTCAGATAGAAACTGGAGAGAAGCTTTCCGAGGTCCTGCTTTATGACGTGTGCATTTCACTCACCGAATTATATATTTCTTCTCATAGGGGATTGGGGAATCCCTTTTGAAGAAAAAGTTACCAAAGGACATTCGGGAGTATATGGATCTCTTTGGAGAAAAAGAAAATATCCTCACACAAAAACTGGAAAGAAGCTTTCTGGGAAACTGCTTTGTGATAGATATGTTTATTCATCTCACATAGAGAAAACTTTCTTAATATTATGCCGTTTGGAAACTCCATCACGGGTGGATCCATGAACGGACATTCGGGAGCACATTCAGGCCTATGGTGAAAAAGGAAATCTCTTTAGATAAAAAGTGGAGAGAAGGTTTCTGAGAAACTGGTTTGTGATGTGTGCATTCCACTCAGGGAGTCCTATACCTCTTTTATCATAAGGCAGTGTTAGAACACTGGTTCCTCTAAAACCGAAAAAGTGATATTTCAGAGCGTATGGAAGACTATGGCAAGAAGTGAAATATCCTCAAATAAATCCCAGAAAGAAGTGTTCCAAGAATCTTCTCTCTGATATGTGCATTCATTTCACAGAAATAAAGATTACTCTACGTTGCCCTGTTTGGATACTCTGTCTTTGAGGAATCTGCGAAGGGATATGAAGTGGCGCCTGGAGGCCTGTGGTGAGCAAGGAAATGTCTTCCATTGAAACCTCGAGAGAAGCTTTCTAAGCAACTGCTTTGGAATGTGTGTATTCATCTCATAGAGTTAAACCACTCTTTGGATTGAGCAGTATGAAATGACTGTTTCTGTGGAATCTGACGAAGGACATTTGGAAACGCTCTTTTGAATATGGAGAAAGGAATATCTTCAGATAAAAACCAGAAGGAAGCTCTCTGTGAAACTGTTGTGTGTCATGTGAAATCCTCAGGCTCAGTCAAGCTTCCCTTTTCATTAAGCAGTATGCTAACACTGTTTATATTTAGCGTGTGAAGGGATATTCAGGAGTGCTTGGAGGTTTACGGTGTAAAGGAAATATGTTCAGATAGAAACTGGAGAGAAACTTTCTGAGGAACTGCTTTGTGACGTGGACATTCCACTCACAGTGTTATACCTTTCTTATCATACTGCATCGGGGAAACACTTTTGGAGAAAGTGGTACCAAGGGATATCCGGGAGCATATTGACACCTATGGTGAAAAGGGAAATAGTCTCAGACAGAAATTGGAAAGAAGCTTTCTGTGAAACTGCTCTGTTATATTTGTGCTCATCTCACATAGAGAAGGCTTTCTGAACATTACGCAGCTTGGAAACTCTGTCATGGACGGATCCGCGAAGGGACATTCGGGAGCACATTCGGAACTGTGGTGAGAAAGGAAATATCTTTAGATAAAAACTGGAAAGAGGCTGAGGATTTGCTTTTTGCTATGTTTATTCATCTCACATTAATAAACATTCTTTACATTACGCAGCTTGGAAACTCTCTCGTGGATGGATCTGCGAAGGGATATTCAGTATCACATTCAGGCCTGTAGTGAAAAAGGAAATATCTTCAGATCAAAACTGGAGAGAAGCTTTCTGAGAAACTGCTTTGTAATGTATGCATTCCACTCAGGGAGTTATACCTCTTTTCTCATAAGGCAGTGTTTGAACACAGTTCTTGTAAAACCGAAAAAGTGATAATTAAAAAACATTGAAGACTATGACGAAAAGTGAAATATCCTGAAATAAAACCCAGAAAAAAGAGTTCCAGGAAACTGCTCTCTGATATGTGCATTCATTTCACAGCGTTAATGCTTACTTAATGTTGCCCAGTTTGGCAACTCTGTCTTTGTGTAATCTGGGAAGTGATATTAAGAGGGGCCAGGAGGCCTGTGGTGAGCAAGGAAATGTGTTCTGTTGAAAACTGGAGAGAAGCTTTCTGAGCAACTGCTTTGTGATGTGTGTATTCATCTCATAGTGCTAAATCATTCTTTGGATTGAGCAGTTTGAAATCACTGTTTCTGTGGATCCTGAGAAAGGACATTTTGAAACACTCTTTAGAATATGAGGTAAAAGATATCCTCAGACAAAAACTGGAAAGAAGCTTTCTGTGAAACTGCTCTGTGTTGTGTGAATTCCACTCGCACAGTTCAGCTTTTCTTTTCATTGAGCAGTTTTCAAACACTGTTTTTGTTTATTCTGTGAAGAGATATTCGGGGACACTTTGAGGCTTAAGGTGAAAAAGGAAATATGTTCAGATAGAAACTGGAGAGAAGCTTTCTGAGGAACTGCTTTGTGACGTGTTCATTCCACTCACACTGTTATACTTCTCCTCTCATGCAACATTGGGGAAACCCTTTTGGAGAAAAGGTACCAAGGGTAATTCGGGGGCATATTGACGCCTTTGGTGAAAATTGAAATTGCCTCAGACAAAAACTGGAAAGAAGCTTTCTGGGAAACTGCTCTGTGCTATGTGTATTCATCTCACATAGATAAAGGTTTCTTTACATTATGCAGCTTGGAAACTCCGTCATATACTGTTCCGCGAAGGGACATTCAGGAACACATTCAGGACTATGGTTAAAAAAGAAATATCTTCAGATAAAAACTAGAAAGAAGCTTTCTGTGGATCTGTTTTTTTGCTATGTTTATTCATCTCACATAGATAAAGCTTTCTTTACATTATGCAGTTTGGAAACTCTGTCGTCGACGGATCCACGAAGGGACATTCAGGACCACATTCAGGACTGTGGTGAAAAAGGAAATATCTTCAGAAAAAAAACTTTAAAGAAGCTTTCTGTGAAATTATTCTGTGATATGTGTATTCTTCTCACATAGATAAAGCTTTCTTTACATTACATAGCTTGGAATCTCTGTCATGGAATGATCCACCAAGGGACATTTGGGAGCACATTCAGGATTATGGAGAAAAAGGAAATATCTTCAGATAAAAATGGCTTTGTGATAGATATATTCATTCATCTCACATAGATAAATCTTTCTTTGTATTACTCATTTTGGAAACTCTGTCGTGGATCGATCTGCAAAGGGACATTCAGGAGTACATTCAGGCCAGTGGTGAAAAAGGAAATATCTTCAGAGAAAAATTGGAGAGAAGCTTTCTGAGAAACTGCTTTGTGATGTGTTTATTCACTCAGGGAGTTATACCTCTTTTGTCAGAAGGCAGTGTTTGAACACTGTTCCTGTTAAACTGAAAAAGTGATATTTCTGAGCACACTGAAGACTATGGCGAAAAGTGAAATATCCTCAAATAAAATCCAGAAAGAAGCGTTCCAAGAAAGTGCTCTCAGATATGTGCATTTATTTCATGGAGTTAAAGCTTACTCTATATTGTCCAGTTTGGAAACTCTGTCTTTGACGAAACTGCAAAGGGATATATAGTGGCACTCGGTGGCCTGTGTTGAGCAAGGAAATGTCTTCCGTTGAAAAGTGGAGAGAAGTTTTCTGAGCAACTGCTTTTTGATGTTTGTACTCATCTCACAGAGTTAAACCATTATTTGAATTGAGCAGTTTGAAACTACTGTTTCTGTGGTATCTGAGGAAGTACATTTGGGAATGCTCTTTAGAATATGGAGAAAGAAATATCCTTAGATAAAAACCAGAAGGAAGCTTTTTGTGAAACTGCTATGTGTCTTGTGAATTCCTCTCGCTCTCTTAAGCTTCTCTTTTCCTTGACCAGTTTTCGAACACTGTTTATATTTAGCGTACAAAGGGATATATGGGAACACTTTGAGACTTATGGTGAAAAAGTGAATATGTTCAGATAGAAACTGGAGAGAAGCTTTCCGAGGAACTGCTTTGCGACGTGTGCATTCCACTCACAGTGTAATACCTCTATTCTCATACAGCATCTGGGAAATACTTCCTGTGATATTGTTCTTTGATATGTGTATTCATCTCACATAGATAAAACTTTGTTTACATTACACAACTTGGAAACTCTGTCATGGACGGATCTGCGAAGTGATATTCGGGAGCACATTCAGTACTATGGTGAAAAAGGAAATATCTTCAGATAAAAACTGGAAAGAAGCTTTCTGTGAATCTGCTTTTTACTATGTTTATTCATCTCACATAGATAAAACTTTTCTTATATTACGCAGTTTGGAAACTGCATCATGGATGGATCCGCGAAGGGACATTTGGGAGCACCTTCAGGCCTATGGTGAAAAATGAAATATCTTCAGATAAAAACTGGAGAGAAGCTTTCTGAAAAATTGCTTTCTCATAGCGTTAAACCATTCTTTGGATTGAGCAGTTTGAAATCACTGTTTCTGTGGAATGTTAGGAAGAACATTTGGGAATGTCCTTTAGAATATAGAGAAAGAAATATTGTCAGATAAAAACAAAAAGAAAGCTTTCTGTGAAACTGCTTTGTGTCGTGTGAATTCCTCTCACTGAGTTAAGCTTCTCTTCTCATTGAGCAGTTTTCTAACACTGTTTATGTTTAACATGGGAAGGGATATTCTGGAACACTTTGAGGAATGCGGAGAAAAAGGAAATATGTTCAGATAGAAACTGGAGAGAAACTCTCTGAGGAACTGCTTTGTGATGTATGCATTCCACTCATAATGTTCTACTTCTATTCCCATACTGTTTCAGGGAAGCCCTTTTGGAGAAAAAGATACCAAGTGATATCCTGGAGCATATTGATTCCTTTTATTTATTTATTTATTATGATTATTATACTTTCAGTTCTAGGGTACATGTGCATAACGTGCAGGTTTGTTACATATGTATACTTGTGCCATGTTGGTGTGCTGCACCCATCAACTCGTCAGCACCCATCAACTCGTAATTTACATCAGGTATAACTCCCAATGCAATTCCTTCCCCTCCCCCCTCCCCATGATAGGCCCCGGTGTGTGATGTTCCCCTTCCTGAGTCCAAGTGATCTCATGTTCAGTTCACACCTATGAGTGAGAATATCATAAGAACATTTTGGTTTCCTAATTTCTTGTGATAGTTTGCTGAGAATGATGGTTCCGAAACGTCAGCCATCCTGGGGTCAGCTCATCGCACTATGGCATACATGGTGTATATGTGCCACATTTTCTTAATCCAATCTGTCACTGATGGACATTTGGGTTGATTCCAAGTCTTTTGCTATTGTAGATAGTGCCACAATAGCTTATACGATATTACATGGCTGCTTTTATAGCAACATGATTTACTCAATGCTAGGGTATACACCCGGTAATGGGATGGCTGCGATTCCGCCTCCGTGCTTGAGTTCTAGATCCTTGAGGGTGCCACTGTTTCCATAATGGCTGAACTAGTTTACAATCCAACAACGGTGTAAAAGTGTTCCTATTTTGCCATCTCTCAGCACCTGTTGTTTTGTTTGGATAGTCGCCCATTCTAACTTTGGTGTGAGATGTTATCTCATTGTGGTTTTGATTTGCATTTCTCTGCTGGCCAGTGATGATGAGCATTTTTTGTGTGTCTGTTGGCTGTATGAGATGTCCTTCTTTTGAGAAATGTCTGTTTATATCCATGCCACTTTGTGATGGGGTTGTTTGTTTTCTTGTAGGGTGTAGGTTCTTTTGTAGGTTCTGGATATTAGCCCTTTGTCAGATGGAGTAGATTGCAAAATTTTCTCCCATTACAGTTTTCCTGTTCACTCTGATAAGGTAGTTTCTTTTGCTTATTGAAGCTCTTGGGATTTAATGAGATCCCGTACATGTTTGGCTTTTGTTGCCGTTGCTTTGGTGTTTTTAGACATGGGGTCGCTTTGCCCATGCCTATGTCTGAATGGTACTACCTGGGTTTCCTTTAGGGTTTTAATGAGTATTAAGTCTAACATTTAAGTCTCTAATCCATGTGGGTAATTTTCGTATAGAGGTAAGGAAAGTATTATCCAGTTTCAGCTTTCTACTTGTAGCTGTAGACCCTCCCAGCACCATTTATTAAATAGGAATCCTTTCCCCATTTCTTGTTTTGTGGGTTTGGTAAAGATCAGATGGCTGTACATGTGTGTGGTAGGTATTTCTGAAGGCTTGTTTTCTTTGGTGGTCTCCCATCCTCTGTTTGGTACCAGTACCTTGCTGTTTGGTTACTGTAGCAACGTGAGTATGGTTTGAAGTCAGGTGGCGTGATGCCTCCAGCTTTGTTCTTTTGACTTAGGATTGTGTGGAGATGTCAGGCTCTTTTGGTTCCATATGAACTTTAAAGCAGTTTTCCCAATTCTGTGAAGAAATATGGGTGGCTTGGTGGAGATGGCATTGGTCTCCTATAAGCATGGGCTGAGTATGGCCATTTTCGTGTCGGATTCTTCCTATCCATGAGCATGGTATATTCTTCCCATTTGTTTGTGTCCTCTTTTTATTTCACTGAACAGTGGTTTGTAGTTGTCTCCTTAGAGGAGTCCTTTACATCCTTGTGGTTGGATTCTAGGTATTTGAATTCTCTTTGAAGCAATTATTGAATGGAAGTTCATTCATGATTTGGCTCTCTGTTTGTCTGTTACTGGTGTATAAGAATGCTTGTGATTTTTGCGTGTTTTGTATCCTGAGACTTTGCTGAAGTTGCTTAACAGCTTAAAGGAGATTTTGAGGCTGAGACAATGGGATTTGCTTCAAATATACAATCATGTCATCTGCAAACAGGGACAATTTGACTTTATTGCTTTCCTAGCAGATACTGCGTTTTAGCTTTCTCTTGCCTGATTGCTTTCATGAACTTCCAACATATGTTGAATAGGAGTGGTGAGAGAGGCATCCCTGTACGGTTTCAAAGGGAATTTTCCGGTTTTGCCCATTCAGTATCATATTGGCTGTGGGTTTGTCTTAATAAACTCTTATTATTTTGGTATCAGTACATCAATATACCATTGTGATAATTTTTAGCATGAGAAGAATTTGTGCGTTTACATAAAAGCCCTTTTTGTATCTATTAGAGATAATCATGTGGGTTTCTTAATGTATTTGGTTCTGTTTATATGCATGGATTATGTTTGTGTGATTGAGAATGTTTAGAACTGGCCTTTTGCATCCAAAGTTGAAACCCACTTGATCATGGTGGATAAGCTTTTGATGTGCTGCTGAATCTGGGTTTCAAGTATTTTATTGAGGATTTTGCATCGGTATTTCATCCAAGGGATATTTAGTCCTAAATTCTCTTGCACGTGTGTCTCTGCCAGGCTTTGGTATCAAGGATGATGTTGGCCTCATAAATGAGTTAGGAGGATTTTCTAATGAAGTTAAGATAGTTTTGAAGATAGTACCAGCTCCTAATTTGGCACCTCTAGGTAGAAATTCTGACTGTGAATCCATCTGGTCCTGGACTTTTGGTTGATAGGCTATTAATTGTGCCTCAATTTCAGGAAACCTGCTGTTGTTCTATTCAGGGGATTCAACTTCTTCTTGGTTTAGTCTTGGGAAAGAGTGTAAGTGTCCAGAAAATTATCCATTTCTTCACAATTTTTTCTAGTTTATTTGTATAGAGGTGTTTGCATAGTATTCTCTGATGATAGTTTGTATTTCACAATGGGGTCGGTGGTGGTATCCCTTTATGTTTTATTGCATCTGTTTGATTCTTCCTCCTTTCTTCTTGTTAATCTTGCTAGTGGTGTGTCAATTGTGTTGATCTTTTCAAAGCCGCTCCCTGGATTCATTGATTTTTGGACGGTTTTTTGTGTCCCTATCTCCTTCAGTTCTGCTCTGATCGTAGTTATTTCTTGCCTTCTGTTAGCTTTGGAATGTGTTTGCTCTTGTTTCTCTAGTTCTTTTAATTGCTATGTTAGAGTGTCAATTTTAGATCTTTCCAGCTTTCTCTTGTCGGAATTTAGTGCTATAAGTTTCCCTCTACACACTGTTTTAAATGTGTCCCAGAGATTCTGGTATGTTGTATCTTTGTTCTCATTGGTTTCAAAGAACATCTTTATTCTGCCTTCATTTCGTTATGTACCCAGTAGTCATTCAGGAGCAGGTTATTCAGTTTCCATGTAGTTGAGTAGTTTTGATTGAGTTTCTTAATCCTGAGTTCTAATTTGATTACACTGTGGTCTGAGAGACTGTTTGTTATAATTTCTGTTCTTCTACATTTGCTGAGGAGTGCTTTACTTCCAATTTTGTGGTCAATTTTGGAATAAGTGCGATATGGTGCTGAGAAGAATGTATATTCTGTTGATTTGGGGTGGAGAGTTCTATAGATGTCTGGTAGGTCTGCTTGCTGCAGAGATGAGTTCAATTCCTGGATATCCTTGTTAACTTTCTGTCTTGTTGATCTGTCTAATGTTGACAGTGGAGTGTTGAAGTCTCCCCATTATTGTGTATGGTAGTTTAAAATTCTCTTTGTAAGTCTCTAAGGACTTGCTTTTATGAATCTGGGTGCTCTTGTATTGGGTGCATATATATTTAGGATATGGTGCTCTTCCTGTTAGATTGATCCCTTCACCATTATGTAATGGCCTTCTTTGTCTCTTTTGATCTTTGATGGTTTAAAGTCTGTTTTGTCCAGAATTTAGTATTGCAACCCCTCACTTTTTTTTGTTCTCCATTTGTAGTAGAAATCTTCCTCCATCCCTTTATTTTGAGTCTATGTATGTGTGTCTCTGCATGTGAGTTTGATTACAAGATCACAGCAGACTGATGGGTCTTGACTCTTTTATCCAGTTTTGCCAGTCTGTGTGCTTTCATTGGGCAGGCACGACCATTATATTTAAAGGTTAAGATTGGTATGGGGCGGATTCCTGCCATTATGATATTAACTGGTTATTTTGCTCGTTAGTTGATGCAGTGTTCCTAACTCAATGGATGTTTTACATTTTGGCATGTTTTTGCAATGAAACTGGTGCAGTTGTTCCTTTCCATGTTTAGTACTTACTTCCTTCAGGGAATGCCATAAAGGCGGGTCTGGTGGTATTAGGAAATCTCTGGCATTTCTTTATCTGTAAAGTTTTATTTCTTCTTCACTTATGAAACTTAGTTTGGCTGGATATGAAGTTCTGGGTTTGAAAATTCTTTTCTTTTAAAGAATGTTGAATATTGTTTGCTCTCTTGTGGAGTTTCTGCAGAGAATCTACTAATGAGTTTGATGGGCCCTTTGTGGGTAGCCCGACCTTTCTCTCTGGCTGCCCATAGATTTTTTCCTTCATTTCAACTTTGGTGAATCAGCAGTGTATTTCTTGGAGTTGCTCTTCTCGAGGGTATACTTTGTAGGTTCTCCTTGTATTTCCTGGTTGAATGTTGGCCTGCCCTACTAGGTTGGGGAATTCTCCTGGATGATATCCTGAAGAGTGTTTTCCAGCGGTTTCCATTTTCCCCTCACTTTCAGGCACCCCGATCAGAATTTGGTCTTTTAAGAGCTTGGCTCCACTTGCTTGCAGGCTTTTGTTCATTTCTTTTTCTTCTTTTTTTCTTTTGTTTTTTCTCCTTCATTTTGTTCCATTTAGATCCTCAATAAACTGATATTAGTTGTCCAGGTAGGTTACTGAAGCTTGTGCATTTGTCACGTATCTCTCGTGTCATGATTTTCATCTCTTTCGTTTCGTTCTGACCTTCTCTGCATTAAATACTCGAAATTATCAATTCTTCACTTTTTCCGTTTTTTAGTTTCTTGCGTTGAATTTACATAATTCCTCCGCTAGCTCGAGGAAGTTGGATGGACTGGAAGCCTCCTTCTCATCTCGTCAAAAGTGAAATTTCTCCGTCCAGCTATGATCCGTTTGCTGTTGATGAGCCTCAAGCTCTTTTGCCCAGGATATGTATCTTCTTTTGAATTTCCAGCACTTTCTGCCCCGCTTTTTACCCATCTTTGTGGTTTTACTATCTGCCTCTGGCTTTGATGATGGTGACGTACTGATGGGTTTTGGTGTAGGTGTCCTTCCTGTGATGGTTCCTTTACAACGGATAGGATGACACCTCAGCTATAAGTCTGTTGGGGTGGCAGGGTCCTCCGGACCCTGTTTGCTCATTATCAGCTTGGCGGCTTTTGGGAGTATAGAATATTGCTGAATAGCAGGTGTATCTGTCTGATTTCTTTGCTTTTGGGCACCTCTCAGGGTTGTACTCCACCTGTGAGGTGATGGTGTCAGACTGCCCCTGGCGTCGTGGATATCTCCCAGTTAGGCTACTCGGGGGTCAGGGACCCGCGGGCCGAGCAGTCTGTCCCTTCTCATATCTCAATGCGTGTTGGGGAGATCCACTGCTCTCTTCGGCTGTCCCAGACAGAGTCGGTTTGTGTCTGCAGAGGTTTCTACAGCTTTGCTGTTGTTTAACTGTGCCCTGTTTAGGGTGGATTCTTTCTGAGGCGACAGGACTGTTTGAGGCTGCTGTGGCGGCTCCCAGGTGGCTTAAGCAGAACTTTCAGACGGTTTCAAAACAGTTTGGGATGTCCTACTAGGGACTGATGGGACAGTCGGCATGGCCAGGCAATGAGGCAGGCAGGGCAGCTGCCCGGGCAGGGAGGTCCATTTCCTAGCCAGAACTGGGGCCACACAGCACCTGGAGAAAATCAGGTAACTCACACCAATATTACTTTAAAGCAAACAGGCACACCAGGAGATTATATCCCACACCTGGCCAGGAGGGGTCCCGCCCACAGGGCACCCTCATTGCCTCAAAGCAGTCATAGATCTAATAAGGCAGCAGCTAGGCTGGGGGAGGGCGCGCCATTGCTGAGGCTGATAAATTTGTCAAAGCCACTGGGAGCTCGAACTGGAGTGAATCTGGTGCTGTCTTTTGTAATTCATCTCGTAGGCAAAGCTTTGCTTTACATTACAGCTTGGAAAGTCTGTCATGGACGGATCTGTGAAGGGACATTCAAGGAACACATTAGGGCTATGGTGAAAAAAGAAATATCTTCAGATAAAAGTGGAGATGCTGCCGAAGCTGCTTTGGGATGTGTATTCATCTCATAGGGTGAAACCCTGTTGGGATTGAGCAGTTCGAAATCACTGCATCTGTGAAATCTGAGGAATTACATTTGGGAATGCTCTTTAGTATATGGAGAAAGAAAAATATCCTCGGAGATAAAAACCAGAAAGAGCTTTCTGTGAAACTGCTATATGTCATGTGAATTCATATCACTCAGTTAAGCTACTCTTTTCTTTTTTTAAATTTATTTATTATTATACTGTAAGTTGTGAGAATTTATGTGCATAACGTGCAGGTTTGTTTATATGTATGCCGTACTTGTTGGTGTGCTGCACCCATCAACTCGTCATTTATATCAGGTATAACTCCCAGTGCCGTCCTCCCCTCCTCCCATGATAGGCCCGGTGTGTGATGTTCCCCTTCCCGAGTCCAGAGTGATCTCATTGTTCAGTTCCACCTATGAGTGAGAACATCACGGTGTTTAGTTTTTCTTCTTGTGATAAGTTTGCTAAGGTGTTGGATTCCAGCTGCATCCATGTCCCTACAAAGGACTAAACTCATCCTTTTTGATGGCTGCATAGTATTCCATGGTGTATATGTGCACATTTTCTTAATCAATCATCACTACAGTGGACATTTTGGGTTGATTCCCAGGATCTTTACTGTTGGCCAGATAGTGCTGCAATAAACATACGTGTGCATGCTTTATAGCAGCATAATTTATAATCTTTGGGTATATCTGGTAATGGGATGAAACGGGTCATATGGTACATCTAGTTCTATAGATCCTTGAGGAATCGCCATGCAACCGCCAATGGTTGGACTTGGTTTTGCAATCCCACCAACAGTGTAAAGTGTTCTGTTTTCTCCACATCCCCTCCAGCACGGTTGCTTCCTGACTTTTTATTGTCGTCATTCTAGCTGGTGGGGTAGGTATCTCATTTGTGGTTTGATTTGCATTTCTGATGGCCAGAGCTGATGATGGTATTTTTTTCGTAATATATGTTGGCTGTATGAGATAATGCTAAAATGTCTGTTCGCCATCTTTGCCCACTTTGTGATGGGGTTGTTTGTTTTTTTCTTGTAAAGGCTGTTTGGGGTTCTTTGTAGGTTCTGGATATTAGCCCTTTGTCCAGATGAGTAAGATTGCAGAAATTTTCTCTCCCATTCTGTAGGTTGCCTTCACTCTGATGGTAGTTTCTTTTGCAATTTTAGAAGCTCTTTGTTTGATTAGATCCCATTTGTCAATTTGGCTTTGTGCTGTTGCTTTTGGTGTTTTAGGCATGAAGTCTTTGCCATGCCTATATCCTGAATGGTACTACCTAGATTTTCCTCTAGGATTTTTTATACATTATTAGGTCTAACATTTAAGTCTCTAATCCATCTTGAATTAATTTTCAATATAAGAGTGAGAGGAAAGGATCCAGTTTCAGCTTTCTACTTATGGCTAGCCAATTTTCCCAGCACCATTTATTAAATAGGGATGCTGTCCCCATTTCTTGTTTCTCCTCAGGTTTGTCAGATCAGATGGCTGTGGAGTGTGTGGTATTATTTCAGGGACTCTGTTCTGACATTGATTATATCTCTGTTTGGTACCAGTATCATGCTGTTTTTGGATTTCTTAGCTTGTAGTATAGTTTGAAGTCAGGTAACGTGATGCCTCCAGCTTTTAGTTCTTTGACTTAGGATTGTCTTGGAGATGCAGGGCTCTTTTTCCATATGAACTTTTCAAAAGCGTTTTTCAATTCTGTGAAGAAACTCATTGGTAGCCAGTGGGGATGGCGATGAATCCTATCGTCACCTTACTTGGGCAGTATGGCGGCTACGATATTGATTCTAACCATGAGCATGTTCTTCAACATGCAGTTCACTGAGCAGTGGTTTGTAGTTCTCGAAGAGGTCAGCATCCCTTGTGGTTGGATTCCTAGGTGGCCCTTCTCTTTGAAGCAATTGTAGATAGAACTTTAAGCCCTGTGATTTGGCTCTCTGTTTGTCTGTTATTGGTGCTATATAAAGAATGCTTGGTTTGCACAGTAATTTGTATCCTGAGACTTGCTGAAGTTGTAACAACCACAAAGTTTTGAGCTGAGACAATAGAATTATTCTAAATATACAATCATCTGCAAGCAGGAAGGACAATTGACTTCTTCTTTTTTTTTCCTAACTTTAGAATGCCCACAGTTTTCTTTCTCACTTTGCCTGATTGCCCTAGCCCAGGAAGCTTCTATATGTTGAACAGGAGTGGTGAGAGGGCATCCTATCTTAATACTTGAGTTTTAAAGGGAATTTTTCAGTTTGCCCATTGAATATCATATTGGCTGTGTTTGTCATAAATAACTCACTATTATTTTTGAAATTATGGTACGTAATGCCAGATTGTTGAGTGTTTATAGCATGAAAGGGCTGTTGAATTTTGTCAAAAACCTTTGTGCATCTGTTAGAAGTCAATCATGTGGTTTCTTGTCTTTGGTTCTGTTTATATGCTGGATTATGTTTATTGTTGGCGAATGTTGAACCAATATGCCCATCCAGGGATAGAAGCCCACTTGATCATAGTGGATAACTTTTGATGTGCTGCTGAATCCCTGGGTTTCCAATGGCTGTGAGGATTTTGCATCGATGTTCGCTAGGGGATATTGGTCTAAAAATTCTCTTTTTTTCATTTGTCTCTGCCAGGCTTTGGTATCAGGATGATGTTGGCCTCATAAAATGAGTTAGGGAGGATTCCCTCTTTTCTATTGGAATAGTTTCGAAGGAATGTTTAGCTCTGACAGCCTCTGGTAGAATTTAACACCCAATCCATCTGGTCCTGGACTTTTTGGTTGATAGGCTGTAATTATTGCCTCAATTTCAGAGCCTGCTATTGTTCTATTCAGAGGTTAACTGCTTCTTAGTTTGAATCTTGGAAAGTGTAAGTGTCAAGAAATTATCCATTTCTTCTAGATTTTCTAGTTTATTTGTATAGAACATTTATAGTATTCTCTGATGATAGTTTGTATTTCTTGTGGGGTCGGTGGGTGATATCCTTTATCATTTTTTATTGCATCTATTTGATTCTTCTATACTTTCTTCTTTATTAGTCACTAGTGGTGTGTCAATTTTGTTGATCTTTTTCAAAAAACCAACTCCTGGATTCATTGATTTTTTGGAGGTTTTTTGTGTCTCTATCTCCTTCAGTTCTGCTCTGATCTTAGTTATCTCTTTTGCCTTCGGTAGCTTTGAATGTGTTGCTCTTGCTTCTCTGGTTCGCTTTAATTCTTTGATGTTAAGAGTGTCAGTGCAGTCTTAAGCTTTCTCTTGTGGGCATTTAGTGCTATAAATTTCCCTCCGCCAACTGAAATGTCCCAGGAGTTCCTGGTATGTTGTAATGCTTGCTGGTTTATTGGTTCAAGAACATCTTTATTTCTGCTGCTCATTTCGTTGTAATTGCCAGTAGTCATTTAGGAGCAAGGGGTTGTTCTGTTTTCCGTAGTTGAGCGGTTTGATTGAGTTTCTTAGTTACAGGTTCTAGTTTGATTGCACTGTGGTCAGAGACAGTTTGTTATAATTTCTGTTCTTGTACATTTGCTGAGGAGTGCTTTACTTCCAATTATATGGTCAATTTTTGGAGTAAGTACGTGTGGTGCTACGAGAAGAATGTATATTCACATTGATTTAGGGTGGAGAGTTCACTATAGATGTCCCCGTAGGTCTGCTTGCGCAGAGATGAGTTCAATTCCTGGATATCCTTTGTTAACTTTCTGTCGTTGATCTGTCTAATGTTGACGTGGAGTGTTGAAGTCTCATTGTATTGTATGGGTGTAAAAGTATCACTTTGTAAGTCTCTAAAAGGACTTTATGAATCTGGGTGCTCCTGTATTGGGTGCATATATAGTACCAAGTAGTTAACTCTTCCTGTTGGTGTCCCTTTTTTACCATTATGTAATGGCCTTCTTTGTCTCTTTTGATCCTTTGATGGTTTAAAGTCTGTTTATCAGAGACTAGGATTGCAACCCCCCACTTTTTGTTCTCCATTTGCTTGTGAAATCTTCACTCCATCCCTTTATTTTGAGCCTATGTATGTCTGCGTGTGAGATGGGTCCTCCTGAATACAGCGACTGATGGGTCTTGACTCTTTATCCAGTTTGCAGTCTGTGTACTTTAATTTGGGCATTTGATCCATTTACATTTAAGGTTAAGATTGTTATGTGAAACTTGATCCTGCCATTATGATATTAAACTGGTTGGCTCGTTGGTGGTGCAGTTTCTTCCCTAGCCTCGATGGTCTTTACATTTTGGCATGTTTTGCAATGGCTGCGGTTGTTCCTTTCCATGTTGAGTGCTTCCTTCAGGGTCTTATGAAGCAGGCCTGGTAGACAAAATCTCTAAGCATTGCTTATTATCACCAGCAAGGATTTTATTTCTCCTTCCTGTAAACAGGTTTAGCTTTGGATAATGAAATTCTGGGTTGAAAATTCTTTTCTTTAAGAATGTTGAATATTGGCCCCCACTCTCTTCTGGCTTGGAGGTTTTCTGCCGAAGATCTACTGGCGAGTCTGATGGGCTTCCTTTTGTGGAGTGGCAGGCCCTTTCTCTCTGTTGCCCGCCAGGTGCCTTCATTTTGCTGGTGAATCTGGCAATTATGTGCCTTGGAGTTGCTCTTTCTCGAGGTATCTTGGCAAGTTCTCATTTCTGGATTTGAATGTTGGCCTGCCCTGCAGGTTGGGGAAGTTCTCTGGTTGTATTATCCTGTGAAGAGTGTTTTCCAACTTGGTTCCATTTCCCTCACTTTTTAGGCACTGATCAGACGTCTGTTGGTCTTTTTACATAATCCCGCTTCTTGCAGGCTTTGCATTCATTCTTTTTCTTTGCTTTCTTTGGTTTCTCTTCTTCCTTCATTTCATTCATTTTGATTCCATAATCATTTGTTGACCTCTTTCTTCCAGTTGGTCCGAGAATCGGTTACTGGAAGCTTGTGCATTTTGTCACGTATTTCTGGTATCATGGTTTTCATCTCATTTTTCGTTTATGACCTTCTCTGCATTAATTACTCTGGCAGTGAATTCTTCCACTTTTTCAAGACGCGGTTTGCTGCTGGAATTAAATTCCTCCTTTAGCTCTGAAATTTGATGGACTGGCCTTCTTCCTCATAAATCAAAGTCATTCTCCGTCCAGCTTTGATCCGTTCTTTTGAAAGTGATCTAAACTCCTTGCGGGAGATGTGTATTTTGAATTTCCAGGTTTTCTGCCCTGCTTTCCCCATCTTTGTGGTTTTATCTGCCTCCTGGTCTTTGATGATACGTGATGTACTGATCAGGGTTTTGGTGTAGGTGTCCTTCCTGTTTGATAGTTTCCTTCTAACAGTCAGGACCCTCATGTGGAATCTGTTGGAGAGATTGTGAGGTCCCTCCTGACCCTGTTTGCCTGGGTGTAATAACTTAGAACAGAAGGTGAATATTTCTGAACAGCAAGTGGCCTTTCATCTGATTTGCCGCTTTGGAAGCTTCCTCTCAGGGTGTACTCCACCCTGGCAGTGTCAGGAGTCAGTGGGGATGTCACCGGATTAGCAAACTACTCAGGGGTTAGGGATTGTGCTTGAGCAGGCGATGCATCGTTCTCAGATCTCAGCCTCCCGTGTTGGGAGATCCACTGCTCTCTTCAAAGCTGTCGAACGAAGAGTGGTTTGCGGCTGGGGTTTCTGCTGCTTTGTAGTTGTTGTTTTTGTTGTTGTGTGGCTGTGCTGTCCCCAGAGGTGGAGTCTAGAGACAGGCAGGTTTCCTTGAGCTGGCAGCAGGCTCCACAGTTCAGGCTTCTGAGCAGCACTTTGTTTACCTACTTAAGCCTCAGCAATGGGCGAGGCGCCCTTCCCCAGCCTCATGCCTTGCCGGTAGATCACAGACTGCTGTGCTGCTGTGAGAATCCGTGGGCGTGGGACCCTCCCGGCCAGGTGTGGGATATGATCTCTAGTGTGCCTGTTTGCTGCAAAGCACTTAATGTGGGTGGAGTGCCCGATTTTCCAGGTGTTGTGTGTCTCCCAGTTCCCTGGCACAGGAAAAGTTCCCTTCCCCTTGGCTTCCCCAGGTGAGGGGATGCCTGGCTGGCAGCTCTGTGAGCCGGGCTGCAGCAATTGACCAGCACCGATCGTCCGGCTCCCAGTGAGATGAACCCAGTACCTCCGTTGAAAATGCAGAAATCACCGGTCTTCTGTGTCGCTGGCGCTGGGAGTTGGAGACTGGAGCTGTTCCTATTCGGCCATCTTGCTCCGCCCTCCCTCTTTTTTCATAAGGCAGTGTTTGAACACTATTCCTGTAAAACCGAAAAAGTGATATTTCCGAGTGCATTGAAGACTATGGTGAAACCTGAAATATCCTCAAATAAAACCTGGAAAGAAGCGATCCAAGAAACTACTGTCTGATATGTGCATTTATTTCACAGAGTTAAAGCTTACTCTACATTGCCCAGTTTGGAATCTCTGTCTTTGAGGACTCTGCAAAGGGATATCATGTGGCGCCCCGAGGGCCTGTAGTTAGCAAGGAAATGTCTTCTGATGAAAACTGGAGAGAAGCTTTCTGAGAAACTACTTTCTGATGTGTGTATTCATCTCATAGAGTTAAACCATTCCTTAGATTGAGCAGTTGGAAATCACTGTTTCTGTGGAATCTGAGTAAAGACATTTGGGAATGCTCTTTAGAATATTGAGAAATAAATACCCCCAGATAAAAACCAGAAGGAAGCTTTCTGAGACACTGCTGTGTGTCATGTGAATTCCTCTCGCTCAGTTAGGCTTTTTTTTTTCATTGAACAGTTTTCTAACGCTGTTTATGTTTAGCATGTGAAGGGACATTCTGGAGCGCTTTGAGTCTTACAGTGAAAAAGGAAATATGTTCTGATAGAAAATGGAGAGAATCTTTCCGAGGAACTGCTCTGTGACGTGGGCACTCCACTCAGACTATTATACCTTGCTTCTCATACAACATCTGGGAAAACCCTTCGGGGAAAAAGGTACCAAGGGATATCTGCGAGCATATTGATGTCTATGGTGAAAAGTGAAATAGCCTCAGACAAAAACAGGAAAGAAACTTTCTGTGAAACTGCTCTGTGCTATGTATATTCATCCCACATAGATAAAGCATTCTTTACATTATGCAGCTTGGAAACTCTGTCATGGACGGATCCATGAAGGGATATTCGGGAGCACATTCAGGACTATGGTGAAAAAGGAAATCTCTTCAGATAAAAACCGTAGAGAAGCTTTCAGAGAAACTGCTTTGTGATGTGTGCATTCCGCTCAGAGAGATATACCTCTTTTCTCATAAGGCAGCGTTTGAAAACGATTCCTGTAAAACCAAAAAAGTGATATTTCAGAGTGCATTGAAGAGTATGGCGTAAAGTGAAATATCCTCAAAGAAAACCCAGAAACAAGCGTTCCAACAAACTGCTCTCTGATATGTGCGTTCACCTCACAGAGTTAAATCTTATTCTACATTGCCCAGTTTGGAAACTCTATAATGGAAGGATCCATGAATGGACAATCTTGAGCTCATTCAGGACTATGGTGAAAAAGAAAATATTTTCAGATAAAAACTGGAAAGAAGCTTTCTGTGAATCTACTTTTTGGTATGCTTATTCATCTCACATAGATAAAGCTTGCTTTACAATCCATAGCTTGGAAACTCCGTCATAGATGGATCAGCGAAGGGAGATTCGGGATCACATTCAGGCCTATGTTGGAAAAGGAAATATCTTCAGATAAAAACCTGAGGAAAGCTTTCTGAGGAACTGCTTTGTGATGTGTGCATTCCACTCTGGTAGTTATACTTCTTTTCTCATAAGGCAGTGTTTGAACACTGTTCCTGTAAAACCCAAAAAGTGATATTTCGGAATGCATTGAAGACTATGGCGAAAAGTGAACTATCCTCAAATAAAACCCAGAAAGAAGCATTCCAAGAAACAACTCTCTGATGTCTGCATTCATTTCACGGAGATAAAGCTTACTCTACATTGCCCAGTTTGGAAACTTTGTCTTTGAGGAATCTGCAAAGGGATATTAAGTGGCAATGGAGGCCTGCGGTGAGCAAGGAAATGTCCTCCGTTGAAAACTGGAGAGAAGCTTTCTGAGCAACTGCTTTGTGATGTGTGTATTCACTTCATAGAGTTAAATCATTCCTTGGATTGAACAGTATGAAATCACTGTTTCTGTGGACCTGAAAAGGGACATTTGGGAACGCTCTTTAGAATATGTTGAAAAAAAAATAACCTCAGATAAAAATCAGAAGGAAGCTTTCTGTGAAACAGCTCTGTGTCGTGTGAATTCCACGAACACAGTTAAGCTTCTCTTTTCATTGAGGGGTATTCTAACATTGTGTTTAGTCCACGAAGGGCTATTCAGGAGGGCTTTCAGGCTTATGGTGAAAATGGAAATATCTTCAGATAGAAACTGGAGAGAAGCTTTCCGAGGAACTGCTTTGTGACGTGTGCAATTCACTCACAGTGTTATACCTCTCTTCTCATACACATCAGGGAAATTCTTAGGAGAAAAAGGTATCAAGGGATATATTGGAGCATATTGAGGCCTATGTTGGAAAGGGAAATAGCCTCAGACAGAAACTGGAAAGAAACTTTCTGTGAAACTGCTCTGTGATATGTCTATTCCTCTCACATAGATAAAGCTTTCCCTACATCACGAAAAAGAAAATATCTTCAAATAAAAACTGGAGAGAAGCTTTCTGAGAATCCGCTTTGTGATGTGTGTGTTCCATTCAGGGAGTTATTCCTCTGTTCTCATAAGACAGTGTTTGAACACTGTTCCTATAAAACTGAAAATGTGATATTTCGGAGCGCATTGAAGACAATAGCGAAAAGTGAAATATCCTCAAATAAAACCCAGGAAGAAGAGTTCCAAGAAACTGCTCTCGGATATGTGGATTTATTTCACCGAGTTAAAGCTTACTCTACGTTTTCCAGTTTGAAAACTCTGTCTCTGAGGAATCTGCGAAGGGATATTAAGTGGCGCCCGGAGTCCAGAGTGAGCAAGGAAATGTCTTCCGTTGAAAACTCTAGAGAAGCTTTCTGAGCAACTGCTTTGTGACGTGTGTATTTATCTCATAGAGTTAAATCATTCTCTAAATTGAGCATTTTGAAATCTCTGTTTCTGTATAATCTGAGGAAGGACATATGGGAATGCTCTTTAGAATATGGAGAAAGACATATCCTCAGATAAAAACCAGAATTAAGTTTTCTGTGAAACTGTTAGGTGTCTAGTGAATTCCACTCACTCAGTTCAGCTTCTCTTTTCATTGAGCAGTTTTCTAACACTGTTTATTTTTAGCATGCAAAGGAATATTTGGGAGCGCTTTGAGTCTTACGGTGAAAAAGGAAATATGTTGAGCTAGAAACTGGAGAGAAGCTTTCCATGGAATTGCTTTGTGACGTGTGCATTGCACTCACTGTGTTATACCTCTCTTCTCATACGACATTGGGGAAACCCTTTTGGAGAAAAAGGTACAAAGGGATATTCGGGAGCATATTGATGCCTATGTTGAAAAGGGATATAGCCTCAGACAAAAACTGGAAAGAAGCCTTCTGTGAAACTGCTCTGTGATGTGTATATTCAACTCACATAGATAAAGCTTTCTTTATATTGTGCAGCTTGGAAACTCTGTCATGGACGGATCTGCAAAGGGATATTCGGAGCACATTCAGGACAATCGTTAAAAAGCAAATATCTTCAGATAAAAAGTGGAAAGAAGCTTTCTGTGAATCCGCTTTTCACTATGTTTATTCATTTCACATAGATAAAGCTTTCTTTACTTTACGCAGCTTGGAAATTGTCATGGATGGATCGGTGACGGGACATTTGGGAGCACATTCAGGCCTATGGTGAAAAAGGAAATATCTTCTCATAAAAACTGGAGAGAAGCTTTCTGTAAAACTGCTTTGTGATAGATATGTTTATTCATCTCACATAGATAAAACTTTCTTTATATTAGTCAGTTTGGAAACTCTGTCATGGACGGATCCGCGAAGGGACATTCGAAAGCACATTTAGGCCGCTGGTGAAAAAGGAAATATCTTTAGATAAAAATTGGAGAGAAGCTTTCTGAGAAACTGCTTTGTGACGTGTGCATTCCACTCAGGGAGTTTTACCTCTTTTCTCATAAGACATTGTTTGAACACTGGTCCCTATTAAACCCAAAAAGTGACATTTTGGAGCACATTGAAGACTATGGCGAAAAGTGAACTGTCCTCAAATAAAACCCAGCAAGAAGCGTTTCAGGAAACTGCTCTCTGATATGTGCATTCATTTCACAGAGATAAAGCTTACTCTACGTTGTGCAGTTTGGAAACTCTGTCTTTGAGGAATCTGCGAAAGGATATTAAGTGGTGCCCAGAGGCCTGTGGTGAGCAAGGAAACGTCTTCCATTGAAAATTGGAGAGAAGCTTTTTGAGCAACTGCTTTGTGATGTGTGTATTAATCTCAGAGAGTTAAATCATTCTTTAAATTGAGCAGTTTTAAATCTGTTTCTGTGGAATCTGAGGAAGGACATTTGGGAATGCTCTTTAGATTACGGAGAAATATCCTCAGATAAAAAACAGAAGGAAGCTTTCGGTGAAACTGTTATGTGTCGTGTGAATTCCTCTCACTCACTTAAGCTTCTCTTTTCATTGAGCAGTTTTCTAACACTGTTCATGTTTAGCATGTGAAGGGATATTCGGGAGCGCTTTGAGGCTTACAGTGAAAAAGGAAATATGTTCAGATAGAAACTGGAGAGAAGCTTTCCGTGGATCTAATTTGTGACACGTGCATTCAACTCACAGTGTTATACCTCTCTTCTCATATGACATCAGGAAATCCCTTTTGGAGAAAAACCTACCAAGCGATATTTGGGAGTAGATGGATGCCTATGGTGAAAAGGGAAATAGCCTCAGACTAAAACTGGAAAGAAGCCTTCTGTGAAACTGCTCTCTGATATGTGTATTCATATGACATAGATAAAGCTTCGTTTACATTATGCAACTTGGTAACTCTGTCATGGACAGATCCAGGAAGGGACATTCGGGAGCACATTCAGGACTATGGTGAAAAAGGAAATATCTTTAGATAAAAACTGGAAAGAAGCTTTCTGTGAATCGACTTTTGCTATGTTTATTCATCTCACATAGATAAAGCTTTCTTTACATTAAGCAGTTGCGAAACTCCATCATGCACGGATCCACGAAGGGACATTCGAGAGCACATTCATGCCTATTTTGAAATACGAGATGTCTTCAGATAAAAACTGGAGACAATCTTTCTGAGAAACTGCTTTGCAATGTGTGCATTCCACTCACAGAGTTATATCTTGCTTCTCATAGAGGATTGGGCAATCCCATTTGGAGAAAAAGCTACCAAGCAATATTCGAGAGCATGTTGATGCCTACAGTGTAAAAGGAAATAGCCTCAGACAAAAACTGGAGAGAAGATTTCTGTGAAACTGCTCTGTGCTGTGTATTCATATCACATAGATAAAGCTTTCTTTACATTACGCAGCTTGGAAACTCCATCATGGACAGATCCGCGAAGGGACATTCTGGAGCACATTTAGGACTATGGCAAAAATGGATATATCTTCAGATAAAAACTTGAGAGAAGTTTTCTGAGAAACTTCTTTGTGATGCGTGCATTCCACTCAGGGAGATATAACGCTTTTCTCATAAGACAGTGTTTGAAAACTGTTCCTATAAAACTCATAAAGAGATATTTCGCAGCACGTTGTAGACTATGGAGAAAAGTAAAATATCCTCTAATAAAACCCAGAAAGAAACGTTCCAAGAAACTGCTCTCTGATATGTGCATTCATTTCACAGAGTTAAAACTTACTCTACATTGCTCAGTTTGGAAACTCTGTCATTGGGGAATATGTGAAGGGATATTAAGTGGTGCCCGAAGGCCTGTGGTGAGGAAGGAAATGTCTTCTGATGAAAACTGGAGAGAAGCTTTCTTAGCAACTGCTTTTTGAGATGTGTATGAATCTCATAGAGTTAAACCATTCTTTGGATTCAGCAGTTTGAAATCATTGCTTCTGTTGAATCTGAGGAGGGCATTTGGGAACGATCTTTAGAATATGGGGAAAGAAATATCCTCAGATAAAAACCAGAAAGAAACTTTCTGTGAAACTATTATGTGTCATGTGAATTCCTCTCGCTCAGTTAAGCTCTTTTCATTGAGCAGTTATCTAACACTGTTTATGTTTAGCGTACGAAGGGATATTTGGGAGCACTTTGAGGCTTATGATGAAAAAGGAAATATGTTCAGATAGAAACTGGAGAGAAGCTTTCCGAGGAACTGCTTTGTGTTGTGTGCATTCCAGTCACAGTGCTATGAATCTAAATATATTCAGGAGAGTATACAGTGAATGACCTGGAAGTTTCTCCTCATGTCCAATGTCAAAAACACATAAGATTCCTGGTTTTCAAATTTGCCATTTCAAAAATTAACACTTGGGGCAGATTTCAAGGAGAGGCTATAACAGTCCTAACAATATTGAGAACTGATTTTTAGTAATCCTTGACTTCCTGCAACTACAGTTTGCTTTCAAATATATGATTTGGCACTAAGAAAAATAAAGCAGGTCTCTTGAAATGGCATAGAAGAATGACTCCTACATATATTTTTACTCATCAGATGCATATTGAGCGACATGCCAAGAGCTGTTCTAAGCCTTTGAGAAGTATCAGTGACCAAAAAGAACAGGTCCCTGCATTTATGGCTTACAAAGCATCCTGCTAGTGAGGGCTGAATGAATAAGTTGTAGGACTGTGGCTATACAGTGTAACTCCTCTTTTGAAAAAACATTCATATGTCTGCATACAAACAGAAAAGGTGTGTACTAATGTTTGTATGTACAAGAAAAAAACGATCTGAGAGGGTAAGAAAACGATCTAGTAGGGGGTGATAGAATTAGGAGAAATACCTAATGTAGATGATGGGTTGATGGGTGCAGCAAACCACCACGGCATGTGTATACCTATGTATCAAACCTGCACGTTCTGCACGTGTATCCCAGAACTTAAAGTACAATAAAAAAATTAAATTAAAAAAAAGATCCAGGTCACTGTAGAGTATTTTATTTCAGTAAATGTACCCTGCTTTTAAAGATGCATTTCGTGACTCAAATTTCTCAAAGACTAAACTGAATATTAGTTTTTAAACTGACTGATATAAAAACATTTAAGATATTAGTTTTAATCCTTAAAATATATCCCATATAATTATCAGAGTTAGGAAGTAATGAAAATATGGGTTTTATACAAACTCTAGAGAGGGTCGAGGAGTAGATGGGAACTAGACAACTCTTCTCATACAGCATTGGAGAAACTCTTTTGGAGAAAAAGGTACAAAGGGGTATCCGGGAGCATATTGATGCCTATCGTGAAAAGGGAAACAGCCTTAGACAAAAACTGGAAAGAAGCTTTGTGTGAAACTTCTCTGTGATATGTGTATTCATCTCACATAGATAAAGCTTTCTTTACATTACGCAGCTTGGAAATTCTGTTATGAATGGATCCGCGAAGGGACATACGGGAGCACAATCAGGACTATAGTGAAAAAAGAAATATCTTTAGATAAAAACTGGAAAGAAGCTTTCTGTGAATCTGCTTTTTCCTATGTTTATTCATCTCACATAGATAAAGCTTTCTTTACTTTATGCAGCTTGGAAACTCTGTCATGGATGGTTCCCTTAAGAGACATTCTGGAGCACATTCAGGACTATGGTGAAAATGGAAATATCTCCAGATGAAAACTGGAGAGAAGCTTCTTGAGAAACTGTTTGTGATGTGTGCATTCCACTCAGGGAGTAATACCTCTTTTCTCATAAGGCAGTGTTTGAACAGTGTTCCTGTAAAACCGAAAAAGTGATATTTCGGAGCGCATTGAAGACCGTGGTGAAAAGTGAACTATCCTCAAAAATAGTCCAGAAAGAAGCGTTACAGGAAACTGCTCCCTGATATGTGCATTCATTTCACAGAGTTAAAGCTTACTCTACATTGCCCAGTTTGGAACCTCTGACATTGAGGAATCTGCAAAAGGATAATATGTGGCGCCCCGAGGGCTGTGGTGAGCAAGGAAATATCTTCCATTGAAAACTGGAGGGAAGTTTTCTGAGCAACTGCTTTGTGACGTGTGTATTCATCTCATAGAGGTAAATCACTCTTTGAATTGAGCAGTTTGAAATCACTGTTTCTGTGGAATCTGAAGAAGGACATTTGAAAACTTTCTTTAGAATATGGAGAAAGAAATATTCTCCGATAAAAACCAGAAGGAAAGTTTCTGTGAAACTGCTATGTGTCGTGTGAATTCCTCTCACTCAGTTAAGCTTCTCTTTTCAATGTTCAGTATTCTAACACTGTTTTTTTTTTTTTTAGTCTGTGAAGGGATATTCAGAAGCGCTTTGATTCTCATGGAGAGAACGGAAACTTGTTCAGATAGAAACTGGAGAGAAGCTTTCCGAGGAGCTGCTTTGTGATGTGTGCATTCCACTCACAAAGTTATACCTTTCTTCCCATAGAGAATCGGGGAATCCCTTTTGGAGAAAACCTCCCATAGGACATTCACCATATGGGCAGCTATGGTGAAAAAGAAAATTCCCTCAGCCAAAAACTGGAAAGATGCCTTCAATGAAAATGCTTTGTGGTAGATATGTTTATTCATCTCACATAGATAAAAATTTCTTTGTATTACACAGTTTGGAAACTCCATCATGGATGGATCCATGAAGGGACATTTGAGAGCACATTCAGGCCTATGGTGAAAAAAGAAATACCTTCAGATGAAAACTGGAAAGAAGCTTTCTGAGAATCTGTTTTGTGATGTGTGTATTCCATTCAGTGAGTTATACCTCTTTTCTCATAAGATAGTGTTTGAACACTGTTCCTGAAAAACCGAAAAAGTGATATTTTGGAGCGCATTGAAGACTATAGCGAAAAGTGAAATATCCTCAAATAAAACCCAGAAAAAAGCGTTCCAAGAAACTACTCTCAGATATGTGGATTCATTTCACCGAGTTAAAGCTTACACTACGTTGCCCAGTTTGGAAAGTCTTTCTCTGAGGAATCTGCGAAGGGATATTAAGAGGTGCCTGGAGGTCTGCGATGAGCAAGGAAATGTCTTCCAATGGAAGCTGGAGAGAAACTTTCTGAGCAACTGCTTTGTGGTGTGTGTATTCGCCTCATAGAGTTAAACCATTCTTTGGATTGAACAGTTTGAAATCAGTGTTTCTGTAGAATCTGAGGAAGGACATTTGGAAACGCTCTTTAGAATATGGAGAAAGAAATATCCACAGATAAAAACCAGACGGAAGCTTTCTGTGAAACTGCTATGTGTCGTGTGAATTCCTCTCGCACTAGCTTCTCTTTTCCTTGAGCAGTTTTGTAACACTGTTTATGTTTAGCGTATGAAGGTATATTTGGGAGTGCTTTGAGGCTTATGGTGAAAAAGGAAATCTCTTCAGATAGAAACTGGAGAGAAGCTTTCCAAGGAACTGCTTTGCGATGTGTGCATTCCACTCAGGGTGTTATACCTCTCTTCTCATACAGCTTCGGGAAAACCCTTTCTGTGAAACTGTTCTTTGATATGTGTATTCATCTCACATAGATAAAGTTTTCTTTACATTACACAGCTTGGAAACTGTGTCATGGATGGATCTGCCAAGGGATATTCGGGAGCATATTGAGGACTATGGTGAAGAAGGAAATATCTTCAGATAAAAACTGGAAAGGAGTTTTCTGTGAATCTGTTTTTTGCTATGTTTATTCATCTCACATAGATAAAACTTTTCTTGTATTACGCACTATGAAACTCCGTCATGGACGGATCTGCGAAGAGACATTCTGGAGGACATTCACGCCTATGGTGAAAAAGGAAATATCTTCAGATAAAAACTGGAGAGAAGCTTTTTGAAAAACTGCTTTGTGATGTGTGCATTCCTCTCACAGAGTTAAACCATTCTTTGGAATGAGCAGTGTGACATCACTGTTTCTGTGGAATCTGAGGAAGGACATTTGGGTATGCTCTTTAGAATACGGAGAAAGAAATATCCTCATATAAAAAGCAGAAGGAAGCTTTCTATGAAACTGCTATGTGTCGTGTGAATTCCTCTCACTCAGTTAAAATTCTCTTTTCATCGAGTAGTTTTCTAACACTGTTTATGTTTAGCGTGCGAAGATATTCAGGAGCGCTTTGAGGCTTTCGGTGAAAAAAAAGATATCTTCAGATAGATACTGGAGAGAAGCTTTCCAAGGAACTGCTTTGTGACGTGTGCATTTCACTCACAGTGTTATACCTCTCTTCTCAGACAGCATCAGGGAAACATTTTTGAGAAAAAAGTACTAAGGGTTATCCGGGAGCATATTGACACTTACGGTGAAAAGGGAAATATCCTCAGACAAAAACTGGAAAGAAGCTTTCTGTGAAACTGCTCTATGCTATGAGTATTCATCTCACATAGATAAAGCTTTCTTTACATTACACAGCTTGCAAACTCTGTCATGGAATGATTTGCGAAGGGACATTCGGGAGCACATTTATTACTATGATGAAAAAGGAAACATCTTCAGATGAAAAATGGAGAGAAGCTTTCTGAGAAACTGCTTTGTGATGTGTGCATTTCACTCACGGAGATATACCTCTTTTCTCAAAAGGCAGTGTTTAAACACTGTTCCTGTGAAACCGAAAATGTGATATTTCGGAGATCATTGAAGACTATAGTGAAAAGTAAACTATCCTCAAATAAAACCCAGAAAGAAGTTTTCCAAGAAACTCCTCTCTGATACGTGCATTCTTTTCACAGAATTAAAGCTTACTCTACATTGGTCAGTTTGGAAACTGTATCACTGAGGAATCTGCGAAGGGATATTAAGTGGCACCTGGAGATTTGTGGTGAGCAAAGAAATGTCTTCCGATGAAAACCGGAGAGAAGATTTCTGAGCAACAGCTTTGTGATGTGTGTATTCATCTCATCGAGTTAAACCATTGTTTGGATTGAGCAGTTTGAAATCACTGTTTCTGTGGCACCTGAGGAAGGGCATTTGGGAACACTCTTTAGGATATGGAGAAAGAAATATCCTCAGATAAAAACCAGAAGGAAACTTTCTGAGAAACTGCTGTGTGTTATGTGATTTCCTCTCACTCAGTTAAGCTTCTCTTTTCATTGAGCAATTTTTTAACACTGTATATATTTAGCATGTGAAGGGATGTTCGAGATCACTTTGAGGCTTACGGTGAAAAAGGACATATGTTCAGATAGAAACTGGAGAGAAGCTTTCCAACGAACTGCTTTGTGACGTGTGCATTACACTCACAGTGTTATACCTCTCTTCTCACACAGCATCCGGGAAACCCTTTGGGAGAAAAAAGTACCAAGGGATATTCGGGGACATATTGACACCAAAGGTGAAAAGGAAAATAGCCTCAGACAAAAACTGGAAAGAAGATTTCTGTGAAACTGTTATGTGTCATGTGAATTCCACTCGCACAGTTAAGCTTCTCTTTTCATTGAGCAATTTTCTAACAGTGTTTATGTTAACTTGTGAAGGCTTATTCTTGAGTGCTTTGAGGCTTATGGTAAATGAGGAAATATGTTCAGCTAGAAACTGGAGAGAAGCTTTTCGAGGAGCTGCTTTGTGATGTGTGCATTCCACTCACAGAGTTATACTTTTCTTCTCATAGAGGATTGTTGAATCCCTTTCGGAGAAAAAACTACCAGGGAACTTCAGAACTATATGAACCGTTGTGGTGAAAAAGTATATATCATCTAACAAAAACTGGACAGAAGATTTCTGTGAAACTGCTTTGTGATAGATATGTTTATTCATCTCACGTAGATAAAACTTTCTTTATATTACGCAGTTTGGAAACTCAGTCATGGACGGATTTGCGAAGGGACATTCGGGAGCACATTCAGGCCTATGGTGAGAAAGGAAATCTCTTCAGATAAAAACTGGAGAGAAGCTTTCTGAGAAACTGCCTTGTGATGTGTGCACACTACTACGGGAGTTATACCTCTTTTCTCATAAGGCAGTGTTGGACACTGTTCTTATAAAACCGAAAAAGTAATATTTTGGAGTGCATTGAACACTATGGCAAAAAGTGAAGTATTCTCAGATAAAACCCAGAAAGAAGCATTCCAAGAAACTGCTCTCTGATATGTTTGTTCATGTCACATAGATAAAGCTTTCTTTACATTACGGAGCGTGGAAACTCTGTCTTTGTGGAATCTGCGAAGGAATATCAAGGTGCCCAGAGGCCTGTGGGGAGCAAGGAAATGTCTTCCGATGAAAACTGGAGAGAAGTTGTCTGAGCAACTGCTTTGTGATATGTGTATTCATCTCATAGAATTAAACCACTCTTTGGATTGAGTAGTTTGAAATCACTGCTTCTGTGGAATCTGATGAAGGACATTTGGGAACGCTCTTTAGAATATGGAAAAAGAAATACCCTCTGATAGAAACCAAAGGAAGCTTTCTGTGAAACTGCTATGTGTCGTGTGAATTCTTCTCACTCAGTTAAGCTTCTCTTTTCATTCAGCAGTTTTCTAACTCTGTTTATGTTTAGCTTGTGAAAGGATATTTGGGAGCACTTTGAGGCTTACATTGAAAAAGAAATGTTCAGATAGAAACTGGAGAGAATCTTTCTGAGGAACTGCTTTGTGTTGTGTGCATTCCATTCACAATGTTATACCTCTCTTCTCATACAGCATCGGGGAAACCCTTTTGTAGAAAACTGTACCAAGGGATATGCGGGAGCATATTCACGTCTATGGTAAAAAGGGAAATAGTCTCTGACAAAAACTGGAAAGAAGATTTCCGTGAAACTGCTCTGTGCTCTGTGTGTTCATCTCACATAGATAAAGCTTTCTTTACAATACGCTGCTTGGAAACTCTGTCGTGGAAGATTCCGCAAAGGGGCGTTCGGGAGCACATTCAGGACTATGGTGAAAAAGGAAATATTTTCAGACAAATACTGGAAAAAGCTTTCTGTGAAACTACTCTGTGATATGTGTATTCACCACCCATAGATAAAGTTTTCTTTACATTACCTACCTTGGAATCTCTGTCATGGATGGATCTGCGAAGGGACATTCGGGAGCACATTCAGGACTATGGAGAAAAAGGAAATATCTTCAGATAAAAACAGAAGAGAAGCTTTCTGAGAAACTTCTTTGTGACGTGTGCGTTCCAGTCAGGGAGTTTTACCTCTTTTCTCATAAGGCAGTATTTGAACACTGTTCCTGTGAAACCAAAAATGTGATATTTCGGAGCGCATTGAAGACTGTGGTGAAAAGTGAACTATCGTCACATAAAACCCAGAAAGATGCATTCCAAGAAACTGCTCTCTGATATGTGCATTGTCTTCACAGACTTAAGGCTTACTATACATTGCAGAGTTTTGAAACTCTGTCTTTGAAGAATCTGCGAAGGGATATTGAGTGTTGCCCGGAGGCCTGTCGTGAGCAAGGAAATGTCTTCCATTGAAAACTGGAGAGATGCTTTCTGAGAAACTGCTTTGTGACGTGTGTATTCATCTCATAGAGTTAAATCATTCTTTGGATTGAGCAGTTTGAAATCACTGTTTCTGTGGAATCTGAGAGAGGTCATTTGGGAACACACTGAGAATATGCTCAAAAAGAAATACCCTCAGAAAAAAACCAGAAGGAAGCTTTCTGTGAAACTGCTCTTTTTTGCATGAATTCCACTCACACAGTCAAGCTTCTCTTTTCATTGAACAGTATTCTAATACTGTGTTTAGTCTGCAAAGGGATATTCGTCAGCACCTTGAAGCTTATGGTGAAAACAGAAATATCTTCAGATAGAAACTGTAGAGAAGCTTTCCGAGGTCCTGCTTTGTGACGTGTGGTTTCCACTCACAGAGTTATACCTTTCTTCTCATAGAGGATTGGGGAATCCCTTTGGAGAAAAAGCTACCAATGGACATTCGGGAGTATATGAACGACCATGATAAAAAAGGAAATATCCTCAGAAAATAAGTGGAAAGAAGCTTTTAGAAACTCCTTTTTGATGTGTGCATCCCACTCTTGGAGTTATACCTCTTTTCTCATAAGGCAGTGTTTGAACCCTGTTCCTGTAAAATCGAAAAATTGATATTTCAGAGCGCTTTGAAGATTCTGGCTAAAAGTGAATTATCCTCAAATAAAACCGAGAAAGAAGCGTTCCAAGAAACTGCTCTCTGATATGTGCATTCATTTCACAGAGTTAGAGCTTATTCTACATTGCTCAGTTTGGAAACTCTGTCTTTGAGGAATCTGCGAAGGGATATTTAGTGGTGCCTGGAGGTTGTAGTGAACAACAACATGTCTTCTGATGAAAACTGGAGAGAAGCCTTCTGGGCAACTGCTTTGTGATGTGTGTATTCATCTCATAGAGTTAAACCATTCTTTGGATTGAGCAGGTTTAAATCACTGTTTCTGTGGAATCTGAGAACGTACATTTGGGAACACACTTTAGAATATGGAGAAAGAAATATCCTCAGATAAAAACAAGAGGGAATCTTTCTGTGAAACTGCGATGTGCTGTGTGAATTCCTCTCACTCAGTTAAGCTTCTCTTTTCATTGAGCAGTTTTCTAACACTGTTTATGTTTAGCATGCGAAGGGACATTCGGGAGCGCTTTGAAGCTTATGGTGAAAAAGGAAGTATATACAGATACTAACTGAAGAGAAGCTTTCCGAGGAACTGCTTTGTGACGTGCGCATTCCACTCACAGAGTTATACCTCTCTTCTCATAGAGGATTTCGGAACCCCTTTTGTAAAAAAAGCTACCAGGGGACATTCGGGAGTTTATGGACGGCTACAGTGAAAAAGGAAATATCCTCAAACCAAAACTGGAAAGAAGCTCTCTGTGAAACTGCTTTGTGATAGATAGATATGTTTATTCATCTCACACAGATAAAACTTTGTTTATATTACACAGTTTGGAAACTCTGTCATGGACGGATCCATAAAGGGACATTGGGTAGCACATTCAGGACTAAGGTGAAAAACGAAATATCTTCAGATAAAAACGGGAAAGAAGGTTTCTGAGAAACTGCTTTGTGATGTGTGCATTCCACTCAGGGAGTTATACTTCTTTTCTCATAAGGCAGTGTTTGAACACTGTTGCTGTAAAACCCAAAAAGTGATATTTTGGAGCGCATTGAAGACTACAGCGAAAAGTGAACTATCCTCAAATAAAACGCAGAAAGAAGTGTTCCAAGAAACTGCTCTTTGATATGTGCAATCTTGTCACAGAGTTAAAGCTTCCTCTACATTGCCCAGTTTGGAAACTCTGTCTTTGATGTATCTGCCAAGGGATATTAAGTGGTACCTGGAGGCTTGTGGTGAGCAAAGAAATGCCTTCCTATGAAAAATGGAGGGAAGCTTTGTGAGCAACTGCTTTGTGATGTGTGCATTCATGCCATAGAGTTAAATCATTCTTTCTATTGAGCAGTTTGAAATCATTGTTTCTGTGGAACCTGAGAGAGGACATTTGGGAACACTTTTTAGAATATGCTAAAAAAGAAATAGCCTCATATAAAAACCAGAAGGAAATTTTCTGTGAAACTGCTCGGTGTCATCTGGATTCCACTCGCACAGTTAACACTGTGTTTAGTCTGTGAAGGGATATTCAGGAGTACTTTGAGGCTTATGTTCAAAACAGAAATATCTTCAGGTAGAAACTGGAGAGAACCTTTCTGAAGAAGTGCATGTGACGTGTGCATTCCACTCACAGAGTTATACCTTTCTTCTCATAGAGGATTCGGGAATCCCTTTTGGGGAAAAAGCTACGAAGGGACATTTGAGAATATATGGACGGCTACGATGAAAAAGAAAATATCCTCAGACAAAAACTGGAAAGAAGTTTTCTGTGAAACTGCTTTGTGATAGATATGTTTATTCATCTCACCTAGATAAAACTTTCCTTATATTATGCAGTTTGGAAATTCCATCACAGATGCATCCACGAAGGGACATTCAGGAGCATATTCAGGACAATGGTGAAAAAGGAAATATCTTGAGATAAAAACTTCAGAGAAGCTTTCTGAGAAACTGCTTTGTGATGTGTGCATTCCAATCAGGGAGTTATACCTCTTTTCTCATAAGGCAGTGTTTGAACAGTGTTCCTGTAAAACCGAAAAAGTGATATTTCGGAGCACATTGAAGATTACGGTGAAAGGTGAAATATCCTTAAATAACACCCAGAAAGAAGTGCTTCAAGAAACTACTCTCTTATATGTGCATTTATTTCACAGAGTTAAAGCGTACTATACATTGCACAGTTTGGAAATTCTGTCTTTTAGGAATTTGCGAAGGGATATTATGGGGCACCCCGGAGTCCTGTGGTGAGCAAGGAAATGTCTTGTGATGAAAACTGGAGCATAGCTTTCCAAGGAACTGATTTGGAACGAGTGCATTCCATTCACAGTGTTATACCTCTCTTCTCATACAGCATCGGGGAAACCGTTTGTGTGAAACTGTTCTGTGATATGAGTATTAATTTCACATAGATAAAGTTTTCTTTACATTATGCAGCTTGGAAACTCTGTCATGGACGGATCTGTGAAGGGATATATGGGAGCACTTCAGGACTATGGTGAAAAAGGAAATATCTTCAGATAAAAACTAGAAAGAAGTTTTCTGTGAATATGCTTTTTGCTATGTTTATTCATCTCACATAGATGAAACTTCTCTTATATTACACAGTTTGGAAACTCTGTCATGGACGGATCCTCGTAGGGGCATTCGGGAGCACATTGAAGCCTATGGTGAAAAAAGACATATCTTCAGATAAAAACTGGAGAGAAGCTTTCTGAGCAACTGCTTTGTGACATGTGCATTCATCTCATAGAGTTAAACAATTTTTTGGATTGAGCAGTTTAATATCACTGTTTCTGTGGAATCTGAGGAAGGATATTTGGGAGCGCTCTTTAGAATATGGAGAAAGAAATATCCTCAGATAAAAACCACAAGGAAGCTTTCTGTGAAACTGCTGTGTGTTGTATGAATTTCCCTCACTCAGGTAAGCTTCTCTTTTCATTGAGCAGTTTTCTAACAGTTTATGTTTAGCGTGCAAAGGGATATTCGGGAGTGCTTTGAAGCTTACGGTGAAAAAGGAAATAAGTTCAGATAGAAACTGGAGAGAAGCTTTCCGAGGAACTGCTTTGTGATGTGTGCATTCCACTCACAGTATTATGCCTCTCTTCTCAGACAGTGTCAGGTAAACCTTTTGGAGAAAATGGTACCAAGGGAAATCTGGGAGCATAATGACGCCTATGGTGAAAAGGGAAATAGCCTCAGAAAAATACTGGAAAGAGGCTTTCTGTGAAACTACTCTGTGCTATGTGTATTCATTTCATGTAGATAAAGCTTTCTTTACATTATGCAGCTTGGATACTCTGTCATGGACTGATCCGTGAAGGGACATTTGGGAGCTCATTCAGAACTACAGGGAAAAAGGAAATATCTTCAGATAAAAACTGGAAAGAAGCTTTCTGTGAATCTGCTCTTTGCTGTGTTTATTCATCTCATGTAGATTAAGATTTCTTTATATTACGCAGCTTGAAAACTCTGTCATGGACGGATCCACGAAGGGACATTAGGGAGCACATTCAGGACTGTGGTAAAAATGGAAATATCTTCAGATAAAAACTGGAGGGAAGATTTCTGAGAAACTGCATTGGGATGGTGCATTCAACTCAGGGAGTTATACCTCTTTTCTCATAAGGCAGTGTTTGAACACCATTCTTGTAAAACCGAAAAGGTGATATTTCGGAGCGCATTGAAGACAGTCGAAAAGTGAAATATCCTCAAATAAAACCCAGAAAGAAGCATTCCAAGAAACTGCATTCTGAAATGTGCATTCATTTCCGAGAGTTAAAGCTTACTGTACGTTGCGCAGTTTGTAAACTCTGTCTTTGAGGAATCTGCGAAGGGATATTAAGTGGCGCCCGGAGGCCTGTGGTGAGCAAGGAAATGCCTTCCTTTGAAAAGTGGAGAAAAAATATCAGAGCAACTACTTTGTGATGTGTGTATTCATCTCATAGAGGTAAATAATTCATTGGATTGAGCAGTTTGATCAGTGTCTCTGTGGAACCTGAGGAAGGACATTTAGGAACGCTCTTTAGAATATGCTGAAAAAGTAATACCATCAGGTAAAAACCAGAAGGAAGCTTTCTGTGAAACTGCTCTGTGTCACGTGAATTCCACTCGCACATTTCAGCTTCTCTTTTCATTGAGCAGTATTCTAACACTGTTTGTGTTTAGTCTGTGAAGGGATATTCGGGAGTGCTTTGAGGCTTACAGCGAGAACGGAAATATCTTCAGATAGAAACTGGGAGAAGCTTTCCGAGGAGCTGCTTTGTTACGTGTGTATTCCATTCACAGTTATACTTTTCTTCTCATAGTGGATTGGGGAATCCCTTATGAAGAAAAAGCTACCAAATCGCCAGGAGGCCTTTGGTGCGCAAGGAAATGTCTTCCATTGAAAACTGGAGAGAAGCTTTCTGAGCAACTGACTTGTGATATGTGTATTCATTTAATAGAGCTAAACCATTCTTTGGATTGAGCAGTTTGAAATCGCTGTTTCTGTGGAATTTGAGGTAGGAAATTTGGGAATACTCTGTAGAATATGGAGAAGGAAATATCCTTAGAGAAAGACCAGAGGAGGCTTTCTGTGAAACTGATATGTGTCATGTGAATTCCTCTCGGTCAGTGAAGCTTCTCTTTTCATTGAGCAGTTTTCTAACACTGTTTGTGTTTGGCGTGCGAAGCGATATTGGGGGGCTTTGAGTCTTATAGTGAAAAAGAAAATATGTTCGGATAGAAACTGGAGAGAAGCTTTCCGAGGAGCTACTTTGTGACGTGTGCATTCCACTTCCAGAGTTATTCCTTTCTTCTCATCGAAGATTGGGGAATCCCTTTTGGAGAAAAAGCTACCAAGGGACATTCGGGAGTATATGGATGGCTATGGTGAAAAAGGAAATATCCTCAGACAGAAACTGGAAAGAAGCTTTCTATGAAACTGCTTTGTGATAAATATGTTTATTAATTTCACACAGTTAAAACATTCTTTATAGTACGCAGTTTGGAAACTCCATCATGGACGGATCCACGAAGGGACATTTTGGAACACCTTCAGGCATATGGTGAAAAAGGAAACATCTTCAGATAAAAACTGGAGAGAAGTCTTCTGAGAAAATGATGTGTCATGTGTGCATTCCACTCAGGGAGTTATAACTCTTTTCTCCTGAGGCAGTGTTTGAACACTATTCCTGTAATTCCGAAAGAGTGATATTTCAGAGCGCATTGAAGACTATGGCAAAAAGTGAATTATCCTCAGATACAACCCAGAAAGAAGCGTATCAAGAAACTGCTCTCTGATATGTGCATTCACTTCAAAGAGTTAAAGCTTATTGTACATTGCCCAGTTTGGAAAGTCTGTCTTTGAGGAATCTGCAAAGGGATATTAAGTGGAGCCTGGAGATCTGTGGTGAGAAAGGAAGTGTCTTCAGCTGAAAACTGGAGAGAAGCTTTCTGAGCAACTGCTTTGTGTGGTGTGCATTCCACTCACAGTGTTATACCTCTCTTCTCATAGCACATCGGGGAATTCCTTTTGGGGAAAAAGGTACCAAGGGATATCCGGGAGCACAACGACACCTATATTGAAAAGGGAAATAGCCTCAGACAAAAACTGGAAAAAGCTTTCTGTGAAAATGCTCTGTGCTATGTGTATTCATCTCACATAGATAAAGCTTTCTTTACATTATGCAGCTTGGAAACTCTGTCATGGACGGATCCATGAAGGGCCATTAGGGAGCACATTCAGGACTATGGTGAAAAAGGAAACATCTTCAGATGAAAACTGGAAAGAATCTTTCTGTGAATCTGCTTTTTGCTATGTTTATTCACCTCACATAGATAAAGTTTTCTTTACATTACACAGCTTGGAAACTCTGTCATGGACGGATTCGTGAAGGGACATTCGGGAGCACTTTCAGGACTATGGTGTAAAATGAAACATCTACAGATGAAAACTGGAAAGAAGCTTTCTGTTAATCTGTTTTGCTATGTTTATTCATCTCACATAGATAAAGCTTTCTTTACATTACGCAGCTTGGAAACTCCGTTATGGATGGTCTCGCGAAGAGATATTTGGTAGCACATTCAGCACTATGGTAAAGAAGAAATATCTTCAGATAAAAACCAGAGAGAAGCTTTCTGAGAATCTGCTTTGTGATGTGTGCATTCCACTCAGGGAGTTATACATCTTTTCTCATAAGGCAGTGTTTGAACAGTGTTCCTGTAAAACCGAAAAAGTGATATTTTGGAGCACATTGAAGATTACGGTGAAAAGTGAGATATCATCAAATAAAACCCAGAAAGAAACGTTCCAAGAAACTGCTCTCTGATATGTGCATTCATTTCACAGAGTTAAAGCCTATCTACATGGCGCAGTTTGGGAACTCTATCTTTGAGGAATCTGCGAATAGATATTCAGTGGTGCCCGGAGGCCTGTGTTGAGCAAGGAAATGTCTTCCATTGAAAACTAGAGAGAAGCTTTCTGAAAAACTACTTTGTGACGTGTGTATTCATGTCATAGAGTTAAATAATTCTTCAAATTGAGCAGTTTGAAATCACTGTTTCTGTGGATTCTGAGGAAGGACATTTGTGAACGTTCTTTAGAATATGGAGAAAGAAATATACTCAGATAAGAACCAGAAGGAAACTTTCTGTGAAACTGCTATGTGTCGTGTGAATTCCTCTCGCTCAGTTAAGCTTCTCTTTTCATTGAGTAGTTTTCTAAAACTGTTTAGGTGTAGCGTGCAGAGGAATATTCACGAGTGCTTTGAGGCTTATGATGAAAAAGGAAATATGTTCATATAGAAACTGGAGAGAAGTCTTCTGAGGAGCTGCATTGTGACGTGTGTATTCTACTCACAGTGTTATACCTCTCATCTCATATAGCATCAGGGAAACCCTTTTGGAGAAAAAGGTACCAAGGGATATTTGGAAGCATATTGACACCTATGGTGAAAAGTAAAATAGCCTCAGACAAAAAATGGAATGAAGCTTTCTGTGAAACTGCTCTGTGATATATATATTCATCTCACATAGATAAAGCTTTCTTTACATTAGGCAACTTGGAAACTCCGTCATGGAAATATCCACAAAGGGACATTCAGGAGCTCATTCAGGACTAGGGTGAAAAAGGAAATATCTTTGGATAAACCTGAAAAGAAGCTCCCTGAATCTGCTTTTTGCTATGTTTACTCCTCTCACATAGACAAAACTTTCTTCACATTACGCCGCTTGGAAACTCTGTCAAGGACGGATCTGCGAAGGTACATTCAGGAGCACATTCAGGACTACGGTGAAAATGGAAATATCTTGAGATAAAAACTGGAGAGAAGCTTTCTGAGCAACTGCTTTGTGACATGTGTATTCATCTCATAGAGTTAAATCATTGTTTGTACTGAGCAGTTTGAAATCACTGTTTCTGTGGAACCTGAGAACAGACATTTGGGAACGCTCTTTGAAACATGCTGAAAATGGAATAGCCTCAGATAAAAACCAGAAGGAAGCTTTCTGTGAAACTTCTCTGTGTGGTGTGAATTCCACTCACACAGTTCAGCTTCAGTTTTCATTGAGCAGTATTCTAACACTGTTTGTGTTTAGTCTGGGAAGGGATATTCGGGAGCGCTTTGAGGCTTATGGTGAAAACGGAAATATCTACAGATAGAAACTGGGAGAATCTTTCTGAGGAACTGTTTTGTGACATGTGCATTCCACTCACAGAGTTATACCTTTCTTCTCATAGTGGATGGGGGAATCCCTTTTGGAGAAAAAGCCAGCAAGGGACATTCAGGAGTATACGGACGGGTATGATGAGAAAGGAAATATCCTCAGACAAAAGCTGGAATGAAGATTTCTGTGAAAGTGCTTTGTGATAGATATGTTTATTCATCTCACATACATAAAATTTTCTTTATATTACGCAGTTTGGAAACTCCGTCATGGTCGGATCCGCGAATAGATATTCGGGAGCACATTCAGGACTATGGCGAAAAAGGAAATATCTTTAGATAAAAACTGGAGAGAAGCTTTCTGAGAAACTGCTTGGTTATGTGTGTATTCCACTCAGGGAGTTATACCTCTCTTCTCATAAGGCAGTGTTTGAACGCTGTTCCTGTAAAACCAATAAATTGATATTTCGGAGCGCCTTGATGATGATGGTGAAAAGTGAAATATCATAAAATAAAACCCAGAAAGAAGCGTTCCAGGACACTGCTCTTTGATATGTGCATTCATTTCACAGAGTTAAAGCTTACTCTACATTGCCCAGTTTGGAAACACTGTCTTTGAGGATTCTGCGATGGGATATTAAGTGTCCCTAGGAGGCCTTTGGTGAGCAAGGAAATGTCTTCCGTTCAAAACTGGAGAGAAACTTTCTGAGCAACTGCTTTGTGACGTGTGTATTCATTTAACAAAGCTAAACCATTCTTTGGATTGAGCAGTTTGAAATCACTGTTTCTGTGGAATTTAAGGACTTTTGGGAATACTCTTTAGAATATGGAGAAGGAAATATCCTTAGATAAAGACCAGAAGGAGGCTTTCTGTGAAACTGCTATGTGTCGTGTGAATTCCTCTCGGTCAGTGAAGCTTCTCTTTTCATTGAGCAGTTTTCTAACGCTGTTTGTGTTTAGCGTGCGAAGTGATATTGGTGGGACTTTGAGTCTTACAGTGAAAAAGAAAATATGTTCAGATAGAAACTGGAGAGAAACTTTCCGAGGAGCTGCTTTGTGACGTGTGCATTCCACTCCCAGAGTTATACCTTTCTTCTCATAGAGGATTGGGGAATCTCTTTTGGAGAAAAAGCTACCAAGGGACATTCGGGAGTATATGGACGGTTATGGTGAAAAAGGAAATATCCTCAGACCAAAACTGGAAAAAAGCTTTCTGTGAAACTGCTTTGTGATAGACATGTTTATTAATCTCACATAGTTAAAACATTCTTTATAGTACGCAGTTTGGAAACTCCGTCATGAACGGATCCACAAGGGACATTTGGGAACACCTTCAGGCATATGGTGAAAAAGGAAACATCTTCAGATAAAAACTGGAGAGAAGTCTTCTGAGAAACTGCTGTGTGATGTGTGCATTCCACTCAGGGAGTTATAACTCTTTTCTCCTGAGGCAGTGTTTGAACACTGTTCCTGTAAATCTTAAAAAGTGATATTTCGGAGCACTTTAAAGACTATGGCGAAAAGTGAAATATCCTCAGATGAAACCCAGAAAGAAGCGTATCAAGAAACTGTTCTCTGATATGTGCATTCATTTCACAGAGTTAAAGCTTACTGTACATTGCCCAGTTTGGAAAATCTGTCATTGAAGAATCTGCCATGGGATATTAAGTGGAGCCCGGAGATCTGTGGTGTGCAAGGAAATATCTACCGTTGAAAACTGAAGAGAAGCTTTCTCAGCAACTGCTTTGTGAGGTGTGCATTCCACTCACAGTGTTACACCTCTCTTCTCATACAGCATCAGGGAATTCCTTTTGGAGACAAAGGTACCAAGCAATATCCGGGAGCATAATGACGCCTATGTTGAAAAGGGAAATAGCCTCAGACAAAAACTGGAAAAAGTTTTCTGTGAAAATGCTCTGTGCTATGTGTATTCATCTCACATAGATAAAGCTTCCTTTACATTACGCAGCTTGGAAACTCTGTCATGGACGGATCCGCGAAGGGCCATTAGGGAGCACATTCAAGACTATGGTGAAAAAGGAAACATATTCAGATGAAAACTGTAAAGCAGATTTCTGTGAATCTGCTTTTTCCTATGTTTATTCATCTCACATAGGTAAAGCTTTCTTTACATTACGCAGCTTGGAAACTCCGTCATGGATGGTCTCGTGAAGAGATATTTGGGAGCACATTCAGGACTATGGTAAAAAAAGAAATATCTTCAGATAAAAACCGGAGAGAAGCTTTCTGAGAAACGGATCTGTGATGTGCCCATTCCACTCAGGGAGTTATACCTCTTTTCTCATAAGGCAATGTTTGAATAGTGTTCCTGTAAAATCAAAATTGATATTTTGGAGCGCATTGAAGACTATGGCGAAAAGTGAACTATCATCAAATAAAACCCAGAAAGAAACGTTCCAAGAAACTGCTCTCTGATATGTGCATTCATTTCACAGAGTTAAAGCCTATCCACATTGCCCAGTTTGGAAACTCTGTCTTTAAGGAATCTGCGAAGGGATATTAAGTGGCGCCCGGATGCCAGTGTTGAAGAAGGAAATGTCTTCCGTTGAAAACTTTCTGAGCAACTGCTTTGTTACGTGTATACTCAAGTCATAGAGTTAAATAATTCTTTGGATTGAGCAGTTTGAAATCAATATTTCTGTGGAATTTGAGGAAGGACATTTGGGAATGCTCTTTAGAATATGGAGAAAGAAATATGCTTAGATAAAGACCAGAAGGAAGCTTTCTGTGAAACTGCTATGTGTCTGGTGAATTCCTCTCACTCAGTGAAGCTTCTCTTTTCATTGAGCAGTTTTCTAACACTGTTTGTGTTTAGAGTGTGAAGTGATATTGGGGGGACTTTGAGTCTTACAGTGAAAAAGAAAATATGTTCAGATAGAAACTGGAGAGAAACTTTCCGAGGAGCTGCTTTGTGACGTGTGCATTCCACTCCCAGAGTTATACCTTTCTTCTCATAGAGGATTGGGGAATCCCTTTTGGAGAAAAAGCTACCAAGGGACATTCTGGAGTATATGGACGGCTATGGTGAAAAAGGATATATCCTCAGTCAAAAACTGGAAAAAACTTTCTGTGAAACTGCTTTGTGATAGATATGTTTATTAATCTCACATAGTTAAAACATTCTTTATAGTACGTAGTTTGGAAACTCCATCATGGACGGATCCACGAAGGGATATTTGGGAACACTTTCAGGCATGTGGTGAAAAAGGAAACATCTTTGGATAAAAACTGGAGAGAAGTCTTTTGAGAAACTGCTTTGAGGTTTATTGTGAAAAAGGAAATACGTGTAGATAGAAACTGAAGAGAAGCTTTCCGAGGAGCTGCTTTGTGACGTGTGCATTCCACTCACAGTGTTTTATCTCTCCTCTCATACAGCATCGGGAAACACTTTTGGAGAAAAGGTACCAAGGGATACTCTGGAGTATATTGACACCTATGGTGAAAAAGAAAATAGCCTCAGGCAAAAACTGGAAAGAAGCTTTTGTGAAACTGCTCTGTGATATATGTATTCATCTCACATAGATAAAGCTTTCTTTACATAACACAGCTTGAAAACTCTGTCCTGGACGAATCTGAGAAGGGACATTTGGGAGCACATTCAGGACTATGGTGAAAAAGGAAATATCTTCAAATAAGAACTGGAAAGAAGTTCTCTGTGAATCCACTTGTTGCTATGTTTATTCGTCTCACAGAGATAAAGGTTTCTTTACATACGTAGCTTGGAAACTCTGGCATGGACAGATCCGCGAAGGGATATTTGGAATCACATTCAGACCCATGGCGAAAAAGGAAATATCTTCAGATAAAAACTGGATAGAATCTTTATGAGAAACTGCTTTCTGTTGTGTGCATTCCAGTCAGGGATTTATACCTCTTTTCTCATAAGGCAGTGTTTGAACTCTGTTCCTGTAAAACCGAAGAAGTGGTATTTCAGAGTGCATTGAAGACAATGATGAAAAGTAAAATATCCTCAAATAAAATCCAGAAAGAAGTGTTCCAAGAAACTACTCTCTGATATGTGCAGTCATTTCACAGAGGTAAAGTGCAGGGGCCTTTGAAAACAGTATGCTGAGAATAGATAGGGCTCAAGGATAGTATCTCCAATTGAACTTTTAATGAACTCCCGTAGGTGCCAAGAAGGCAGGCAGATAAGGAAGAGCATAGAAACAAGGAATTGAGTAGAAGGTTACATCTGGGAAAAGAAAGTTTGTTTTGCATTGCATTCTTTCTGCTGACGTGGGGTTTATGGGGTATAAATAAAGTGAGGCGGAGGCTCTGAGTGCGGCCGCCATGTTCTCTGTGTGTCTTTGTCTTTTGTGTGTTCTTGCATTCTCCACCACCCCCGGCACGGACCCCAACAAGTGGCGCAGCGAGCAGGGTCAGCACGGGTGAGTAGGGGAGAACAAGAAGGGGAACCCCCTAGGGGCGGGTAAGGCCTGGATATTGTTAAGGGGAATCTTCTTAAGCTTTCATTATGGGGAATTCCATCTCTCTGGCCTCAGAATATTTATGGCTGTTTCAAGGACTGTTGCTGTCTATAGGAGTGGAAGTGAAAGAAAAAGACTTTGAAGTGATTGTTTGCCCATGTTGAACAACATTGTTACTAGTTTCAATATCAGACTAAAGTGCAGCTGAATTGGAGAGAATGGTTACAGGTAGTAAAAGCTTTGCTTAGAGCTCTCCATTTAGGGGATATTATGCCTCTAAAATTGTGGACCTTGTGTAACTCTATCACTCAGACATTAGAGTTACTTGAGACTGATTCAGAGTGTGGTGAGGTAGCCACAGGAGGAAAGGTATCTGAGGATTTGGGAAAAAAAAATAAATCTGAAATGGAGCCCATTTGTGCCAGGATAACAGAGGATGGGGGGGTAGCAAAAGGGGGAGAAGAGAAAAAGCCAGCTCTTCCTTCTTCTAAGGGAAATTCTGACATGCAGTGTATTATGGAAATGCTTCAACAAATATTACAGATATATTCTTCTAATTCACCTTTGCGAGCTTTCCCTGTTTCTTTTCCTTCTGCCCTGTTAAAAGAGGATTTTCCAGAGCCTCCAACCCCCTGGCTTCCTTATCTTTACCTTTCTTTGGCAAAGTTGAAGCCCTGTTCACATCAGACATACTTTAAATTTATACTAACCACCTGTTTAATATGTCAAAACCAGTGTATATGTATATCTTATTGTTTGTTAAAATATTATGAGCATTTCAATAGTCAATAAATAAGCACATTAATATTAACTATTAATATTAATATAGTATTAATAACCCCAACAATGTGCACACAATTTTTCTGGGAAATTGTTATGTTATAGGGGTGCATAGGTTCCACCAATTTACACTCCAAACAGAAGTTGAGTATTTGAGTTGCTTAACACATTAACTACCTCTTGATATTTTCTGTGTTTTTAAATTTTAACCATTGTATTGTGTATGTAATGATTCTCAATTTGGTATTAATATACATATTTCCTAGTGAGCAATGATGTTAGACATATAGGTTTATTGTCATTTCTTTGTTCTGCTACTTTTGGTTGTGTTATTTACCTTTTCCTATTAATATGTTGGGATTCTTTATATTTGGGGATATGAGTATTATTATATATTATATATACTTTTAATTTTAAAAAAATTAAGGAGCTGGATCTGTTTCCAATTATTTGTGCTTCTTTTGCTCCTAATGCTCAGTTTTTAAATGGTGGCAATAATGTCCAATTTAATCCCTTACAAATTAAATTTTTAAAAGAAATGAAAGCTGCCATTTCTAACTATGGATCTCAATCTCCTTTTATCCTTGGTCTTCTTGATGTTTTTTCATCAGAAAATTTGATGATTCCTATAGACTGGAAGACTTTGGGGAAGGCTTTTCTTGATCATTCTCAGTGGTTACAATTGCACAGCTGGTAAATGAACAAGGCACATGTACAGGCTAGGAAAAGTGTTATGTGTGATCCCCCTGGACCCACTGAGGAATAACTCACAGGCACGGGCCAGTATGCTACTCTTAATGCACAGGCTGGTCTAGATGATGTTGCCTTTACTCAAATCAAGACTTTGTTTTTAAGGACCTGAAATAAGCCAGAGGTAACAGGAAAATCTTCACTTTCCTCTGTGAAGATTGCTGTCTTGAAAATTGTGAGTGCTGGCCTTGCTTCAAAAATTTTGTTACAAGCATTGTCTTTTAAAAATGCTTAAGCTGACTGTCAAAAATTGTTAAAATCGTTAAAGGCCAATGGGGCCAATTTAGATAAATATATTAAAACTTGTGTTAGTGTTGGAGGGGCTATTTATAATGCTCAATTATTTGCTGGAGCTTTGTCTAAAGTCTTAAAAGGAAATAACAAACAAGGTATTTGCTTTCAGTGTGGTAAACCTAGACATTTCAAAAAAAAAAAAAAAAGAATGTCATAAAAATTGAACACTTTTATCCCTCAAGGCAGAAAGCTGCCTTCAGAGGTGTACAAATGTTGTGGTAAAGGTCGACATTGGACAAATAAATGTCATTCCAAAACTGATAGAAGTGGAAATTTACTGTCTCCTCTCCTGGGAAATGGGAGCCGGGGCCCACAGGCTTGGGGCCCCAACAATTACAATACAAGTCTACTACAATACCCAGTGAGCAATGACCTACAATATCAAGGAATAAATTCAAGTCCTCCTTAAGGATCCCACACCTTACCCCAGTTTCTCAGCTTTATGCGGCAACTAAGTAGAGCGCCGCTGCTGACTTAGTTATTACTCAACCTTATACCTTGTCTCCTAATAGAGGAGTACATAAATTAGCTATTAGAGTGTGTGGCCCTTTGCCAAAAGGACATGTAGGACTTTTGTTAGGTCAAAACAACAGTGCTATACGGAAGTTAATGATGATTCCAGAAATTATTGATCTTGATGTTACTAATAAAATTCTTATTATGGTACAAGTTCACAATTTATATGCCTAGAGGCAGGGGAACGTATTCTCAGTAGGGAGGGTTTGGTAGCACAGAAAAAACTGTTTTTTGGGAAACTTTAGTTTCTAATCAAAAGCCCTTATGTTCATTGCACATTAATGGAATAGTTTTTAAAGAGTTAATTGATACAGGGGTGAATATGTCTATCATTTGTTTAAATTAGTGGTCTATACAATGGGAAAAAAGACAAGTTTCAGTTATACTCACTGGTTTGGGTGCTGCTTCTGTGGTTTATCAAAACGTAGAACCTTTAACCTGTGTCAGTCCTAAAGGTCAACAAGGTCAAGTGTTTTTTTATATTGTTCCTATCAATATTAATCTTTGGGAACAAGATCTGTCACAACAATTTGCTGCTTTTTTAAACATTCCTCATATTTCCTCAGCTGCCAAAAATATGATGTTCAAAATGGGCTACAATCCTTTAAACTCATAGCCACCACTCCTATTTAGGTGAAACAGTGACCATTATCTAAAGAAATACTTAGGATTTTAAAAGAGTAAGTCAAAAAACAAATGGCCGAGAGGAATCTAAAGCCACGTACTTCTGCATGGAATTCCCGTCTTTGTCTTGTCTTAAAACTATAAATGTTTACATTAAACCTAGGGAAAGTTTACAGCCTGGTCTTCCTAATCCTGCCCTTATCCCACAAAGTTAAAAATTAATGGTCATAGATCTCAAAAATTGTTTTTTCCTAAAAATAATAATGGACAACCTATTCAAAAATATCAGTAGAAGCTTCTTCCTCAGGGTATACTTAATAGCCCTACTGTATGTCAAAAATTCTTACATAGGACTTTAAATCCTGTAAAAAATTAGTTTCCAACTGTGTTAATTTATCATTGTATGGATCTTCTCTGTCCCTGTTTTTAATAATTTTCAGCCACTTTCTCGATATCAATGGAAAGTTTTACCTCAAGGTGTGTTAAATAGCCCTACCTTGTGTCAATAATTTGTCCATAGGGCCTTGGATCCTGTTCGAAATAGTCATCCTTCTGTTCTTTTATATCATTATATGGATGACATTCTTCTTGCTGCACCCACCAGAGAAAAGCAGCAAGATGCTTTTGTATCATTACAAACTCAGCTTTCTTTCTACTCACTTAATATTGCCACAGAAAAAATTTAACTGGGTTTTCCTATTCGATATTTAGGTTATACCTTGGGGGCACAAAATATTCGACCCCAAAAAAAATTCAAATTCGACGTGATCATTTAAAAACATTAAATGATTTTCAAAAGCTTCTAGGAGACATTAATTGGATGTGTCCTGTTTTAGGAATACCAACATATCATTTATACATCTTTTTCCTATTCTAGAAGGAGACAGTCACTTGGACAACTCACGCCATTTAACTCCTTTGGCTTTACAGGAACTCCAGCTTGTTGAAGAGCAACTTCAAAAGGCCCTTCCTTTTGTTTATTTAATACTTTACCTTCTCCCACAGGAATGATTCATCAAACTAGTCGACCACTAAAATGGATCTTTTTGTCCAATAAAATATCTAAACGCTTGGCTACTTATATCGATCATTTAGCTAAACTGATCATCAAAGGACGGCATCACTGTCGACAACTTTGGGGAGGAGATCCTTCCTTAATTATCTCTCAATTCACTCATAGGCAGATCACTTATCTTCTTGCAACTTCTGATTCTTGGCAAGTTGCTTGCGCTTCTTTTGTTGGACAATTTTCTACCCAATATCCTAAGTCTCCGATCTTTTCATTTTTTAGGCAACATTCTGTGTTGCCTTTCTCACCAATTTCTGTATTTCCTGTTCAAGGTCCTACCTTTTTTACTGATGCTAGTAGCAATGATAAGGCTGGATATTGGAGTGTTCATCAATCTCGAGTTACAGTTTATCCTTATCCCTCGGTGCAACAGGGGGAATTGTTTGCTGTTCTGATGATCTTACTTGATTTCCCTACTACTGGTTGTAACATTGTTAGTGATTCTCAATACACCGTTTATGTTACTTCTTATATTTCTCAGGCCACTTTACCTCTTTGTGCTACTTCTTCTCTTCAAAAACTCTTTTCCTTGTTATCTTCTACTTTGAGCCAATGTCGAGCTCCTTTATTCATCACTCATCTTCATTCTCGTTCTCAATTTCCTGGACCATTAGTTCATGGTAATACTCAGATTGACTTGCTTTTAATAGGCCACCTACATGCTGCAGAACAAAAATATACTCTACATCACACTAATAGTTCTGGCCTTCAACGACAGTTTCATTTAACTTATAAACAAGCTCGTTCTCTTATTCGAGCTTGTCTTTCCTGTGCTCCTTTGAGCATTCCATCCTTCCATCCTGGGGTTAATCCACGAGGTGTCCCTTCTTTTGGACGATTAAAGTATGTTCATCATACCATTGATACCTTTTCTCATTTCTGTTATTACTCATCTCTTAACTTCTTTCGCCATCATGGGCATTCCCCTTATACTTAAAACTAATAATGCTCCTGCCTATGTCTCTCGTAAATTACAAGTTTTCTTACAGCAATACAATATTCAACATATCATCGGTATCCCAGGCAACAGTCAAGGTCAAGCCATCATTGAGCGTGCAAATTTAACTTTAAAAACTCAACTGTTAAAACAAAACAAAAAGGGGGAAATGAGCCCCCCAGAAACCAGATTTTGAAGGTTCTTTTTACCTTAACTTTTTGAATCAATGGAGACAATTGCAAGACTCTGCTGCCGTAACCCATCTTTCCTCACCTCCCTTGGTGATAGTCCCCGCTGACAATTTAAAGGTTTGTATCCTAATGAAGAAGGTAAGTATGTTCAAGGGCAAGTTCTAAAACAGGGACGGGGCTATGCTCTTGTCCTTACAGGGAGCGGACCTGAGTGGTTTCCTACAAGATGATTGAAACCCTGTTGAAAAGAAAACTGGATTCAGCATGCATTTCTTCCTTTGTTAGATGTGCCTCGGCTGGGGACTTATTTCTCTTAGTGAGGCTTTGTATGAATATTGGACTTATATTCCCTTTCTGCCCTTGTATCAGGGAGTCGCCTGGGAGGAGGCGAAAATTAAGGTTTTTACCAATGACATTACTCGGATGCCATCCCCCTATATGGACAAGGACAACATAGAACGGGAAACAGGAATTATAATCAGCACATACCAATTTGGAGTGGAAGGACTTCCAATATGTATGGGAAATAGTTCTCATTGTCTCCGAAAATCGCATGAAGCCTGGGCTGTTCGCTATAATCATAGTCATGTGGCTGCTAATACTGGTATTATTGTAACTAGAAGCTTTTAATATAATCATACTGTATATAGTAATGAAACTATTCCTAGTTCTTTACTTTTTTGTCCTATTCTAGAGGTTTCTCCTAATATTGAGGTGCTGGAGTGACAACAATGTCGGGGAACTAAACCCCGGATTTTATTAGAATACAATGGAATGTAAATAAATGATTGGAGTGTGCACGGTGATTTTCAAATAAAATTTAGTCACATACCTTTGAAATGACACTGGGTAAATAAAAGTATTGCCGCTAACAGTAATGAAACCTTGGTATGGCGTGAAGGAGGCCTGAAGTACAGAGTCGTCTTTGGAAGTTGTTAGCTGCAGGTGATGCCATTAGCACTTTTGTGAGGAATATGTCCCTTAATCTTTCTAACCCAACTAACTCCTTTCATATTCAGTTATATTGAAATACCTCCTGATATATTATTGCTTGTGTCCGTAAGCCCTACCTATTATTAGCAGGGAATTTGACATGGGATAATGATACGGGGATTGTAAATTGTACAGATACGTGTACATTTTTGTCTTGCCTCAATTATTCTTGGTGGCACAACTTTACTGGGGATATTTATATCCTCAGGGCTCGTAAGGAAATTTGGCTACCTGTTAACCTTATGCGACCGTGGGGGGCATCACCTCTTGAAACTTATATTTGGACTTCTCTCCAGCGAACCCGCCATGCCCTTGGACTTATAATTGCCTCGGTGATGAGTCTTGTTGCCATCGCCTCCACTGTGACCGTAGCAGGACTCGCTCTTCATCAAAGCATACAAAATGCTGAATTTCTGCAGCAATGGCATGAGCAATCTCACCAGTTATGGCTTCAACAAGGAAACATTGATTCTCAACTTGCTGAAAGATTGGACAACATGGAGCAAGCATTGACATGGCTTGGAGATCAGCTCACTGTACTCAGTACTCGGATGACATTACAATGTGATTGGAACTCCACTCAATTTTATGTAACGCCTGTACCTTTTAACATCTCTCAAAATTGGACTGTAATCCGGAAATTATTAGTAGGCCATAAAAATATTAGTTTGGACATCCAAGAGCTCACTCAGAACATTTCCGAAGCATTTCGACAACAATTACATGTGTTGTCTGGAACCGTAACCCTGCAGATCTGGGTCAGCGCCTTGCTGCCTTTAACCCATGGACCCAGATGAAAACATGGATTTCTACAATCTCTGGAAGTATATTGCTTTGGACACTTGGATTGGGTCTACTTCTTTTGGTGATTCGATGCTCCCTCCATCGCCTCCAAAAACAAAAGAAAACACAGGAACAAATATGGGCTACCTTTTTAGGATTGAGGCAAAACAAAAACAAAAAGGGTGAAATGCAGGGGCCTTTGAAAACAGTATGCTGAGAATAGATAGGGCTCAAGGATAGTATCTCCAATTGAACTTTTAATGAAATCTCGGAGGCACCAAGAAGGCGGGCAGATAAGGAAGAGCATAGAAACAAGGAACTGAGTAGAAGGTTACATCTGGGAAAAGAAAGTTTGTTTTGCATTGCATTCTTTCTGCTGACGTGGGGTTTATGGGGTATAAATAAAGTGAGGCGGAGGCTCTGAGTGCGGCCGCCATGTTCTCTGTGTGTCTTTGTCTTTTGTGTGTTCTTGCATTCTCCACCACCCCCGGCACGGACCCCAACAGTAAAGCATACACTATATTGCCCAGTTTAGAAACTCTGTTTTTGAGGAATCTGCGAAGGGATATTAAGTGGCACCTGGAGGCCAGTGGTGAGCAGGGAAATGTCTATCATTGAGAACTGGAGAGAAGCTTTCTGAACAACTGCTTTGTGATGTGTGTATTCATCTCATAGGGTTAAATCATTCTTTGGATTGAGTAGTTTGAAATCACTGTTTGTGTGGAACGCGAGAAAGGACATTTGGGAATGCTCTTTTGAGTATGCTGAAAAAGAAATACCCTCAGATAAAAACCAGAAGGAAGCTTTCTCTGAAACTGCTCTCTGTCGTGTGAATTCCACTCACACAGTTCAGCTTCTCTTTTCATTGAACAGTATTCTAACACTGTCTTTGCTAATTCTGCAAAGGGATATATGGGAGCACTTTTTGGCTCATGTTGAATATGGAAACATCTTCAGATAGAAACTGGAGAGAAGCTTTCTGAGGAGCTGCTTTGTGACGTGTACATTCCACTCACAGAGTTATATGTTTCTTCTCATTGAGGATTGGGGAATCCCTTTTGGAGAAAAATCTACCAAGGGACCTTCGGGAGTACATGGACGGCTACGGTGAAAAAGGAAATACCCTCAGACAAAAACTGGAAAGAAGCTTTCTGTGAAAGTACTCTGTGATATGTGTTTTCATCTCACATAGATAAAGCTTTCTTTACATTACGCAGCTTGGAAACCCTGTCATGGACAGATCTGCAAAGGAGCATTCGGGAGCACATTCAGAACTCTGGTAAAAAAGGAAATATCTTTTGATGAAAACTGGAAAGATGTTTTCTATGAATCTGCTTTTTGCTATGTTTATTCATCTCACATACATCAAGCTTTGTTTACATTACAGCTTGTAAACTCTGTTATGGACGGATCCTTGAAGGGACATTCAGGAGTACATTCAGGACTATGGTGAAAATGCAAGTATCTTCACATAAACACTGGAGAGAAGCTTTCTTAGAAACTGCTTACTGATGTGTGCATTCCACTCAGGCGGTTATACCTCTTTTCTCATAAGGGAGTCTTTGAACACTGTTCCTGTAAAACCAAAAAGTGATATTTCGGGGTGCATGGAAGACTATGCATAAAGTGAAATATCCCCAAATGAAACCCAGAAAGAGGCATTGCAAGAAACTGCTCGCAGATGTGTGCATTCATTTCACAGAGTTAAATCTTACTCTACATTGCCCAGTTTGGAAACTCTGTCTTTGAGGAATCTGCAAAGGGAATTTAAGTGTCGCCCGGAGGCCTGTGGAGTAAGGAAATGTCTTCCATTGAAAACTGTAGAGAAGCTTTCTGAGTAACTGCTTTGTGATGTGTGTACACATCTCATACAGTTAAATCATTCTTTGGATTGAACAGTTTGAAATTACTGTTTCTGTGGAACCTGAGAAAGGATATTTGGGAATGCAATTTATAATATGCTGAAAAAGAAATATCCTCAGATAAAAACCAGAAGGAAACTTTCTGTGAAACTGCTCTGTGTCTTTGGAATTCCACTCACACAGTTCAGGTTCTCTTTTCATTGAGCAGTATTCTAACACTATTTTTGTTTAGTCTGTGAAGGGATATTCGGAGCGTATTGAGCCTTATGGTGAAAACGGAAATGTCTTCAGATAGAAACTGGAGAGAAGCTTTCTAAGGAACTACTTTGTGACGTGTGCATTCCATTCACAGAGTTATACCTTGCCTCTCATAGAAGATTGGGGTATCCGTTTTGGGGAAAGAGCTACAAACAGACATTCGGGAGTATGTGGACGGCTATGGTGAAAAAGGAAATATCCTCAGACAAAAAGTGAAAAGAAGCTTTCTGTGAAACTGCTTTTTGCTATGTTTATTCATCTCACATAGATAAAGCTTTCTTTACATTACGCAGCTTGGAAACTCCATCATGGATGGATCCGCAAATTAATATTCGGGATCACATCCAGGCCTATGGTGAAACAGGAAGTATCTTCAGATAAAAATTGTAGAGAAGCTTTCTTAGAAACTGCTTTGTGATGTGTGCATTCCACTCAGGGAGTGTTTTTACCTCTTTTCTCATAAGGCAGTGTTTGAACACGGTTCCTGAAAAACCGAAAAAGTCATATTTCGGAGTGCATTGAAGACTATGGGGGTATGTGAATGTCCTCAAATAAAACCCAGAAAGAAGCATTCCAAGAAACTGCTCTCTGATATGTGCATTCATTTCACAGAGTTAAAGCGTACTCTACGTTGTCCAGTTTGGAAACTGTGTCTTTGAGGAATCTGTGAAGGGATAGTAAGTGGCGCCCGGAGGACTGTGGTGAGCAAGGAAATGTCTTCCTATGAAAATTGGAACGAAGCTTTCTGAGCAACTTCTTTGTAATGTGTGTATTCATCTCACAGAGTTAAACCATTCTTTAGATTGAGCAGTTTGAAATCACTGCTTCTGTGGAATCTGAGGAAAGTCTTTTGGGAATGCTCTTTAGAATATGGAAAAAGAAATATCCTAAGATAAAAACCAGTAGGAAGCTTTCTTGTGAAACTGCTATGTGTCGTCTGAATTTCTCTAGCTTAGTTAAGCTTCTATTTTCATTGAGCGGTTTTCTAACTCTGTTTCTGTACAGCATGTGAAAGGATATTCGGGAGCACTTTGAGGCATACGGTGAAAAAGGAAATACGTTCAGATGGAATCTGGAAAGAAGCTTTCTGAGGAACTGCTTTATGACATGTGCATTCCACTCACAGTGTTATACCTGTCTTCTCATACAGCATTGGGGAAACAATTTTGGAGAAAAAGGTACCAACGTATAACCAGGGGCATATTGACGCCTATGGTGAAAAGGGAAATACCATCAGACAAAAACTGGTAAGAAGCTTTCTCTGAAACTGCTCTGTGCTATGTGTACTCATCTCACAGATATAAAGCTTTCTTTACATTACACAGCCTGGAAACTCTGACATGGATGGATCCACAAAGGGACATTTGGGAGCACATTCAGGACTATGGTGAAAAAGGATACATCTTCAGATGAAAACTGGAAAGAAGCTTTCTGTGAATCTGCTTTTTGCTATGTTTATTCATCTAACATTGATAAAGTTTTCTTTTGATTATGCAGCTTGGAAAGTCCATCAAGGGCGGATCCGTGAAGGGCCATTTGGGAGCTCATTCAGTACTATGGTGAAGAAGGAAATATATTCAGATAAAAACCGGAGAGAAGCTTTCTGAGAAACTGCATTGTGATGTGTGCACTCCACTCAGAAAGTTATACCTCTTTTCTCCTAAGGCAGTGTTTGAATGCTGTTCCTATAGAACTGAAAAAGTGATATTTCATAGCGCATTGAAGTCTATGGCGAATAGTGAACTATCCTCAAATAAGACCCAGAAAGAAGCGTTCCAAGAATCTTCTTTCTGACATGTGCATTCTTTTCAGAGAGTTAGAGTTTACTCTACATTGCACAGTTTGGAAACTCTGTCTTTGAGGAATCTGCGAAGGGATATTTAGTGACACCTGGAGGCCTGTGGTGAGCTAGGAAACGTTTTCCTTTGAAAACTGGAGAGAAGATTTCTGAGCAACTGCTTTGTGATGTGTTTATTCATTACATAGAATTAAATCATTCTTTGGATTGAGCAATTTGAAATTACTGTTTCTGTGGAACCTGAGATAGGACATTTGGGAACACTCTTTAGAATATGCTGAAAATGCAATACCCTCAGATAAAAAAAAAAAGGAAGTTTTCTGTGAAACGGCTCTGTGTCGTGTGAATTCCACTCGCTCAGTTAAGCTTCTCTATTCTTTGAGCAGTTTTCTAACACTGTTCATATTTAGCTTGCGAAGGGATATTTGGGAGTGCCTTGAGGCTTATGGTGAAAAAGGAAATATGCTCAGATAGAAACTGGAGAGAAACTTTCTGAGGAACTGCTTTGTGATGGGTGCATTCCACTCACAGTGTTATACTTCTCTTCTCATACAGTGTCGTAAAAACTCTTTTGGAGAAAAAGGTACCAAAGGATATTTGGGAGCCTATTGATGCCTAAGGTGAAAAAGGAAATAGCCTAGACCAAAACTGGAAGGAAACTTTCTGTGAAACTGTGATAGATATGTTTATTGATCTCAAATAGATAAAACTTTCTTTATATTACTCAGTTTGGAAACTCCATTGTGGACGGATCTGCGAAGGGACATTTGAAAGCACATTCAAGACTATGGTGAAAAATTAAGTATCTTTTGATAAAAACTGGAAAGAAGCTTTCTGTGAATCTGCTTTTTGTTACGTTTATTCATCTCATGTAGATAAAGCTATCTATACATTATGCAGCCTGGAAACTCTGTCAAGGACGGATCCATGAAGGGACATTCAGGAGCACATTCAGGACTATGGTGAAAATGGATATATATTCAGATAAAAACTGGAGAGAAGCTTTTTGAGAAAATGCTTTGTGATATGTACATTCCACTCAGAGATTTATACCACTTTTCTCCTAAGGCAGTGTTTGAACAGTGTTCCTGTAAACCTGAAAAGGTGATATTTTGAAGCGCATTGAAGACTTTGGTGAAAAATGAAATATCCTCAAATAAAATCCTGAAAGAAGCGTTCCAAGAAACTACTCTCTGATATCTGCATTCAGTTCAGAGAGTTAAAACTTATTCTACATTGCCAAGTTTGGAAACTGTATCTTTGTGGAATCTGTATCTTTGTGGAATCTGTGAAGGGACACTACGTGGCGCCCAGAAACCTGCGGAGAGCAAGGAAATGTCTTCTGTTGAAAACTGGAGAGAACCTTTCTAGCAACTGCTTTGTGATGTGTGTATTCATCTCATAGAGTTAAACCATTCTTTTGTTGGAGCAGTTTGAAATCACTGTTTCTGTGGAATGTGAGGAAGGTCATTTGGGAACTCTCTTTAGAATATGAAGAAAGAAATATCCTCAGATAAAAACCAGAAGGAAGCTTTCTGTGAAACTGCTATGTGTCCTGTAAATTTCTCTCACTCAGTTAAGCTTTTCTTTTTCATTGAGCATTTTTCTAGCACTGTTTATGTTTAGTGTGCGAAAGGATATTCCGGAGCGCTTTGAGGCTTATGGTGAAAATGGAAATATGTTCAGATAGAATCTGGAGAGAAGCTTTCCAAGGAATTGCTTTGTGACGTGTGCATTCCAATCACAGTGTTATACCTCTCTTCTCATACAGCGTTGGGGAACCCCTTTTTCAGAAAAAGGTACCAAAGGATATTCGGGAGCATATTGACGCCTATAGTGACAAGGGAAATAGCCGCCGACAAAAACTGGAAAGAAGCTTTCTGTGAAACTGCTCTGTGATATATGTATTCATCTCACTTAGGTAAAGTATTTTTTATATTATGCAGTTTGGAAACTCCGTCATGGACGGATCCACGAGGGACATTCGGGAGCAAATTCAGCCCTATGGTGAAAACGGAAATATCTTCAGATAAAAACTGGAGAGAAACTTTGTGAGAAACTGCTTTGTGATATGTGCATTCCACTCAGGGAGTTGTACCTCTTTTCTCATAAAACAGTGTTTGAACACCGTTACTGTAAAACCGAAAAGGTGATATTTCGGAGCCATTTGCAGACTATGACGAAAAGTGAACTATCCTCAAATAAAATCCAGAAAGAAGCATTCCAAGAAACTGTTCTCTGATGTGAGCATTCATTTCACTGATTAAAGCATACTCTACATTGTCCAGTTTCAAAACTCTGTATTTGAGGAATCTGTGAAGGTATATTAAGGGGCGCCTGGAGGCCTGTGGTGAGCAAGGAAATGTCTTCCGATGAAAACTGGACAGAAGCTTTCTGAGCAACTGCATTGTGATGTGTGTATTCATCTCATAGAGTTAAACCATTCCTTGGATTGAGCAGTTTGAAATGACAGTTTCTGTGGAATCTGAGGAAGGACATTCGGGAACATTCTTTAGAATATCGAGAAGGTAATATATTCAGATAAAAACCAGAAGGAAGCTTTCTGTGAAACTGCTCTGTGTCGTGTGAATTCCTCTCACTCAGTTACGCTTCTTTTTTCATTGAGCAGTTTTCTAACACTGTTTATGTTTAGCGTGGGAAGGGATATTCGGGAGCATTTTGAAGCTTACACTGAAAAAGGAAATACATTCAAATAGAGCCTGGAGAGAAGCTTTTCGAGGAGCTACTTTGAGACATGTGCATTCTACTCACAGAGTTATACGTTTCTTCTCATAGAGGATTGGGGAATGCTTTTTGGAGAAAAAGTTACCAAGGGACATTCGGGAGTATATGGACGGTTATGGTTAAAAAGGAAATATCCTCAGAAAAAAACTGGAAAGAAGTTTTCTCTGAAACTGCTTAGTGATTGATATGTTTATTCATCTCACATAGATAAAACTTTTTTTGTATTATGCAGATTGGAAACTCTGTCATGGACGGATCCGTGAACAGACATTCGGGAGCACATTCAGGACTATGGTGAAAAAGGAAACATCTTCAAATGAAAACTGGAAGAGCATTCTTTGAAACTGCTCTGTGATATGTGTATTTCTCTCACACAGATAAAGCATTCTTATATTACACAGCTTGGAAACTCTGTCATGGCCGGATCCGCAGGGACATTCGGGAGCACGTTCAGGACTATGGTGAAAATGTAAATAACTTCAGATAAAAACTGGAGAGAAACTTTCTGAGAAACTGCTTTGTGATGTGTGCATTCCACTCAGGGAGTCACACCTCTTTTCTCATAAGGCAGTGTTTGAACACGGTTCCTGTAAAACCGAAAAAGTGATATTTCAGAGCGCATTGAAGACTACGGCGAAAAGTGAACTATCCTCAAATAAAACCCAGAAAGAAGTGTTCCAAGAAACTGCTCTCAGATATGTACATTCATTTCACAGAGTTAAAGCTTACTGTACATTGCCCAGTTTGGAAACTCTGTCTTTGAGGAATCTTTGAAGGGATATTAAGTGGCGCCTGGAGGCCTGTGGTCAGCAAAGAAATGTTTTCCGATGAAAATTGGAGAGAAACTTTCTGAGCAACTGCTTTGGGATGTGTGTATTCATCTCATAGATTTAATCCATTCTTTGGATTGAGCAGTTTGAAATCAATGCTTCTGTGGAATCTGAAAAAGGACATTTGGGAACACTGTTTAGAATATGGAGAAAGAAATATCCTCAGATAAAAACCAGAAGGAAGCTTTCTGCGAAACTGATATGTGTCGTGTGAATTCCACTCTCTCAGGGAAGTGTCTCTTTTCATTGAGCAGTTTTCTAACACTGTTTATGTTTAGCACGTGAAGGGATATTCTGGATTTCTTTGAGGCTTACGGTGAAAAACGAAATATGTTCAGATAGAAACTGGAGAGAAGCTTTCCGAGGAACTCTTTTGTGAGGTGTGCATTCCACTCACATTGTTATACCTCTCTTCTTATACAGCATCAGGGAAACCCATTTGGAAAGAGAGGTACCAAGGGATATTCGGGAGCATATTGATGCCTATGGTGAAAAGGGAAATCCCCTCAGACAAAAACTGGAAGAGCATTCTGTGAAACTGCTCTGTGATACGTGTATTTCTCTCACGCAGATAAAGCATTCTTACATTACACAGCTTGGAAACTCTGTCATGGCCGGATCCGCAGGGACATTCGGGAGCACACTCAGGACTATGGTGAAAAAGGATATATCTTCAGATAAAAACTGGAAAGTAGCTTTCTGTGAATCTGGTTTTTGCTATGTTTATTCATCTCACATAGATAAAGCTTTCATTACGTTACACAGTCTGGAAAGTCCGTCATGGACGGATCCACGAAGGGACATTCTGGAGCACATTCAGGCCTATGGTGAGAAAGGAAATCTCTTCAGATAATAACTGGAGAGAAGATTTCGGAGAAACTGCTTTGTGATGTGTGCATTCCACTTAGGGAGTTATACCTCTTTTCTCATAAGGCATTGTTTGAACACTATTCCTGTAAAACTGAAAAAGTGACATTTGGGAGCACATTGAAGTCTATGGCAAAAAGTGAAATATCAAATAAAACCCAGAGAGAGGTGTTTAACGAAACTGCTCTCTGATGTGTGCATTCATTTCACAGAGTTAAATCTTACTCTACCTTGCCCAGTTTGGAAACTCTGTCTTTGAGAAATCTGCAAAGGGATATTAAGTTATGCCTGGAGGACAGTGGTGAGCAATTAAATGTCTTCCATTGAAAACTGGAGAGAAGCTTTCAGAGCAATTAGTTTGTGACATGTGTATTCATCTCACAGAGTTAAATCAATCTTTGGATTGAACAGTTAGAAATCACTGCTTCTGTGGAATCTGAGGAAGGACATTTGGGAACGCTTTTTAGAATATGGAGAAAGAAATATCCCAAGATAAAAACCGGAAGGAAGCTTTCTGTGAAACTGCTATATGTCATATGAATTCCTCTCACTCAGTTGAGCTTCTCTTTTCATTGAGCAGTTTTCTAACACTGTTTATGTTTAGCATGTGAAGTGATATTCGGGAGTACTTTGAGGCTTAGGGTGAAAAAGGAAATATGTTCTGATAAAAACTGGGGAGAAGCTTTCTGAGGAACTGCCTTGTGACGTGTGCATTGCACTCACAGTGTTATAACTTCCTTCTCAGACAGTATCGGGAAAACTCTTTCTGTGAAATTGTTCTTTGATATGTGTATTCATCTCACATAGATTAAGCTTTCTTTACCTTACGCAGCTGGAAACTCTGTCATGGAGGGATCCGCGAAGGGATATTCGGGAGCACATTCATTACTATGGTGAAAAAGGAAATATCTTCAGATAAAATCTGGAGAGAAGCTTTCTGAGAAACTGCTTTGTGACGTTTGCGTTCTACTCAGGGTGTTATACCTCTTTTCTCATAAGGCAGTGCTTGAACACTGTTCCTGTAAACCCGAAAAAGTGATATTTCAGAGCATATTGAAGACTATGGTGAAAAGTGAAATATCCTCAAATACAACCCAGAAAGAAGCATTCCAAGGAACTGCTTTTGATATGTCCATTCATTGCACAGATTTAAAGCTTACTCTACATTGCCCAGTTTGGAAACTCTGTCTTTGAGGAATCTCTGAAGCATTATTAAGTGGCGCCCGGAGGCCTTTGGTGAGCAAGGAAATGTCTTCCGATGAAAACTGAAGATAACCTTTCCGAGCAACTGCTTTGTGATGTGTGGATTCATCACATAGAGTTAAACCATTCTTTTGTTGGAGCAGTTTGAAATCACTGTTTCTGTGGAATCTGAGGAAGGACATTTGGGAACTCTCTTTAGATATGGATAAAGAAACATCCTCAGATAAAAACCAGAAGGAAGCTTTCGGTGAAACTGCTATGTGTCACGTGAATGCCTTTCGCTCAGTTAATCTTCTCTTCTCATTCAGCAGTTTTCTAACACTGTTTATGTTTAGCCTGTGAATCTATGTTTTGCGACGTTTATTCATCTCACATAAACAAAGCTTTCTTTATGTTACGCAGCCTGGAAACTCCGTCACAGACGAATCCGCGAAGGGACATTGGGGATCACATTCAGGTCTGTGGTGAAAAAGGAAATATCTTCAGAAAAAGACGGGAGAGAAGCTTTCTGTGAATCTGCTTTTTGCTATGTTTATTCATCTCATGCAGATAAAGCTTGATTTACATTATGCAGCTTGGAAATTCAGTCTTAGAAGAATCTGCAAAGGGACATTCGGTAGCACATTCAGGACTATGGTGAAAAAGAAAATCTCTTCAGATAAAAACTGGAGGGAAGCTTTCTGAGAAACTGCTTTGTGATGTGTGTATTCAACTCAGGGATTTATACCTCTTTTCTCATAAGGAAGTGTTTGAACACTGTTCCTGTAAAACCGAAAAAGTGATATTTCAGTGCGCATTGAAGAGTTTGGCAAAAAGTGAAATATCCTCACATAAGACCGAGAAAGAAGCATTCCAAGAAACTGCTTTCTGATACGTCCTTTCATTTCACAGAATTAAAGCTTACTCTACGTTGCTCAGTTTGGTAACTCTGTCTTTGAGAAAACTGCGAAGCGATATTCAGTGGTTCCTGGAGGTCTGTGTTGAGCAAGGAAATGACTTCCGATGAAAACTGCAGAGAAGCTTTCTGAGCAACTGCTTTGAGATGTGTGGATTCTTTTTTTTTTTTTTTAAATTTATTTATTATTATTATGCTGTAAAGTTGTAGGATACATGTTGCATAGCGTGCAGGTTTGTTACATATGTATACTTATTGCCTTGTTAGGTGTGCTGCACATCAACTCGATCATTTACATCAGGTATAACTCCCAATGCAATCCCTCCCCCTCCCCCTCCCATGATAGGCCCGATTGTGTGATTTCCCCTTCCTGAGTCAAGTGATCTCATTGTTCAGTTCCCACCTATGAGTGAGAACATCACGGTTGGTTTTCTGTTCTTGTGATAGTTTGCTAGAATGATTAGTTCCAGCTGCATCCATGTCCCTACAAAGGACACAAATCATCCTTTGATATGGCTGCATAGTATTCCATGAATTGTATATGTGCCCGCATTTCTTAATCAATCTGTCACTGATGGACATTTAGGTTGATTCAGAATGCTATTGTGAATGGTAGCAATAAACATACGTGTGCATGTGTCTTTTATAGCAGCATAATTTATAATCCTTTGGGTATATCCCCAGTAATGGGATAGCTGGGTCATATGGTACATCTAGTTCTAGATCCTTGAGGAATCGCCAGACTGTTTTCCATAATGGTTTGAACTAGTTTACAATCCCACCAACAGTGTAAAAGTGTTTACTACTATACATCATCCTCTCAGCACCTGTTGTTTTCCTGACTTTTTAATGATAAGCCATTCTACAACTGGTGTGAGATGGTATCTCATTGTGGTTTTGATTTGCATTTCTCTGATGGTGGTGATGATGAAGGCATTTTTTCATGTGTCTGTTGGCTGTATGAATGTCTTCTTTTGAGAAATGTCTGTTCATATCCTTTGCCCGCTTCTTGATGGGTTGTTTGTTTTTTCTTGTAAATTTGTTTGGAGTTCTTTGTAGGTTCTTGGATATTAGCCCTTTGTCAGATGAGTAGATTGCAAAATTTTCTCCCATTCTGTGGGTTGCCTGTTCACTCTGATGGTAGTTTCTTTTGCTGTGCAGAAGCTCTTTAGTTTAATGAGATCCCATTTGTCAATTTTGGCTTTGCTGCCGTTGCTTTTGGTGTTTTAGACTTGTAGAGTCTTTGCTCCATGCCTCTGTCTGAATGGTACTACCTAGGTTTTCCTCTAGGATTTTATGGTATTAGGTCAAACATTTAAGTCTCTAATCCATTTTAGATTAATTTTTCGTGGAGTAAGAAGGATCAGTTTCAGCTTTCTACTTATGGCTAGCCAATTTTCCCAGCACCATTTATAAAATGAGGAATCATTTCCCCATTTCTTGTTTCTCTCCAGGTTTGTGTCAAAGATCAGATGGCTGTAGATGTGTGATATTATTTCGGGGGACTCTGTTCTGTTCCATTGGTCTATATCTCTGTTTTGGTACCATGCTGTTTGTTACTGTAGCCTTAGCCAGTATAGTTTGAAGTCAGGTGGCGTGATGCCTCCAGCTTTGTTCTGACTTAGGATTGTCTTGGAGATCACGGGGCTCTTTTTGGACCATATGAACTTTAAAGCAGTTTGCCCAATTCTGTGAAGAAACTCATTGTAGTAACTTGATGGGGATGGCATTGATCTATAAGTGCACCTTGGGCAGTATGGCCATTTCCGCGATATTGATTCTTCTATCATGAGCAGGTATATTCTTCCATTTGTTTGTGTGTCCTCTTTTAATTCAGTGAGCAGTGGTTTGTAGTTCTCCTTGAAGGGTCTTTATCCCACTTGTAAGTTGGATTCCTAGGTATTTGATTCTCTTTACGAGCAATTGTGAATGAAGTTCATTCACTGATTTGGCTCTGTGTTTGTCTGTTATTGGTGTATAAGAATGCTTGTGATTTTTGCACATTAATTTTTGTATCCTGGACTTTGCTGAAGTTGCTTATCAGCTTAAGGAGATTTTGGGCTGAGACAATGGGGTTTTCTAAATATACAATCATGTCACCTGCAAGAGGGACGAATTTGACTTCTTCTTTTCTAACTGAATATAGCGATTTCTTTCTCTTGCCTGATTGCCTACTTGAACTTCCAACACTATGTTGAATAAGTGGTGAGAGGGCATCCCACAATGTATGTCAGTTTCAAAGGAATTTTCCAGTTTTTGCCCATTCAGTATGATATTGGCTGTGTGTTTGTCATCAATAGCTCTTATTATTTGAGGAATACGTTCCATCAATACGAATTTATTGGCGTTTTTTAGCATGAAAGGGCTGTTGAATTTTGTCAAAAGCCTTTTTCTGCATCTATTAGAAATAATCATAATAGTTTCTTGTCTTTGGTTCTGTTTATATGCTGGATTATGTTTATTGATTTCGCAGAATGTTGAACCAGCCTTGCATCCCAGGGATGAAGCCCACTTGATCATGGTGGATAAGCTTTGGATGTGTTGCTGAATCAGTTGCGTATTTTATTGAGGATTTTTGCATCGATGTTCATCAGGATATTGGTCTAAAATTCTCTTTTTAATTGTATCTCTGCCAGGCTTTTGTATTAGGATGATGTTGGCCTCATAAAATGAGTAAGGGGAGGATTCCCTCTTTTCTATTGATTGGAATAGTTTCAGAAGGAATGGTACCAGCTCCTCCTTGTACCTCTGGTAGAATTCAGCTGTGAATCCATCTGGTCCTGGACTTTTTTTTTTTGGTTGGTAGGCTGTGGTGTTGCACCAATTTCCAGAGCCTGCTATTGGTCTATTCAGGGATTCAACTTCTTCCTGGTTTAGTCTTGGAAAGTGTAAGTGTCCAGGAAATTATCCATTTCTTCTAGGTTTACCAGTTGATTTAGTAGAGGTGTTTATAGTATTCTCTGATGGTAGTTTGTATTTCTGTGGGGTCGGTGGTGATATCCCTTTTTCATTTTAATTGCATCGATTTGATTCTTCTCTCTTTTCTTCTTTATTAGTCTTGCTAGTGGTCTGTCATTTTGTTGATCTTTCAAAAAACCAACTCCTGGATTCATTTGATTTTTTGGAGGGTTCTTTAATGTCTCTATCTCCTTCAATTCTGCTCTGATCTTAGTTATTTCTAGCCTTCTGCTAGCTTTGAATGTGTTTGCTCTTGCTTCTCTAGTTCTTTTAATTTAGATGTTAGAGTGTCAATTTTAGATCTTTCCTGCTTTCTCTTGTGGGCATTTGGTGCTAATAAATTTCCCTCTACACACTGCTTTAAATGTTTCCCAGAGATTCTCAGTGCGTTGTATCTTTGTTCTCATTGGTTTCCAAGAACATCTTATTTCTGCCTTCATTTAAGTTATGTACCCAGTAGTCATTCAGAACAGGTTGTTCAGTTCCATGTAGTTGGCGGTTTGATTGAGTTTCTTAGTCCTGAGTTCTAGTTTGATTACTGTGGTCTGAGACAGTTTGTTATAATTTCTGTTCTTGTACATTTCCTGAGGAGTGCTTTACTTCCAATTACGTGGTCAATTTTGGAATAAGTACGATGTGGTCATTGCTGAGAAGAATGTATATTCTGTTGATTTGGGGTGGAGAGTTCCATAGATGTCTATTAGGTCTGCTTGCTGCAGAGATGAGTTCAATTCCTGGATATCCTTATTGCTTTCTGTCTCGTTGATCTGTCTAATGTTGACGGTGGTGTTGAAGTCTCCATTATTATTGTATGGGAGTCTAGGAGTCTCTTTGTCAGTCTCTAAGGACTTGCTTTATGAATCTAGGTGCTCCTGTATTGGGTGCATATATATTTAGGATAGTTAGCTCTTCCTGTTAGACCAGTCCCTTTACCATTATGTAATGGCTTCTTTGTCTCTTTTGATCTTTGATGGTTTAAAGTCTGTTTATCAGAACTAGGATTGCAACCCCCGCTTTTTGTTCTCCATTTTAGCGGTAAATCTTCCTCCATCCCTTTATTTTTGAGCCTATGTATGTCTCTAGGTGTGAGATGGGTCTCCTGAATACACGCTTGAACTGATGGAGTCTTGACTCTTTATCCAGTTTGCCAGTCTGTGTCTCTTAATTGGAGCATTTAGTCCATTTACATTTAAGGTTAAGATTGTTATGTGAACTTGATCCTGCCATTATGATATTAAGTGGTTATTTTGCTTTCGTTAGTTGATGCAGTTTCTTCCTAGCCTTGATGGTCTTTACATTTTGGCATGTTTTTGAGATGGCTGGTACCAGTTGTTCCTTTCCAATGTTGAGTGCTTCCTTCAGGGTCTCTTGTAAGGCAGGCCTACTGGTGACAAAATCTCTAAGCATTTTGCTTATCTGTAAGGATTTTATTTCTCCTTCACTTACTTATGAAACTTAGTTTGGCTGGATATGAAATTCTGGGTTGAAAATTCTTTTCTTTAAGAATGTTGAATGTTGGCCCCACTCTCTTCTGGCTTGTAGAGTTTCTGCAGAGATCTGCTGTGAGTCTGATGGGCTTCCCTTTGTGGGTAACTTGACCTTTTCTCTCTGGCTGCCCTTAAAGATTTTCCTTCATTTCAACTTTGGTGAATCACAGCAATTATGTGTCTTGGAGTTGCTCTTCTCGAGGAGTATCTTTGTGGCATTCTCTGTATTTCCCTGGATTTGAATGTTGGCCTGCCCTACTAGGTTGGGAATTTCTCCTGGAGGATATCCTGAAGAGTGTTTTCCAACTTGGTTCCATTTCCCCCTCACTTTCAGGCACCCCAATCAGGCGTAGATTTAAGTGCTTTTACATAATCCTATGCGCTTCTTGCAGGCTTTGTTCATTTCTTTTTCTTTTTTCTTTTGGTTTTCTCTTCTGCGCTTCATTTCATTCATTTGATCCTCAATGGCTGATACTCTTTTCTTTGATTGATCCAGTGGGTTACTGAAGCTTGTGCATTTATCCGCATTATTTCTTTCGTGTCATGGTTTTCATCTCTTTCATTTGGATTTAGGACCTTCTCTGTATTAATTACTCTAGCCATCAATTCTTCCCTTTTTTCCAAGATTTTTTTAGTTTCTTTCTTTCAGGTAGTAATTCCTCCTTTAGCTCTGAAATTTGATGGACTGAAGCCTTCTTCTCTCATCGTCAAAGTCATTCTCCGTCCAGCTTTGATCCGTTCCTTGGCGATGAGCTGGCTCTTTGCGGGGAGATCGCTCTTGTTTTTGAATTTCCAGCTTTCTGCCCTGCTTTTCCCCATCTTTGTGAACATCTGCCTCTGATGCTGATGATGGTGATGTACTGATGGGGTTTTGAGATTGTAGAGTGTCCTTCCTGTTTGATAGTTTTCCTTCTAACAGTCAGGACCCTCAGCTGTAGGTCTGTCGGAGATTGCTTAGAGGTCCACTCCAGACCGTGTTTGCCTGGAATTATCAGCAGCAGAGGCTGCAGAAGATAGAATATTTCTGAACAGCAGAGTGTACCTGTCTGATTCTTGCTTTGGGAAGCTTCCTCTCAGAGGGTGTACACACTACCCTGTGAGGTGTGGGGTGTCAGACTGCCTAGTGGGGGATGTCTCCCCGGATTGAGCTACTCCAGGGGTCAGGGACCCCGCTTGAGCAGGGAGTCTGTCCCTTCTCAGATCTCAACCTCCCGTGTTGGGAGATCCACTGCTTTCTCTTCAAAGCTGTCAGACAGAGTGGATTTTGCGTCTGCAGAGGTGTCTGCTGCTTTGTTATTGTTTTCTGTGCCCACTGCCCAGAGGTGGAGTCTGAGACAGGCAGGTTTCCCTTGAGCTGCTGTGGGCTCCCACCCGGATTCGAGCTTCCCAGCAGCTTTGTTTTACTTAGCCTCCTTGTGGGCGGGCCCTCCCCAGCCTGGCTGCTGCCTTGCGGTAGATCTGGGCTGCTGTGATAGCAATGAGGAGGAGCTCCGTGGGTGTGGGACCCTCCCGACCAGGTGTGGGATATGATCTCCTGGTGTGCCTGTTTGCTCAAGCGGTATTGGGGTGGGAGTTACCCGATTCTCCAGGTGTTGTGTCTCAGTTCCCCTGGCTAGAAGGGATTCCCTTCCCCTTCGCTTCTCAGGTCAGGCAATGCCTCGCACTGCTTCAGCTCTGAGTCGGGCTGCAGCAGCTGACCGAGTACAGTCGTCCGGCCTCCCAGTGAGATGAACCCAGTACCTCAGTTGAAAATGCTGAAATCACTGGTCTTCTGTGTCGCTGGCGTTGGGAGTTGAAGACTGGAGCTGCTCCTATTCGGCCATCTTGCTCCGCCCCTCCCGAGATGTGTGTATTCATCTCATAGAGTTAAACCACTCTTGGATTGAGCAGTTTGAAATCACTGTTTCTGTGGAATTGGAGGATGGACATTTGGCAACGCTCTTTAGAATATGGAGAAAGAAATACCCTCAGATGAAAACAAGAAGGACGCTTTCTGTGAAACTGCTATGTGTCGTGTGAATTTCTCTCACTCAGGTAAGCTTCTCTTTTCATTGAGCAGTTTCATAGCACCGTTTATGTTTAGCGTGTGAAGGGATATTTGGGATTGTTTTGAAGCTTATGATGAAAAAGGAAATATGTTCAGATAGAAACAGGAGAGAAGCTTTCCAAGGAACTGCTTGGTGACGTGTGCATTCCACTCACAGTGTTATACCTCTCTTGTCATACAGCATCGGGGAAACCCTTTCTGTGAAACTGTTCTGTGATATTTGTATTCATCTCCCATAGATAAAGCTCGCTTTATATTACATATCTTGGAAAATCTGTCATGGACGGTTCCACAAAGGAATATTCAAGAGCGTATTCAGGACTATGATGAAAAAGGAATCATCTTCAGATAAAAACTGGAAAGAAGCTTTCTGGGAGTCTGCTTTTTGCTATTTTTATTAATCTCACATAGATTAAACTTCCTTTATATTACGCAGTTTGGAAACTCCATCATGGACGGATCCATGAAGGGACATTAGGGAGCACATTCAGGCCTATGGTAAAAAAAGGAAATATTTTCAGATAAAAATCGGACAGAAACATACTGAGCAACTGCCTTGTGATGTGTGTATTCATCTCATTGAGTTAAATCATTCCTTGGATTGAGCCGTTTGATATCACTGTTTCTGTGTAACCTGAGAAAGGACATTTGGGAACACTCTTTAGAATATGCTGATTGGATTAAGAAAATGTGGCACATATACACCATGGAATACTATGCAGCCATAAAAAAGGATGAGTTTGTGTCCTTTGTAGGGACATGGATGCAGCTGAAAACCATCATTCTTAGCAAACTATCACAAGAACTGAAAACCAAACACCGCATGTTCTCACTCATAGGTGGGAACTGAACAATGAGATCACTTGGACTCAGGAAGGGGAACATCACACACCCAAATTTCTATCATGGGAATTGGGGAGGGGAGGGATTGCATTGGGAGTTATACCTGATGTAAATGACGAGTTGATGGAGTGCAGCACACCAACAAAGGCACAAATTATACATATGTAACAAACCTGCCGCATTATGCATACCCTACAACAGAGTATAATAATAATAAATAAATTAAAAAAAAAAAAAAAAGAATGCTCCATGAAAAAGGAATACCCTCAGATAAAAACCAGAGCGTATCTTTCTGTGAAACTGCTCTGTAATAATGTAGAGATTCCACTTATTCAGTTAAGTTTCTTTTTCATGGAGCAGTTTTCTTTCTTTTCTTTCTTTTTTTGAGCCAAAGGAATCCTGTCCCTTCTCAGATCTCAACCTCATTATTAGGAGATCCTGCTCTCTTCTTAGAGCTGTCGGACAGAATTAAGTTTTGCATCTGCAGAGGCTACTGCTGCGTTTGCATTTTTTACTGAGCCCTGTCCCCAGAGGTGGAGTCTACAGAGACAGGCAGGTATCAGCCAGGCTGCTGGGCTCCACCCAGTTAGACTTCTGAGCAGCTTTGTTTACCTCGCCAAGCCTCAGCAATGCGTGAGCCCCAGCCTTGCTGCTGCACCTTGCCGGTAGATCACAGACTGCTGTGCTAGCAATGAGGGAGGCTCCATTAGGCAGGACCCTCCCGGCCAGGTGTGGGATATGATGATCTCTGGTGTGCCTGTTTGCTTAAAGCGCGGTATTGGGGTGGGGTACCCGGACGATTTTCTAAGGTGTTGGCTGTGTCTCGAAAGTTCCCTACAATGGGAAAGGATTCCCTTCCCCTTGTGCTTCCAGGTGGGGGCTGGCTTCATGCCTGCTTCAGCTCTGGCTGGTGGGCTGCAGCAGCTGACGGCACCCGATCGTCCGGAACTCCCCAGTGAGATGAACCCAGTACTCAGTTTGAAATGCCGAAATCACGGTCTTCTTCCTGTATGCATTTCATGGGCGTTGGAACTGGAGCTGTTCCTATTAAGCCCATCTTATCCACCCCAAAACAGACTTTGCAACTATCAAAGATCAAAAGAGACAAGAAGGCCATTACATAATGATAAGGATCAATTCAACAGGAAAGAGTTAACTATCCTAAATATATATGCACCCAATACAGGAGCACCCAGATTCATAAAAACCGTCCTTAGAGACTTAGAAGAGACTTAGACTCACACCATAATAATGGGAGACTTCAGCACTCCACTGTCAACATTAGACAGATCAACTTGAGAGACAGAAAGTGAACAAAAGGATATCCAGAGATTAGGGCACATCTACCGCAGCAAGCAGATAGTGAACATCTATAGAACTCTCACCCCTAAATCAACAGAATATACATTCTTCTCAGCACCACATAGCACTTACCAAAATTGGCTTCACATAATTAGGAGTAGCCTCCTCCAGCAAATGTCATGCAGAACAGAAATTGTAAAAACTGTCTCTCAGCAGACACAGTGCAATCAAACTAGAACTCAGGACTAAGAAACTCAAAAGAGCCGGCTCAACTACATGGAAACTGAACAGCCTGCTCCTGAATGACTACTGGGTACATACTTGAGAATGAAGGCAGAAATAAAAGATGTTCTTTGAGAACCAAAATGAGAACAAAGATGTAACATACACCAGGAATCTCTGGGATTTGTTTAAAAGCAGTGTGTAGAGGGAAATTTATAACACTAAATGCCCACAAAGAAGCTGGAAAGATCTAATGACCTCCTAACATCACAAATTAAAAAAGAGAACTAGAAGCAAAGACAAAGCATTCAAAAGAAGCTAGCAGAGGCAAAATAACTAAGATCAGGAGGCAAGAACTGAAGGAGATAGAGACACTAAAACCCTCAAAATCAAGCTGAATTGGGAGTTGGTTTTTGAAAGATCAACACAATTAAGCAGACCACTAGCAAAACTAACAAAGAAGAAAAAGAAGAAGAATCAAATGGGCATAAAAATGATAAAGAGGGATATCACTGCCGACCCCACAGAAATACAAAATACCATCAAGAGAATACTATAAACACCTCTAATACAAATAAACTGAAAATCTAGAAAATGGATACCTGGACGCATTACATATTCCAAGACTAAAACCCAGGGAAGAGTTAAGATCCCTGAATAGACCAAAGAGCAGGCTGAAATTGGGGAGGCAATAGTGTAAGCCTATCAGCCAAAAAGTCCAGGACCAGATGGATTCCTGGCTAAATTCACCAGAGGAGTGCAAGGAAGGCTGGTACCATTCTTTTGAAGCGCTATTCCAATCGACAGAAAAGAATCCTCCTAGCACCATTTATAGAGGCCAACGCATCATCCACAAATGCCAAAGCCTGGCAGAGTCACACACACAAAAAAAAGAGAATTTTAGACCAATATCCCTGATGAAGACTGATGCAAATCCTCAATAATATACTGGCAAACCAGTTCAACAACACATCCAAAGCTTATCCACCACCATGATCAAGTGGAATGCATCCACAGGATGCAAAAGTTAGTTAAACATTCCCCAAATCAATAAACATAATCCAGCATATAAACAGAATTTAGGTAGAACCACATGATTATCTCAATAGATGCAGAAAAGGCTTTGACAAAATTCAAGAGTTCTTCATGCTAAAAACGCTCAATAATTTAGAGTATTGATGGAGCGTACCTCAAAATAATAAGAGCTATTTATAGAAATGAGCCCACAGCCAATATCATACTGAATGGAAAAAGACTGGAAAAATTCCCGCTGAAACCTGGCACAAGACAGGATGCCCTCTCTCACCCTCCTATTCCAACATAGTGTTGGAAGTTCTGGCTAGGGCAATCAGGCAAGAGAGAAATCAAAGGGTATTCCGTTAGGAAAAGAAAGAATCAAATTGTCCCTGTTACAGATGACATGATTGTATATTTAGAAAATCCCATTGTCTCTGCCCAAAAATCTCCTTAAGCTGTTAAAGCAACTTCAGCAAAGTCTCAGGATACAAAATTAATGTGCAAAAATCCCACAAGCATTCTTATACACAGTAACAGACAAGCAAGAAGCAAATCTAGGAATGAACTTCCATTCACAATTGCTTCAAAGAAAGGAATCAAATACCTAGGAATCCAACTTACAAAGGGATGTAAAGGACCTCTTCAAAGGAGGCTACAAACCACTGCTGAGTGGAATCAAAGGACAAACAAATGGAAGAACATACCATGCTGATGGATAGGAAGAATCAATGCTCGTGAAAATGGCCATACTGCCCAAGGTTATTTATAAGATTTAGTACCATCTCCATCAAGCTGCCAACGAGTTTCTACAGAATTGGAAAAACTGCTTTAAAGTTCATATGGAACCAAAAAGAGCCTGCATCTCAAGACAATCCCACAAGTCAAAAGAACAAAGCTGGAGGCATCCACGCTACCTGACTTCAGAAAACTATACTACAAGACACCGGTAGCAAAACAGCATGGTACTGGTACACCAAAACAGAGATATATAGACCAATGGAACCAGAACAGAGTCCTCAGAAATAATACCACACATCTACAGCCATCTGATCTTTGACAAACCTGAGAGAAACAAGAAATGGGAAAGGATTCCCTATTTAATAAATGGTGCTGGGAGAAGGTGGCTAGCCACTGGAAGCAGATGGCTGAGAGCTGGATCCCTTTCAACCTCCTTATACAAAAAATTGAAGATTCGATGGATTAGAGACTTGATATTAGACCTAATACCATAAAAATCCTAGAGGAAAACCTAGGTAGTACCATTCCAGGACAGAGGCATGGGCAAAGACTTCGTATCCTAAAACACCAAAAGCAAGAGCAAAGGGCAAAAAGAATTGACAAATGGGATCTCATTAAACTAAAAAGGCTTCACACAGCAAAAAACTACCATCACAGCCTACAGAATGGAAAATTTTTTGCAATCTACTCATCTGGCAAAGGGCTAATATCCAGAACCTACAAAGAACTCAGAAACAAATTTACAAGAAAAAACACACAACCCCATCAAAAAGTGGAGCCAAGAAAGGATATGAACAGACATTTCTCAAAGAGACATTCCATACAATACAACTAGACACATGAAAAAATGCTCATCATTACTGGTCGTCAGAGAAATGCAAATCAAAAGCACAATGAGATATCATCTCACACACACCAGTTAGAATGGCAATCATTAAAAAGTCAGGAAACAAGAAGTGCACAGAGGATGCGAAGTAATAGGAACACTTTACACTGTTGGTGGGATTGTAAAACTAGTTCAACCATTGCTGGAAAACAGTATGGCAGATTCCTCAAGGATCTAGAACTAGATGAACCATATATGACCCAAGCCATGCCATTACTGGGATCTACCCAAAGGATTATACAAATCATGCTGCTGCTGGGGCAAAATGCACCTTGCATATTTTATTAAGGCACTATTCCACAATATACAAGACTTGGAATCAACCCAAATGTCCATCAGTGACAGACCATGATTAAGAAAGTATAGCACATATACACCATGGAGATACTATAAAACATCAAAAGGATGAGTTTGTGTGTCACTGTAGGGACATGGATGCAGCTGGAGCTCACATCATTCTCAGCAAACTATCACAAGAATTGAAGCGACACGCGTATTTCTCGCCATAGGTGGAAACTGAACAATGAGATCCGCCTTGGACTCGGCAAGGGAACATCACACACCAGGGCCTATCATGGGGAGGGGAGGGAGGATTGCATTGTGAGTTATACCTGTTAGTCATAAATGACAGGTTGATGGGTGCCAGGTTGATAAGGTTGCTTTCAACATGTACAGATGTATGCATATGTAACTAAGCGTGCCGTTATGCACATGCTCTATGCTAGAACTTAAAGTATAATAATAAAAAATAATTTAAAAAAATCTCAAATGAAAACTGGAAAGAAGGTTTCTGTGAATCTGCTTTTTGCTATGTTTATTCATCTCACATATATAATGCTTTCTTTATATTATGCAGCTTGGAAACTGTGTCTTGGACGGATCTGTGAAGATATATTTGGGAGCACATTCAGGACTATGGTGAAAATGGAAATGTCTTCAAATAGTAACTGGAAAGAAGCTTTCTCAGAAACTGGTTTGTGATGTGTGCATTCCACTCAGGAAGTTACACCACTTTTCTCATAAGGCAGTGGTTGAACACGGTTCTTGTAAAAGTGAAAAAGTGAAATTTCCCAGCACATTGAAGACTATGGCGAGAAGTGAACTATCCTAAAATAAAATCCAGAAAGAAGCATTCCAGGAAACTGCTCTCTGATATGTCCATTCATTTCACAGAGTTAAAGATTACTCTACATTGCCCAGTTTGGAAACTGTCTTTGAGGAATCTGTGAAGGGATATTAAGTGGCGCCTGGAGAACTGTGGTGAGTAAGGAAATGTCTTCCGATGAAAACTGGAGAGAAGCTTTCTGAGCAACTGCTTTATGACGTGTGTATTCATCTCATAGAGTTAAATTATTCTTTGGATTGAGGAGATTGAAATCACTGTTTCTGGGGAATCTGAGGAAAGACATTTGGGAATGCTCTTTAAAATATGGAGAAAGAAATAACCTCAGATAAAAACCAGAAGGAAGATTTCTGTGAAACTGCTATGAGTCGTGTGAATTCCTCTCACTCAGTTAAGCTTCTCTTTTCATGAAGCAGTTTTCTAACACTGTTTATGTTTAGCCTGCGATGGACGTTTGGGAACGCTTTGAGGGTTATGATTAAAAAGGAAATATGTTCAGATAGAAACTGAAGAGAAGGATTCCGAGGAAATGTTTTGTGACATGTGCATTCCACTTACGGAGTTATACCTTTCTTCTCACAGAGGATTGGGGAATCCGTTTTGGAGAAAAAACTACCAAGGGACATTCGGGAGTATATGGATGGCTATGTTGAAAAATGAAATATCTGAGACAGAAACTGGAAAGAAGCTTTTTTTGAAACGGCTTTGTGATATATATATTCATTCATCTCACATAGACAAATCTTTCTTTATATTATGCATTTTGGAAACTCTGTCATGAATCGATCTGCAAAGGGTCGTTCGGGAGTACATTCAGGCCTGTGGTGAAAAAGGAAATATCTTCAGATAAAAACAGGAGAGAAGCTTTCTGAGCAACTGCTTTGTGATGTGTGCATTCCACTCAGGGAGTTATACCATTTTTCTCCTAAGGTAGATTTTGAACACCGTTCCTGTAAAACCAAAAAAATGATATTTTGGAGCGCATTGAAGACTATGACAAAAAGTGAAATATCATCAAATAAAACCCAGAAAGAAGCATTCCAGGAAACTGCTCTCTGACATGTGCATTCATTTCACAGGGTTAAGGCTTACTCTACGTTGAGCAGTTTGGAAACTCTGTCTTTCAGGAATCTCTGAAGGGATATTAAATGATGCCCAGCAGCCTGTGGTGAGCAACGAAATATCTTCTGATGAAAATTGGAGAGAAGTTTTCTGAGCAACTAACTGTTTGTGATGTATGTATTCATCTCATAGAGTTTAGCCATTCTTTGTATTGAGCAGTTTGAAATCACTGCTTCTGTGGAAACTGAGGAGGGACATTTGGGAACTATCTTTAAAATACGGAGAAAAATTATCCTCAGATAAATACCAGAAGGAAGCTTTCTGTGAAACTGCTAGGTGTCATGTGAATTCCTCTCGCTCAGTTAAGCTTATCTTTTCATGGAGCAGTTTTCTAACACTGTGTATATTTAGTGTACAAAAGGATATTCGGGAGCGCTTTGAGGCTTACAGTGAAAAAGGAATTATGTTCAGATAGAAACTGTAGAGAAGTTTTCGAGGAACTGCTTTGTTCTTGTACATTCCACTCACAGTGTTATACCTCCCTTCTAATATAACATCGGGGAAAACCTTTCTGAGAAACTGCTCTGTGGTATTTGTATTCGTCTCACATAGATGAAGCTTTCTCTACATTATGCAGCTTGGAAACTGTCATGGAGATATCTGCAAGGGATATTCGGGAGCACATTCAGGACTATGGTGAAAAAGGAAATATCTTCAGATAAAAACTGGAAAGAAGCTTTCTGGGAATCTGCTTTTTTTCTGTGTTTATTCGTTTCACATAGATAAAGCTTTCTTTACATTATGCAGCTTGAAAACTCTGTCAGGGATGGATCTGCGAAGGGACATTCAGGAGCACATTCAGGACTATGGTGAAAAAGGAAATATCTTCAGAGAAAAACTGGAGAGAAGCTTCCTGAGAAACTGCTTTGTGATGTGTGCATTTCACTCGTGGAGTTATACGTCTTTTCTGATAAGGCAGTGTTTGAACACTGTTCCTGTAAAACCGAAAAAGTGATATTTCGGAGCGCATTGAAGTCTATGGTGAAAAGTGAAATATCCTCAAATAAAACACAGAAAGAGGCGTTTAAAGAAACTGCTCTCTGATATGTGGATTCATTTCACCAAGTTAAAACTTACTCTACATTGCCCAGTTTGGAAACTCTGACTTTGGGGAATCTGCAAAGGGATATATAGTGATGCCTGGAGGCCTCTAGTGAGTAAGGAAATGTTTTCCATTGAAAACTGGAGAGAAGCCTTCTGAGCAACTGCTTTGTGACATGTGTATTCATCTCAAAGAGTTAAATCATTCTTTGGAATGAACAGTTTGAAATCACTGTTTCTGTGGAATCTGAGGAAGGACATTTGGGAACACACTTTAGAATATGGAGAAAGAAATATCCTCAGAAAAAAACCAGAAGGAAGCTTTCTGTGAAACTGCTCTGTGTTGTGTGAATTCCTTTCACTCTGTTCAGCTTCTCTTTTCATTGAGGAGTTTTCTAACACTGTCTATGTTAAGCGTAGAAAGGGATATTCGGGAGCGCTTTGAGGCTTATGATGAAAAAGGAAACATGTTCAGATAGAAACTGGATAGAAGCTTTCCGAGAAACTGCTTTGTGATGTGTGCATTTCACTCACAGTGTTATATCTCTCTTCTCATACAGCATCTGGGAAACTCTTTTGGATAAAAAGGTACCAAGGAATACTGGGGAGCATACTGACGCCTATGGTGAAAAGGGAAATAGCCTCAGACAAAAAATGGAAAGAAGCTTTCTGTGAAACTGCTCTGTGATATGTGTATTCATCTCACATAGATAAAGCTTTCTTTACATTATGCAGCTTGGAAACTCTGTCATGGACCGATCCACGAAGGGACATTTGGGAGCACATTCAGGACTATGGTGAAAAAGGAAATATTTTCAGATAAAGACTGGAAAGAAGCTTTCTGTGAATCTGCTTTTTGCTATGTTCATTCATCTCACATAGATAAAGTTTTCTTTACATTACGCATCCTGGAAAATCCATAATGTATGTATCCATGAAGGGATGTTCGGGATCACATTCAGGCCTATGGTGAAAAAGGAAATATCTTCAGATAAAAACTGGAGAGAAGCTTTCTGAGAAACTGCTTTGTGATGTGTGCATTCCACTCAGGGAGTTATACCTCTTTTCTCATAAGGCAGTGTTTGAAGACTGTTCCTGTAGAATTGAAAAAGTGATATTTCGGAGCCCATTGAAGCATATGGCGAAAACTGAAATATCCTGAAATAAAATCAAGAAAGATGTATTCCAAGAAACTGCTCTCTGATATGTGCATTCATTTCAAAGAGTTAAAGCTTACTCCACGTTGCCCAGTTTGGAAACTCTGTCTTTGAGGAATCTGCGAGGGGATATTAAGTGGCGCTCGGAAGCCTGTGGTGAGCAAGGAAATGTCTTCCCATGAAAACTGGAGAGTAGCTTTCTGAGTAACTGCATGTGATGTGTGTTTTCATCGCATAGAATTAAATCATTCTTTGCATTGAGCAGTTTGAAATCACTGTTTCTGTTGAACCTGAGAAAGGTCATTTGGGAAGACTCTTTAGAATATGCTGAAAAAGAAATACCCTAAGATAGAAACCAGAAGGAAGCTTTCTGAGAAACTGCTTTGTGTTGTGTGAATTCCACTCGCACAATTAGGGTTCTCTTTTCATTGAGCACTATTCTAACACTGTTTTTGTGTAGTCTGCGAAGAGATATTTGGGAGCGCTTTGAGGCTTATGTTGAAAACGGAAATATCTTCAGATAGAAACTGGAGAGAAGCTTTCTGAGAAACTACTTTGTGATGTGCACATTCCACTCAGGGAGTTATACCTCTTTTCTCATCAGGCAGTGTTTGAACATTGCTCCTGTAAACCGAAAAAAGTGATATTTTGGAGCCCATTGATGACTATGGCAAAAAATGAAATATCTTCGAATAAAACCCAGAAAGAGGCGTTTAAAGAAACTGCTCTCTGACATGTGCATTCATTTCAGAGAGTTACAGCTTACTCTATATTTCCCAGTTTGGAAACTCTGACTTTGAGGAATCTGCAAGGGATTTTTAGTGACGCCCAGATGCCTCTGATGAGCAAGGAAATGTCTTCCATTGAAAACTCTAGAGAAGCTTTTTGAGCAACTGCTTTGTGACATCTGTATTTATCTCATAGAGTTAAATCATTCTTTGGATTGAACACTCTGAAATCACTGTTTGTGTGGAATCTGAGGAAGGACATTTGGGAATGCTCTTTAGAATATGGAGAAAGAAATATCCTCAGATAAGAACTAGAATGAAGCTTTTTGTAAAACTGCTATGTGTCTTTTGAATTCCTTTCACACAGTTAAGCTTCTCTTTTCATTGAGCAAATTTTCTAACACTGCTTACGTTTAGCGTACGAAGAGATATTTGGGAGGTCTTTGAGGCTTACAGTGAAATAGGAAATATGTTCAGATAGAAACTAGAGAGAAGCTTTCTGAGAAAATGCTTTGGACGTGTGTATTCCACTCACAGTGTTATACCTCTCTCATACAGCATCGGGGAAACTCTTTTGGAGAAAAACATACCAAGGGATATTCAGGAGCATATTGATGCCTGTGGTGAAAAGACAGATAGCCTCAGACAAAACCTGGAAAGAAGCTTCCTGTGAAACTGCTCTGTGCTATGTGTAGTCATGTCACATAGATAAAGTTTCTTTACATTACACAGCTTGGAAACTGTCATGGACAGATTCACGAAGGGACATTCGGGAGCACATTCAGGACTATGGTGAAAAAGGAAATATCTTCAGATAAAAACTGGAAAGAAGCTTTCTAGGAATCTGCTTTTTGCTATGTTTACTCATCTCACGTAGATAAGCTTTCTTTACATTACGCAGCTTGGAAACTCCATCATGAATGGATCCGCGAAGGAACTTTCGGCAGCACATTGAGGCCTATGTTGAAAAAGGAAATATCTTCAGATAAAAACTGGAGAAAGCTTTCTGAGAAACTGCTTGCTTTGTGATGTGTGCATTCCACTCAGGGAGTTATACCTCTTTTCTCCTAAGGCAGCGTTTGAACACTGTTCTTGTAAAATCGAAAAAGTGATATTTCGGAGTGCATTGAAAACTATGACGAAAAGCAAAATATCCTCAAATAAAATCCAGAAAGAAGCGTTCCAAGAAACTGCTCTCTGACATGTGCATTCATTTCAAAGAGTTAAAGGTTACTCTATATTGCCCAGTTTGGAAATTGTGTCTTTGGGGAATCTGCGAAGGGATATTAAGTGGCGCCTGAAGACCTGTGGTGAGCAAGGAAATGTCTTCCATTGAAAACTAGAGTGTAGTTTTCTGAGAAACAGACTGTGATGTGTGTTTTCATCTCATAGAGTTAAAAAATACTTTGGATTGAGCAGTTTGAAATCACTGTTTCTGTGGAAGCTGAGAATGGACAATTGGTAATGCTTTTTAGAACACTGAAAAAGAAATATCCTCAGATAAAAACCAGAAGGAAGCTTTCTGTGAAACTGCTCTGTGTCATGTGATTTCCACTCGCACAGTTAAGCTTCTCTTTTCATTGAGCAGTATTCTAACACTGTTTTTCTGTAGTGTGCAAATGGATATTTGGGATCGCTTTGAGGCTTATGTTGAAAACGGAAATATCTTCATATAGAAACTGGTGAGAAGCTTTCCATGGAGCTGCTTTGTGACGTGTGCATTCCACTCACAGAGTTATGCCTTGATTCTCATAGAGGATTAGGGAATCCCTTTTGGAGAAAAAGCTTCCAAGGGACATTCGGGACTATATGGACGGCAATGGTGAAAAAGGAAATATTCTCAGACAAAAACTGGAAGGAAGCTTACTGTGAAACTGCTTTGGGATAGATATGATTATTCATCTCACATAAATAAAACTTTCTTTATAGGACTCAGCCTGGAAACTCCGTCATGGACAGATCCGTGAATTGACATTCAGGATCACACTCAGGCCTATGGTGAAAAAGGAAATATGTTCAGATAAAAACTGGAAAGAAGCTTTCTGAGGAACTGCTTTGTGATGTGTGCATTCCACTCAAGGTGCTATAACTCTTTTCTCATAAGGCAGTGTTTGAACACTGTTCCTGTAAATCCGAAAAAGTGATATTTCAGAGCACATTGAAGACAATGGTGAAGAATGAAATACCCTCAAATAAAATCTGGAAAGAAGCGTTCCAAGAAACTGCTCTCCGATATGTGCATTCATTTCCCAGAGTTAAAGCTTACTCTACATTGCCCAGTTTGGAAACTCTGTCTTTGAGAAATCTGCGAAGGAATATTAAGTGACGCCCGGAGGCCTGTGGTGAGCAAGGAAATGTCTTCCGATGAAAACTGGAGAGAAGCTTTCTGAGTAACTGCTTTGTGATGTGGTTATTCATCTCATAGAGATAAACTATTCTTTGGATTGAGCAGTTTGAAATCACTCTTTCTATGAAATTGAGGAAGGACATTTGGGAATGCTCTATAGAATATGGAGAAACAAATATCCTCAGATAAAAACCAGAAGGAAGCTTTCTGTGAAACTGCTCAGTGTCGTGTGAATTCCTCTTGCTCAGTTAAGCTTCTCTTTTCATTGAGCAGTTTTCTAACATTGTTTATGTTTAGCGTGTGAAGGGATATTCGGGAACGCTTTGAGGCTTGCAGTGAAAAAGGAAATATGTTCAGATAGAAACTGGAGAGAAGCTATCTGAGGAACTGCTTTATGACATGTGCATTCAACTCACAGTGTTATACCTCTCTTCTCATACAGCACTGGGGAAACCTTTTTGGAGAAAAAGGTACCAAGGGATATTCGGGAGTATATTCAAGCCTATGGTGAAAAGAGAAACAGCCTCAGACGAAAACTGGAAAGAAGCTTTCTGTGAAACTGCTTTGTGATTTGTGTATTCATCTCACATAGATAAAGCTTTCTTTACACTATGCAGCTTGGAATCTCTGTCATGCATGTATCCACGAAGGGACGTTCAGTAGCACATACAGGACTATGGTGAAAAAGGAAGCATCTTCAGATAAAAACCAGAATGAAGTTTTCTGTGAATCTGCTTTTTCCTATGTTTATTCATCTCACATAGATAAAGCTTTCTTTACATTACGCAGCTTGGATACTCTGTCATGTACATATCCACAAAGGGACTTTTGGGAGCACATTCAGGACTATGTTGAAAAAGGAAACATCTGCAGATAAAAACTGTAATGAAGTTTTCTGTGAATCTGCTTTTTGCTATGTTTATTCATCTCCTAGATAAAGCTTTCTTTACATTATGCAGCTTGGAAACTCCATCATGGATGGATCGGCAAAGGGATAGTCGAGAACACGTTCAGGACAGCGGTGAAAAAGGAAATATCTTCAGATAAAAACTAAGAGAAGCTTTATGAGATACGGCTTTGTTATGGGTGCATTTCACTCAGGGTGTTATACCTTTTTTCTCATAAGTCTGTGTTTGAACACTGTACTGGTAAATCCGAAAAAGTGATATTTTGGAGTGCATTGGAGACTGTGGCAAAAAGTAAAACATCCTCAAATAAAACCCAGAAAGAAGTCTTCCAAGAAACTGCTCTCTGATATGTGCATTCATTTCGTAGAGTTAAAGTTTACTCTACGTTGCCCAGTTTGGGAACTCTGTCTTTGAGGAATCTGTGAAGGGATATTAAGCGGCGCCCGGAGGCCTGTGGTGAGCAAGGAAATGTCCTCCGTTGAAAACTGGAGAGAAGCTTTCTGAGCAACTGCTTTGTTATGTGTGCATTCATCTCATAGAGTTAAATCATTCTTTGGATTGAGCAGTTTGAAATGACTGTTTCTGTGGAATCTGAGAAAGGACATTTGGAAATGCTCTTTAGAATATGCTGAAAAAGGAATATCCTCCGATAAAAACGAGAAGGAAGCTCTCTGTGAAACTGCTGTATGTCGAGTGAATTTCAAATTTAAGCTTCTCTTTGCATTGAGCAGTATTCTCTCACTGTTTTTGTTTAGTCTACGAAGGAATATTTGGGAGTGCTTTGAGGCTTATGGTGGAAACAGAAATATCTTCAGATAGAAACTGGAGAGAAGCTTTGCAAGGAGCTGCTTTGTGACTTGTTCATTCCACTCACAGAGTTATACCTTTCTTCTTATAGAGTGTTGGGGAATCCCGTTTGGAGAAAAAGCTACCAAGGGAGATTCGGGAGTATATGGACTTCTATGGTGAAAAAGGAAATAACCTCAGACAAAAAGTGAAAAGAAGCTTTCTGTGAAAGTGATTTGTGATACATGTGTTTATTCATCTCACATAGATAAAACTTGCTTTATACTACACAGTTTGGAAACTCCGTCATGGACGAATCCACGAAGGGACATTTGAGAACACCTTCAGGCCTATGGTGAAAAGGTAATATCCTCAGATAAAAACTGGAGTGTAGCCTTCTGAGAAACTGCTTTGTGATGTGTGTATTATATACAGGGAGTTATACCTGTTTTCTCATGAGGCAGTGTTTGAACACTGTTCCTGTGAAACTGAAAAATGATGTTTCAGAGCGCATTGAAGACTATGGCAAAAAGTGAAATACCGTCAGATAAAACCCAGAAAGAAGTGTTCCAAGAAATTGCTCTCTGATATGTGCATTCATTTCACTGAATTAAAGCTTACTCTACATTGCCCAGTTTGGAAACTCTGTCTTTGAGGAATCTGCGAAGGTATATTAAGTGGTGCCCGGAGGCATGTGGTGAGCAAAGACATGCCTTCCCATGAAAACTGCAGAGAAGCTTTCTGAGAAACAGCTTTGTGATATATGTATTCATCTCATAGAGTTAAACCATTGTTTGGATTGAGTAGTTTGAAATCGCTGTTTCTGTGGAATCTGAGGAGGCCATTTGGGAATGCTCTTTAGAATATGGAGAAAGAAATATCCTCAGATAAAAACAAGAAAGACGCTTTCTGTGAAACTTCTCTGTGTCGTGAGAATTCCTCTCACTCAGTCAAGCTTCTCTTTTCATTGAACAGTTTTATAACACTGTTTATGTTTAGCATGCGAAGGGATTTTGGGAGCGCTTTGAGGCATACGGGGAAAAAGGATGTATCTTCAGATAGAAACTGGAGAGAAGCTTTCTAAAAAACTGCTTTGTGACGTGTGCATTCCACTCACAGTGTTTTTCCTCTCTTCTCATATAGCATCAGGGAAACCCTTTTGGAGAAAAAGGTACCAAGGAATATTCGGGGACATATTGACACCTATGGTGAAAAAGGGAATATCTTCAGAAAAATCTTGAAAGAAGCTTTCTGGGAATCCGCTTTTTGCTATGCTTATTCATCTCACATAGATAAAGCTTTCTTTACATTACGCAGCTTCTAAACTCTGTCATGGATGGAACCGCAAAGAGACATTCAGGAGCACATTCAGGACAGTGGTGAAAAAGGAAACATCTTCAGATTAAAACTGGAAAGAAGCTTTCTGTGAATCTGCTTTTTGCTATGTTTATTCATCTCACATAGATAAAAATTTCTTCATATTACGCAGTATGGAAACTCCATTATGGATGGATCCACGAAGGGCCATTAGGGAGCACATTCAGGCCTATGGTGAAAAAGGAAATCTCTTCAGATAAAAACTGGAGAGAAGCTTTCTAAGATACTACTTTGTGATGTGTGCATTCCACTCAGGGAGTTATAACTCTTTCGCCAAACAGTGTTTGAACATTGGTTTTTGTAAAACCGAAAAAGAGATATTTCGGAGGGCATTGAAGACTATGGCGAGAAGTGAAATATCCTCAAATAAAACCCTGAAAGAAGCCTTCCAAGAAACTGCTCTCTGATATGGGCATTCATTTCAGAGATAAAGCTTACTCTACGTTGCCGAGTTTGGATACTCTGTCTTTGAGGAATCTGCGAAGGGCATTAAGTGGGGCCTGGAGACCTGTGGTGTGAAAGGAAATGTCTTCCATTGAAAACTGGAGACAAGCTTTCTGAGCAACTGCTTTGTGATGTGTGTATTCATCTCATAGAGTTAAACCATTCTTTGGATTGAGCAGTTTCAAAACACTGCTTCTGTGGAATCCGAGGAAGGACAATTTGGAACGCTCTTTAGAATATGGAGAAAGAAATATCCTCCGATAAAAACCAGAGGGAAGATTTGTGTGAAACTGCTGTGTGTCGTGTTAATTCCTCTCCCTCAGTTAAGCTTCTCTTTTCATTGAGCAGTTTTCTAACACTGTTTATGCTTAGCATGCGAAGGGATATTTGCGAGTGCTTTGAGGCTTATGGTGAAAAGGAAATATGTTCAGATAGAAACTAGAGAGAAGCTTTCAGAGGAATTGCTTTGTGACCTGTGCATTTCACTCACAGTGTTATACTTCTCTTCTCATATAGTATCTGGGAAACCCTTTTGAAGAAAAAGGTACCAAGGGATATTCGGGTGCACATCAGGACTATGGTGAAAAGGGAAATAACCTCAGACAAAAACTGGAAAGAAGCTTTCTGTGAAACTGCTCTGTGATATGTGTATTCATGTCACATAGATAAAGCTTCCTTTATATAACGCAGCTTGGAAAATCTGTCATGGACAGATCTGGGAAGGAACATTCTTGAGCACATTCAGGACTAGGGTCAAAAAAGAAATATCTTCAGATAAAAACTGGAAAGAAGTTTTCTGTGAATCTGCTTCTTGCTATGTTTATTCATCTCACGTAGATAAAGCATTCTTTATATTATATATTCATCTCTGTGAAACTGCTCTGTGCTGTGTGTATTCACTTCACATAGATAAAACTTTCTTTACATTACGCAGCAGGAAATACTGTCACGGACGGATCCGTGAAGGGACATTTGGGAGCACATTCAGACTATGGTGAAAAAGGAAATATCTTCAGACAAAAACTGGAAAGAAGCTTTCTGTGAAACTACTCTGTGATATGTGTATTCATCTCACATAGATAAAGCTTTCTTTACATTACGCAGCTTGGAATCTCTGTCATGGATGGATCCGCGAAGGGACATTCGGGAGCACATTCAAGACTATGGAGAAAGAGGAAAGATCTTTACATAAAAACCGGAGAGAAGCTTTCTGAGAAACTGCTTTGTGATGTCTGTATTCCACTCATGGAGTTTTACCCCTTTTCTCATACGGCAGTGTTTGAAGACTGTTTCTGTAAAACCGAATATGTGATATTTCAGATTGCATTGAAAACTGTGGCAAAAAGTGAACTATCCTCAAATAAAACCCAGTAAGATGAGTTCCAAGAAACTGCTCTCTGATATGTGCATTCACTTCACAGAGTTAAAACTTACTCTACAATCCCCAGTTTGGAAACTCTGTCTTTGAGGAATCTGCGAAGGGTTATAAGTGGCACCCGGAGGCCTGTGGTGAGACAGGAAATGTCTTCCATTGAAAACTGGAGAGAAGCTTTCTGAGCAACTGCTTTGTGATGTGTGTATTCATCTCATCGAGTTAAACCATTGTTTGGATTGAGTAGTTCGAAATCACTGTTTCTGTGGAACCTGAAAAAGGACATTTGGGAAAGCTCCTTAGAATATACTCAAAAAGAAATACCCTCAGATAAAAAGCAGAAGGAAGCTTTATGTGAAACTACTCTGTGTCGTGTGAATTCCATTCGCACAGTTAAGCTTCTCTTTTCATTGAGCAGTATTGTAACAATGTTTTTGTTTAGAATTCGAAGGGATATTCAGGAGTGCTTAGAGGCTTATGATGAAAACTGAAATATCCACAGATAGAAACTGAAGAGCAGCTTTCCGAGAAGTTGCTTTGTGATGTGTGCATTCCACTCACAGAGTTATACCTTTCTTCTCATAGAGGATTGGGAAATCCATTTTGGAAAAAAAGATACCAATGGGCATTCGGGAGAATATGGATGGCTATGATAAAAGAGGAAATCTCCTCAGACAATAAGTGGAAAGAAGCTTTCTGAGAAACTGCTTTGTGATGTGTGCATTCCACTCAGGGAGTTATACCTCTTTTCTCATAAGGCAGTGTTTGAACACTGTTCCTCTGAGAGTGAAAAAGTGATATTTCAGAGCACATTGAAGACTATGGCTAAAAGTGAATTATCCTAAAATAAAACCCAGAAAGAAACTGCTCTCAGACACGTGCATTCATTTCAGAGAGTTAAAGTTTACTCTACATTGCCCAGTTTGGAAACTCTCTCTTTGAGGAATCTGCAAAGTGATGTTAAGTGGTGCCTGGAGGCCAGTGTTGAGAAAGGAAATGTCTTCCATTGTAAACTGGAGAGAAGCTTTCGGAGGAACAGCTTGATGATGTGTGTATTCATCTCATTTTGTTAAATCAATCATTGAATTAAGCAGTTTGAAATCACTGTTTGTGTGGAACCTGAAAAGAACATTTGGGAATGCTCTTTTGAATGTGCTGAAGAAGAAATACCTTCAGATAAAAACCAGAAAGAAGCTTTCTTTGAAACTGCTCTGTATCATGTGAATTCCAGTCGCACAGTTCAGCTTCTCTTTTCATTGAGCAGTGTTCTAACACTGTGTTTAGTCTGTGAAGGGAAATTCGGGAGCGCTTTGAGGCTTATGGTCCAAACGGAAGTACCCTCAGATAGAAACTGGAGACAAGTTTTCTGAGGAGCTGCATGTGACCTGTGCATTCCACTCACAGAGTTATATCTTTCTTTTCATAGAGGATTGAGAATCCCATTTGGAGAAAAAGCTACCAAGGGACATTTCGGAGTATATGGACGGCTATGGTGAAAAAGGAAATATCCTCAGACAAAAACTGGAAAGAAGCTTTCTGTGAAACTGCTTTGTGATAAATATGTTTATTCATCTCACATAGATAAAACTTTCTTTATATTACGCAGTTTGGAAACTCCGACATGGACGGATCCGCGAAGGGACATTCAGGAGCATATTCAGGCCTATGGTGAAAAAGGAAATGTCTTCAGATAAAAACTGGAGAGAAGCTTTCTGAGAAACTGCTTTGTGATGTGTGCATTCCACTCAGAGAGTTATACCTCTTTTCTCATATGGTAGTGTTTGAATACCGTTCTTGAAAAACCGAAAAAGTGATATTTCGGAGCACATTGAAGACTATGGTGATAGGAGAAACATCCTCCAATAAAACCCGGTAAGAAGGGTTCCAATAAACTGCTGTCTGATATGTGCATTTATTTCACAGAGCTAAAGCGTACTCTTCATTGCCCAGTTTGAAAATTCTGTCTCTGAGAAAACTACGAAGGGATATTAAGTGGCGCCCAGAAGCCTGTGGTGAGCAAGGAAATGTCTTCCGTTGAAAACTGGAGAGAAGCTTTCTGAGCAACTGCTTTGTGATGTGTGCATTCCACTTACAGTGTGATACTTTTCTTCTCATATAGCATCAGGGAAACCCTTTTGGAGAAAAAGGTACCAGGGGATATTCGGGAACATATTGATGCCTATGCTGAAAAGGGAAATAGCCTCAGAGAAAAACTGGAAAGAACTTTTCTGTGAAACTACTCTGTGATATGTATATTCATCTCACAGAGATAAAGCTTTTTTTCCATTACACAGGCGGAAATTCCGTCATGGATGGATCCGTTAATGGACGTTCGGGTCACATTCAGGCCTATGGTGAAAAAGGAAATATCTTCAGATAAAAACTGGAGAGAAGCTTTCTGAGAAACTGCTTTCTGATGTGTGCATTCGACTCAGGGAGTTTTACCTCTTTTCTCATAAGGCAGTGTTTGAATACTGGTCCTGTGAAACCGAAAAAGTGATAAATTGGAGCGCATTGAAGACTATGGTGAAAAGTGAAATATCCTCAAATAAAATCCAGAAAGAAGCATTCCAGGAAACTCTTCTCTGATATGGGCATTCACCTCACAGAGTTAAAACTTACTCTACATTGCCGAGTTTGGAAATTCTCTCTTTGAGGAATCTGTGAGGGGATATTAAGTGGCGCCCAGAGGCCTGTGGTAAGCAAGAAAATGTCTTCTGATGAAAACTGGAGAGAATCTTTCTGAGAAACTGCTTTGTGATGTGTGTATTCATCTCACAGAGTTAACTATTCTTTGGATAGAACAGTTTGAAATCACTGTTTGTGTGAAATCTGAGGAAGGATGTTTGGGAACGCTCTTTAGAATATGTAGAAAGAAATATCTTCAGATAAAAACCAGAAGGAAGCTTTCTGTGAAACTGTTACATGTCATTTGAATTCCTCCTGCTCAGTTAAATTTCTCTTTTCATTGAGCAGTTTTCTAAAACTATTTATGTTGAAATTTGAAGGGATATTCGGGTGTGCTATGAGGTTTACGGTGAAAAAGGAACTATGTTCAGTTAGAAACTGGAGAGAAACTTTCCGAGGAACTGGTTTGTGATGTGTGCACTCCACTCACAGTGTTACACTTCTCTTCTCATACAGCATAGGGGAAACCCTTTTGGAGAAAAAGGTACCAAGGGATATTCGGGAGCATACTGATGCCTATGGTGAAAAGGGAAATAGACTCAGACAAAAATTTGAAAGAAGCTTTTTGTGAAACTACTCTGTGATATGTGTTTTCATGTCACATAGATAATGCTTTCCTTATAGAGTTTCCTTGGAAACTCTGTCATGGACGGATCCGAGAAGGGATATTTGGGAGCACATTCAGGTCTATGGTGAAAAAGAAATATCTTCAAATGAAAACTGGAAAGAAGCTTTCTGTGAATCAGTTTTTGCTACGTTTATTCAACTTACATAGATAAAGTTTTCTTTATATTAAGCAGCTTGATAACTACGTCATGGATGGATCAGCGAAGGGATATTCGGGAGCACTTTCAGAACTATGGTGAAAAAGGAAATATTTTCATATAAAAACATGAAAGAAGCTTTCTGTGAATTTGCATTTTGCTATGTTTATTCGTCTCTCATAAGCAAAGCTTTCTTTACATTACACAGCTTGGAAACTCCGTCAAGGACGGATCTGTGAAGGGATGTTTGGGATCACATTCAGGCCTATGGTGAAAAAGGAAATGTCTTCAGATAAAAACCGGAGAGAATCTTTCCGAGAAACTGCTTTGTGATGTGTGCATTCCACTCAGGGAGTTATACCTCTTTTCTCATAAGGCAGTATTTGAACACTGTTCCTGTAAAACCAAAAATGTGATATTTTGGAGCACATTGAAGACATTACACTCCTCCTCAATCCTCTATGAGAAGAAAGGTATAACTCTGTAAGTGGAATGCACACGTCACAAAGCAGCTCCTCAGAAAGTTTCTCTCCAGTGTCTATCTGAAGATATTTCCATTTTCACCATAAGCCTCAAAGCGCTCCCGAATATCCTTTCGCAGACTAAACATAAACAGTGTTAGAAAACTGCTCAATGAAAAGAGAAGCTTAACTGAGTGAAAGGAATTCACATGACATATAGCAGTTTCACAGAAAGCTTCCTTCTTGTTTTTATCAGAAGATATTTCTTTCTCCATATTCTAAAGTGCGTTCCAAAGTGTCCTTCCTCAGATTCCACAGAAACAGTGATTTCAAACTGTTCAATCCAAAGAATGACTTAACTATGTGAAATGAATACACACATTGCAAAGCAGTTGCTGAGAAAGGTTCTCTCCAGTTTTCAATGGAAAACATTTCCTTGCTCAACACAGACCTCTGGGCACCACTTAATACCGTTTCGCAGATTCCTCCAGACAAAGATTCCAACCTGGGCAATGTAGAGTAAGCTTTAACTCTGTGAAATGAATACACATATCAGAGAGCAGTTTCTTGGAATGCTTCTTTGTGTTTTTTATTTGAGTGTATTTCACTTTTTGTCAAAGTCTACAATGTGCTGAAAACTATCACTTTTTGGGTTTTACAGGAACAGTTTTCAAACACTGTCTTATGAGAAAAGAGTTATAACTCCCTGAGTGGAATGCACACATCACAACGCAGTTTCTCAGAAAGCTTCTCTCCAGTTTTTATCTGAAGATATTTCCATTTTCACCATAGTCCTGAATATGCTCCCGAATGTCCCTTCGCAGATCTGTCCATGACGGAGTTTCCAAGTAGCGTAATGTAAAGAAAGCTTTAAATATGTGAGTTGAATAAACGTAGCAAAGCAGATTCACAGAAAGACACCCTCCAGTTTTTATCTGAAGATATTTCCTTTTTCACCATAGACATGAATGTCTTCCCGAATGTCCCTTCCCGGATCCATCCATGACAGAGTTTCCAAGCTGCGTAATGTAAAGAAAGCTTCATCTATGTGAGTTGAATACAAATATCACAGGGCAGTTTCACAGAAACCTTCTTTCCAATTTTTGTCTGAGGCTCTTTTCCTTTTCACCTTAGGCATCAATATTCATCCGAATATCCCTTGGTGCCCTTTCTTACAAAAGTGTTTCCCCAGTACTGTATGAGTAGGGAGGTAAAACACTGTGAGTGGAATGCACACGTCACAAAGCAGTTCCTTGGAAAGCTTCTCTCCAGTTTCTATCTGAACATATTTCCTTTTTCACCATAAGCCTCAAAGTGCTCCCGAATATCCCTTCGCAAGCTAAACATAAACAGTGTTAGAAAACTGCTCAATGAAAAGAGAAGCTTAATTCAGCGAGAGGATTTCACATGACTCATAGCAGTTTCACAGAAAGCTTCCTTGTGGTTTTTATCTGAGGATATTTCTTTCTCCATATTCTAAAGAGCGTTCCCAAATGTCCTTCCTCAGATTGCACAGAAACAGAGATTTCAAACCGCTGAAACCAAAGATAGTTTTAACTCTATGAGATGAATACACAAGTCACAAAGCAGTTGCTCAAAAAGCTTCTCTCCGGTTTTCAATGAAAGATGTTTCCTTGCTCACCACAGGCCTCCTGGGACCACTTAATATCCTTTTGTATATTCCTCAAAGACAGACTTTCCAAACTGGGCAATGTAGAGTATGCTTAAACTCTGTGAAATGAATGCACATATCAGAGAGCAGTTTCTTGGAATGCTTCTTTCTGGTTTTGATTTGAGGATATTTCGCTTTCGCTATAGTCTTCAATGCACTCTGAAATATCACTTTTTTGGTTTTACAAGAGCAGTGTTCAAACAGTGCTTTTTGAGAAAAGAGTTATAACTCCCTGAGTGGAATGCACACATCACAAAGCAGTTTCTCAGAAAACTTCTCCCCATTTTTTATGTGAGGATATTTCCTTTTTCATCATAGTCCTGAATGTGCTCCCGAATGTCCCTTCGGGGATCCATCCATGACAGTTTCCAAGCTGTGTAATGTAAAGAAAGCATTATTTATGTGATATGAATAAGCATAGCTCAAAGCAGATTCACAGAAAGCTTCCTTCCAGTTTTTATTTGAAGATATTTCCTTTTTCACCACAGTCCTGAATGTGCTCCCAAATGTCCCATCTCAGATCCGTCCATGACTGAGTTTCCAAGCTGCGTAATGTAAAGAAAGCTTTGTCTATGTGAGATGAATACACATATCACAGAGCAGTCTCACACAATTCTTCTTTCCAGTTTTTGTCTGAGGGTATTTCCCTTTTCACCATAGGCATCAATATGCTCCCGAATATCCCTTGGTACCTTTTTCTCCAAATGGCTTTCCCCGATGTTTTATGTGAAGAGAGGTATAACACTGTGAGTGGAATGCAAAGCACTTCCACGGAAACAATCTCTCCAGTTTCTATCTGAACATATTTCCTTTATCACCATAAGACTCAAAGCGCTCCCGAATATCCCTTCACATGCTAAACATAAACAGTGTTAGAAAACCGTTCAATGACAAGAGAAGCTTAACTGAGCGAGAGGAATACACACAACATATAGCAGTTTCACGGAAAGCTTCCTTCTGCTTTTTTTCTGAGGACATTTCTTTCTCCATATTTTAAAGAGCATTCCCAAATGTCCTTCCTCAGATTCCACAGAATCAGTGATTTCAAACTGCTCAATCCACTGAATGATTTAACTCTAAGAGTTGTATACACACATCACAAAGCAGTTCCTCAGAAAGCTTCTCTCCAGTTTTCATCGGAAGACATTTCCTAGCTCAACACAGGCCTCCGGGCGCCACTTAATATCCCTTCGCAGATTCCTCAATGACAGAGTGTCCAAAGTGGACAATGTAGAGTAAGCTTTAACTCTGGGAAATGAATGCCCATATCAGAGAGCAGTTTCTTGAAACGCTTCTTTCTGGGTCTTATTTGAGGATATTTCACTTTTCACCATAATCCTCAAAGCGCACTGAAATATCACTTTTTAGGGTTTACAGGAACAGTGTTCAAACATTGCCTTATGAGAAAGGAGATATAACTCCCTGAGTGGAATGCACACATCATAAAGCAGTTTCTCAGAAATCTTCTCTCCAATTTTTATCTGAAAATATTTCCTTTTTCACCATAGGACTGAATGTGCTCCCAAATGTCCCTTCGTGGATCCATCCATGACACAGTTTCCACATTGCATAATATAAAGAAAGTTTTACCTATATAAGATGAATAAACATAGCAAAAAGCAGATTCACAGAAAACTTCTTTCCAGTTTTTATCTGAATATATTTGCTTTTTCACCATAGTCCTGAAATTGTTCCCGTTTATCCCTTCGTGGATATGTCCATGAAAGTGTTTGCAAGCTGCTTTATGTAGAGAAAGCTTTATGTCTGTGAGATAAATACACATATCACACAGCAGTTTCACAGAAAGGATTTCCCTGATGCTGTATGAAAATAGAGGTACAACACTGTGAGTGGAATGCACACATCACAAAGCAGTTCCTCGGTAAGCTTCTCTCCAGTTTCTATCTGAAGATATTTTCTTTTTCACCGTAAGCCTCAATGTGTTCCCGAATATCCCTTCATATGCTAAACATATACAGTGCTAGAAAACTACTTAATTGAAAGAAAAGCTTAACTGAGCGAGAGGAATTAACAGGACACATAGCAATTTCACAGAAAGCTTCCTTCTGGTTTTTACCTGAGGATATTTCTTTCTCCACGTTCTAAAGATTGTTCCCAAATGTCCCTCCTCACATTCCACAGAAGCAGTGATTTCAAACTGCTCAATTGAAAGAATGGTTTAACTCTCTGAGATAAATACGTACATCACAAACCAGTAGCTCAGAATGTTTCTCTCCAGTTTTCATTGGAAGACATTTCCTTGCATACCACAGGCCTCCGGGCACCACTTAATATCCCTTCACAGATTCCTCAGAGACAGAGTTTCCAAACTGGGCAACATAGAGTAAACTTTATCTCTGAGAAATGAATGCACATATCAGAGAGCAGTTTCTTGGAACACTTCTTTCAGGGTTTTATTTGAGGATATTTCACTTTTTGCCATAGACTTCAAAGAGCTCAGAAATATCACTTTTTCGGTTTTACAGGAAAGGTGTTCAAACACTGCCTTATGAGAAAACAGTTATAACACACTGACTGGTGTTATTCAAACACTGCCCTTTGAGAAAACAGGTATGCACATATCTCAAAGCAGTTCCTCAGAAAGCTTCTATCCAGTTTTTATCTGAAGATATTTCCTCTTTCACCGTAGGCCTGAATGTGCTCCCAAACATTCCTTCGTGGATCCATCCATGACGGAGGTTCCAAACTGCATAATATAAAGAAAGTTTTATCTATGTGAGATGAATAAACATATCTGTCACAAAGCAGTTTCACAGAAAGTTTCTTTCCAGTTTTTGTCTGAGGATATTTCCTTATTCACTATAGCCGTCCATATACTCCTGAATGTCCCTTGGTACCTTTTTCTCCAAAAGGGAGTCCCCAATCCTCTATGAGAAGAAAGGTATAACTCTGTGAGTGCAATGCACACGTCACAAAGCAGCCTCTCGGAAAACTTCTCTCCAGTTTCTATCTGAAGACATTTCCGTTTTCACCATAATGCTCAAAGAGCTCCCGAATATCTCTTTGTAGACTAAAACTGCTCTATGAAAAGACAGGCTTAACTGTGTGAGTGGATTTCACAGGACACAGAGCAGTTTCACAGAAAGCTTCCTTCTGGTTTTATCTGAGGGTATTTCTTTTTCAGCATACTCTAAAGAGCGTTCCCAAATGTCCTTTCTCAGGTTCCACAGAAACAGTGATCAAACTGCTCAATCCAAAGAATGATTTAACTCTATGAGATGAATACACACGTCACAAAGCAGTTGCTCAGAAAACTTCTCTCCAGTTTTCATCAGAAGACATTTCCTTGCTCACAACAGGTCTACGGGCATCATTTATTATCCATTCACAGATCCTAAAAGATAGAGTTTCCAAACTGGGCAACGTTGAGTTAGCTTTAACTCTGTGAAATGAATGCACATATCAGAGAGCAGTTTCTTGGAACGTTTCCTTCTGGGTTTAATTTGAGATATTTCACTTTCACTGTAGTCTCTTAATGCACTAAATACAAGTTTTTATTTTATACTCAATAGTAAGTCTAAATACTGCCTTATGAGAAAAGAGGTATAACCCTGAGAAAGGCATATCATAAAGCAGTTTCTCAAAAGCTTCCAGTTTTATCTGAATATATTTTTTCTACTTACAGTCCTCAAAGTTTTCTGAATGTCTCTTTTATGGATCTGGCCCATGATAGAGTATATAAGTTGCTAAATGTAAAGAAAGCTTTATCAAGGTGGAGATGAATAAACATAAATAAAAGCTTGATTGATAGAAAACTCCTCTTTCAGCTTTTACTCCGCCGGCGCTTCTTTTTTCTCCATAGTCCTGAATGTGCCTCCTAATGTCCTTCCCCAGATCTGGACTACATTACAGAGTTATTTATTTTATTTATTTATTTATTTATTTATTTATTTATTACGGTACTGTAAGCTGTAGGGTATATGTGCATAACGTGCAGGCTAGTTACATATGTATATTTCCTGCCTTGTTGTGTGCTGCACCTATCAACTCGCTATTTACACTGTGTATAACTCCTAAATGCAATCCTCCCTCCCTACCCCTCCCCATGATAGGCCCGTGTGTGATGTCTCTTCCTGAGTCCAAGGATCTCATTGTTCAGTTCCTACCTATGAGGAGAACATGCAGTTTGCCTTCTGTTCTGTATAGTTTGTTAAGAATGATGGATTCCAGCCGCATCCATGTCCCTACAAAGGACACAAACTCATCCTTTTGATGGCTGCATAGTATTCCATGGTGTATATGTGCCACATCTTCTTTAATCCAATCTGTCACTGATGGACATTTGGGCTGATTCCAAGTCTCTTTGCTATCAGGAATAGTGCTGCACAAATACACGCAGCATGCAGTCTTATAGGCAGCATAATTTATAATCCTTGGGTATATCCCCAGTAATGGGATGGTTGGCCATATGTGGTACATCTAGTTCTAGGATCCTTGAGGAATCGCCATACTGTTTCTTAAGTAATGGTTGGAATCCAGTTTACAATCCTGCCCAACAGTGTAAAAAGTGTTCCTATTTCTCCACATCCTCTCCAGCACCTGTTGTTTCCTTGACTTTTAATGATCACCATTCTAACTGGTGTGAGATGGTATCTCTCATTGTGGTTTTGATTTGCATTTCTCTGATGGCCAGTGATGATGAGCATTTTTCGTATGTGTTTGTTGGCTGTATGAATGTCTTCTTTGAGAAATGTCTATTCATATCCTTTGCCTACTTTTTGATGGGGTTGTCTGGAGCTTTTCTTGTAAATTTGTTTTGAGTTCTTTTGGAAGTTCTCGGACATTAGCCCCTTTATCAGATGAGTAGATTGCAAAAATTTTCCTATCTCCCAGTTGCCTGTTCAATTTGATGGTAGTTTCCTTTTCATGCAGAAGCTCTTTAGCTCTAATGAGATCCCATTTGTCAATTTGGCTTTTGCTGCTGTTGCTTTTGGTGTCTTTAGAGCATGAAGTCTTGCCCATGCCTATGTCCTGAAATTTGTACTACTCTAGGTTTTCCTCTAGGATTTTGCATTAGGTCTTAACATTTAAGTCTCTAATCCATCTTGAATTAATTTTCGTATAAGGAGGTTGAAAGGATCCAGTTTCCAGCTTATCACTTATGGCTAGCCAATTTTCCCAGCACTCATTTATTAAATAGGGAATCCTTTTCCCCATTTCTTTGTTTCCTCCCAGGTCATTTTCAAAGATCAGATGGCTAGATGTGTGGTATTATTCTGAGGACTCTGTTGTGCTGTTCCATTGGTCTATATCTCTGTTTTGGTACCAGTACTACGCTGTTTTGGCTACTGTAGCCCTTGTAGTATAGTCTTAAGTCAGGTAGCTTGATGCCGCTCTTAGCTTTGTTCTCTTTGATCTTTAGGATGGCCCTGAGATGCGGCTCTTTTTGTCTCCATATGAATTTTTAAAGCAGTTTTTTCAATTCTGTGTAAGAAACTCATTGGTAGCTTGATGGGGATGGTATTGAATCTATAAATTACCTTTGGGCAGTATGGCCATTTTCACTTATATTGACTCTCTTCTTCCTATCCATGAGCATGGTATGTTCTTCCATCTAGTTTCGTGTCCTCTTTATTCTGTACTGAGGGTTTCCAGGTTCTCCTTGAAGAGGTCCTTACATCCTTTCTGTGTTGGATCTCTAGGCATTTGATTCTCTTTGAAGCAATTCTGTGAATGGAAGTTCATTCATGATCTTGGCTCTCTGTCTTGTCTGTTACTAGTGTATAAGAATGCTCTGTGATTTTGCACATTAATTTGTATCCTGAGACTTTTGCTGGGGTTAAGTTATCAGCTTAAGGAGATTTTGGGGCTGAGGACAATGGAAGTTTCTTTTAAATACAATCATGCCATCTGCAAACAGGGACAATTTGACTTCTTCTCTTTTCCTAACTGGAATACTCCTTGATTTCTTTCTTCTGGCCTGATTGCCCTAGCCAGAACTTCCAAACACTATGTTGAATAGAGTGGTGAGAGAGGCATCCCCTTGGTCTTCTGTGCCAAGGTTTTCAAAGGAATTTTTCCCAGTTTCTTGCCCATTCAGTATGATATTGGCTGTGGGTTTGCCAAGTAAATAGCTCTTTATTATCTTTGAGGCACGCTCCATCAATAATCGTAATTTTGAGCGCTTTTTAGGCATGAAGGGCTGTTGAATTTGTCAAAAGCCTTTCTGCATCTATTAAAATAATCATGTGGTTCTTATCTCTTTATTCTGTTTATATGGATTATGCTTCTGTATTGATCGCGAATGTTGAATCCAGCCTTGCATCCCAGGATGAAATGTACTGATCATGGTGGATAAGCTTTTTGATGTGTTGCTGAATCCGGGGTTTGCTAGTATTTTATTGAGGATTTTTGTAGAAATGATGTTCATCAGGGATATTGGTCTAAAATTCTTTTTTGCTGTGTCCTGCCAGGCTTTGTATCAGGATGATGTTGGCCTCTATAAATGAGTTAGGAGATTCCTCTTTTCTATTGATTGGAATTAGTTTCAGAAGGAAAGGTACTAACTCTCCTCTTGTACTCTGGTAGAATTCAGCTGTGAATCTCATCTGGTCTCACTTTTATGGTTGGTAGGCTATTAACTTGTTGCCTCAATTTCAGAGCCTGCTATTGGTCTATTCCCAGGGATTCAACTTCTTCCTGGCCTAGGCCTTGAAGAGGTATGTCCAGGAAATTATCCATTCTTCTAGATTTTCCCAGTTTTATTTTATGTGCAGAGGTGTTTATGTATCTCTTGGATGGTAGTTTTGAGTATTTCTGTGGGGTCGGTGGGTGATATCCCTTTATCATTTTGATTTCAAGGGCTGGGATTTGATTCTTCTCTTTCTTTCTTTATTAGTCTTGCTAGGTGGTCTAGTTTCAATCTTTTGTTGATCTTTTCTCAAAACCAACCTGGATTCATTGGATTTTGGAGGGTTCTTTGTGTCTCTATCTCCTTCCAGTTCTTGCCTCCTGATCTTAGCTATTTCTAGCCTCTGCTAGCCTGGAATGTGTTTGTTTGCTTCTCTAGTTCTTTTTGTGACTACATGTTAGAGCTTAATTTTAGATCTTCCCTAGTTTCTCTCTCTCTTGTGGGCATTTAGTGCTATAAATTCCCTCTACACACTGCTTTAAATGTGTCCTATGATTCTGGGTATGTTGTATCTTTGTTCTCATTGGTTTCAAAGAACATCTTTATTTCTGGCCTTCTTTTCATTATGTACCTAGTAGTCATTCAGGAGGTGCTGTTCAGTTTCCATGTAGTTGAGCGTGTTTTGATTGAGTTTCTTAGTCCTGAGTTCTAGTTTGATTGCACTGTGGTCTGAGAGAGCAGTTTGTTATAATTTCTCTTCTTGTACATTTGTTGAGGGGAGGCTTTTATCAATTACGTGGGTCAATTTTGAAATAAGTAATGCATGTGGTGCTGAGAAGAATGTATATTCTAAGTTGGATTTAAAGTGAGAGTTCTATAGATGTTCATTAGGTCTGCTTTCTGCTGCAGAGATGAGTTCAATCTCCTGGCTATCCTTCTTGTTAACTTTCTCTGCCCTTGATCTCTGTCTAATGCTGACAGTGGAGTGTTAGTCTCCTACTATTATTGCATGGTAGTCTAAGTCTCTTTGTAAGTCTCTAAGGACTTGCTTTATGAATCTGCGCTCCTGCATTGGGTATATATATTTAGGATAGTTAGCTCTTCCTGTTGAATCTGATCCCTTTACTTCATTATGTAATGGCCTTCTTTGTCTCTTTTGATCTTTGATGGTTTAAAGTCCACGGACAGAGACTAGGATTTCTAAACTCCTGCTTTTTTGTTCCCATTTGCTTGGTAAATCTTCTCTCCCATCCCTTTATCTTTGAGCCTATGTATGTCTCTCTCAAGTGGTGAGATGGGTCTCCTGAATACAGTAGACTGATGGGTCTTGACTTTATCCAGTTTGCTGGCCCAGGTTCTTAATTGAGCATTTTAGTCCATTTTACATTTTAAGGTTAAGATTGCTATGTGTGAACTTGACCCGCTTGGCTATGATATTAACTGGCTATTTTGCCTATTAGCTGATGCAGTTTCTTCCTAGCCTCATGGTCTTGTGGCATTTTGCATGTTTCCTTTGAGATGGCTGGTACCGCTGTTCCTTTCCCATGCTGAGTACTCCAGGGTCTCTTGTAAGGCAGGCCCAGTGGTGATAAAATTCTAAGAGCATTTGTTTATCTGTAGTTGATTTTATTTCTCCTTCACTTATGAAACTTAGTTTGCTTGATATGAATTTGGGTTTAAAATTCTTTTCTTTTAAGAATGTTGAATATTGGCCCCCACTCTCTCTGGTTTGTAGGTTTCTGCCGAGATCTGCTGTGAGTCTGATGGGCTTCCCTTTGTGGGTAACCTGACCTTTCTCTCTCTGGCTGCCTCTGGTGATTTTTTTCCCTTTTCATTTCCAACTTTGGTGGGACCTGGCAATTATGTGTCTGAGTTGTCTCTTTCTCGAGGAGCATTCTGTATGCCTCTCTGTATTTCCTGATTTGAATGTTGGCCTGCCCTACTAGGTTGTGGGAAGTTCTCCTGATGATATCCCCAAGAGTGCTTCTTCTAAATCTCTGGTCTCCATTTTCTCTACTTCTAGGTGCACTCCTATCAGGACGTGAGGATTTGGTCTTTTATATAATCCTACTTTTGCAGGCTTTGTCTATTTCTTTTTCTTATTTTTCTTTTTTTGTTTCTTTCTTTTCTCTGGCTTCATTTCATTCATTTGATCTCAATCATTGATACTCTTTCTTCCCAGTTGGATCGAGTCGGCTACTGAAGTTTGTGCATTTGCTTCACGATTTCTCGTGGTCATGGTTTTCATCTCTTTCATTCTGCTTAGGACTTTTCTCTGCATTTTTCACTACTCTAGCCATCAATTCTTCCACTTTTTTTCAAGATTTTGTTCTTTGCGCTTGGGTAATGTGAATTCTCCCTTTAGCTCTGAGAAATTTGATGACTGAAGCCTTTTCCTCTCATCTCACAAAGTCATTCTCCCGTCCAGCTTTGATCCGCTGTTACATGAGCCATGCCTCTTCGTCAGAGATGCCTTGTTTTTGTGAATTCCAGCTTTTCTGCCCTCTGGCTTTTTCCCCATCTTTGTGGTTTTATCTGTCTCTGGTCTTGATGATGGGTGGGATGTACTGATGGGGTTTTATGGTGTGTCCTTCCTGTTTGATATAGTTTCTCTTCTGGCCACAGTCTCGTGACCCCTCTCAGCTGTAGGTCTGTTGGAGATTGCTTGAGGTCCACTTCCCAGACCTCTGTTTGCCTGCACTTCAGCAGCAGAGGCTGCAGTGAAGTTAGGAATATTTGAACAGCAGTGTACTCTGTCTGATTCTCCTTGCTTTGGGAAGCTTCCCTCCCTCAGGGGTGTAATTCCACCCCTGTGAGGTGGGGGTACTGACTGCCCCAGTGGGATGTCCCCAGCTAGGCTACCCAGGGTCAGGGACCAGCTTTGGAGCAGGGAGTCTGTCCCTTCTCAGATCTCAACCCTGCTGGGAGATCCACTGCCTTCAAAGCTGCTCAGACAGAGTCGCTTATGCCTGCAGAGAGGTGTCTACGGGCTTCAAGCGTATTGTTCTCTGTGCCCCGTCCCCAGAGGTGGTCTATGAGACAGGTGAGTTTCTTGAGCCGCTGTGAGCTCCACTCCAGTTCGAGCTCCCAGCAGCTTTAGAGCCACCTACTTGGAGCCTCAGCAATGGCGGGAGCCTCCCCAGCCCCCGCTGGGTTGCCTTTGCTGTAGATCAAGCAGACTGCTGTGTGATAGGTACTGAGGGAGGCTCCGTGGGTGTGGGACCTCCCGCCAGGTGTGGGATATGATCTCCTGGTGTGCCTGGTTTGCTCAAAGCGCAGTATTGGGGTGGCTGTCTGACCTCCAGGTGCTGTGTGTCCTGTAGTTCCCTGGCTAGAAAAGGATTCCTTCTGCGCTTCCTAGGTGAGGGCTATGCCTCACTTCTGCTTCCAGCACTCCGCTGGTCGGGCTGCAGCAGCTGACCAGCACCTCCCATCGGGCCTGGCACCCCCAGTGAGATGAATCCACCTCAGCTGGAAAATGCCAAATCACTGTCTCTGTGTCACAGCTTGGAGTTGAAGACTGGAGCTGCTCCTATTCGGCCATCTTGCTCCTCTACAGAGTTTCTTTGGTGATGTGGTTTTGTAAAGAAAGCTTCATTCCATGTGACATGAATACATATATCATGGAAATTGTGCTCTACAGAAAGTTTCTTTCCAGTTTTTGTCTGAGGCTATTTCCTTTTCACCATAGTCCTTAATGTGCCCTTAATATCCTTGGTACCTTTTTCTTCAAAAGGGTTTCCCTCATGCTGTATGAGAAGAGAGAGGTATGGGCCACTGAGTGGAATGCAGGTCACAAAACAGTTCCTCAGCTTCTCCAGTTTCTATCTGAAATATATTTCCCTTCAATTATAAGCCTCAAAGCTCTCCTGGACATCCCTTCGTGATGCTAAACATAAAGAGTGTTAGAAAACTGCTTAATGAAAAGGGAAGCTTAACTCAGCAAGAGGAATTCATGTGACACCTAGCAGTTTCACACAAAGCTTCCGTCTCGTTTTTATCTGAGGATATTTCTTTCTCCATAATTCTAGCATGCCCAAATTGTCCTTCCTCAGATACCACAGAAACAGTGATTTCAAACTGCTCAATCCAAAGAGTGGTGTAACTCTATGAGATGAATACACACATTACAAAGCAGTTGCTCAGAAAGCTGCTCTCCATTTTTCACAGGAAGACATTTCCTTCCTCAACACAGGCCTCCAGGTGCCACTTAATATTCCTTCGCAGATTCCTCAAAGACAGAGTATCCAAACTGGGCAAAGTAGAATAAGCTTTATCTTGGTGAAATGAATGCATATATCAGAGAGCAGTTTCTTGGAATGCTTCTTTCTGGGTTTTATTTGAGGATATGTCACTTCTCGCCATAGTCTTCAAAGCGCTTTGAAATATCACATTTTTGGTTTCACAGGAATCAGTATTCAAACACTATCTTATGAGAAAAAAGGTATAACTCCCTCAGTGCAATGCACACATCACAAAGCAGTTTCTCAGAAAACTTCTCCCCAATTTTTATCTGAAGATATTTCCATTTTCACCAGAGGCCTGAATGTGCTCCTGAATATCCCTTCACTGATCCATCCATGATGGAGTTTCCAAACTGCGTAATATTAAGAAAGTTTATCTATGTGAAATCAATAAACATATCTATCACAAAGCATTTTCACAGAAAGCTTCTTTCCAGTTTTTTTTCTGAGGATATTTCCTTTTTCACCATAGCTGTCCGTATACTCCCGAATGTCCCTTGGTGGCTTTTTCCCAGGAAGGGATTCCCCAATCCTCTATGAGAAGAAAGGTATAACTCTGTGAGTGCAATGCACACGTCATGAAGCAGCACCTCGGAAAACTTCTCTCCAGTTTCTATGTGAAGACATTTCCTTTTTCACCATAAACCTCAAACTACTCCCGAATATATCTTCACAGACAAAATCAAAACATTGTTAGAATACTGCTCAATGAAAAGAGAAGCTTAACTGTGTGAGAGGAATTCAAACAACACAGAGCAGTTTCACAGAAAGCTTACTTCTGGTTTTTATCTGAGGGTATTTCTTTTTCAGCATATTCTAAAGAGCGTTCCCAAAAGTCCTTTCTGAGGTTCCACAGAAACAGTGATTTTAATCTACTCAATCCAAAGAATGATTTAACTCTATGACGTGAATACAAACGTCAGAAAACATTTACTCAGAAATCTTCTCTCCAGTTTTCAACGGAAGACATTTCCTTCCTCACCACAGGCCTCCGGGCATCACTTAATATCCCTTCGTAAATTCCTCAGAGACAAAGTTTCCATACTGGGAAATGTAGAGTAAGCTTTAACTCTCTGAAATGAATGCACATATCAGAGAGCAGTTTCTTGGAATGCTTCTTCCTTGGTTTGATTGAGGATATTTCACTTTTTGCCATAGATTTCAATGCGCTCCGAAATATCACTTTTTCGGTTTTATAGAAACAGTGTTCAATCACTGCCTTATGAGGAAAGAGTTATAACTCCCTGAGTGGAATGCACACATCACAAAGCAGTTTCTCAGAAAGCTTCTATCCAGTTTTTATCTGAAGATATTTCCTTTTTCACCATAGGCCTGAATGTGCTCCCGAATGTCCCTTCACGGATATATCCATGATGGAGTTTCCATTCTGCGTAATGTCAAGAAAGCTTTATCTATGTTAGATGAATAAACATAGCAAAAAGCAGATTTACAGAAATTTCTTTTCAGTTTTATCTGTAGATATTTCCTTTTTCACTATAGTCCTGAATGTGCTCCCGAATGTCCCTTCGCAGATCCGTTCATGACTTAGATTCCAAGCTACGTAATGTAAAGAGAACTTTGTCTATGTGAGATGAATAAACATAGCAAAAAGCAGATTCACAGAAAGCTTCTTTCCAGTTTTTATCTGAAGATAGTTTCTTTTTCACCATAGTCCTGAATGTGCACCCGAATGTCCCTTCGCGGATCCATCCATGACAGAGTTTCCAAGCTGTATAATATAAAGAAAGTTTTATCTATGGGAGATGAATACACATATCACAGAACAGTTTCACAGCAAGATTTTCCCTCATGCTGTATGAGAAGAGAAGTATTACACTGTGAGTGGAATGCACACATCTCAAAGCAGTTCCTCTGAAAGCTTCTCTCCAGTTTCTATCTGAACATATTTCCTTTTTCACTATAAGCCTCAAAGCACTCCCAAATATCCCTTCGTTCGCTAAAAATAGTGTTAGAAAACTGCTCAAGGAAAAGAGAAGCTTAACTGAGTGAGAGGAATTCACTTGACACACAGCAGTTTTTCAGAAAGTTTCCTTCTGGTTTATATCTTAGGATATTTCTTTATCCATATTCTAAAGAGCGTTCCCAAATGTACTTCCTCAGATACCACAGAAACAGTGATTTCAAACTGTTCAATCCAAAGAATGGTTTAATTCTATCAGATGAATACACACATCACAAAGCAGTTGCTCAGAAAGCTTCTCTCCAGTTTTCATCGGAAGACATTTTCTTCCTCACCAAAGGCCTCTGGGCGCCACTTAATATCCCTTCGCCGATTCCTCAAAGACAGAGTTTCCAAACTGGGCAATGTAGCATAAGCTTTAAGTCTGTGAAATGAGTGCACATACCAGAGAGCAGTTTCTTGGAACGCTTCTTTCTAGGTTTTATTTGAGGATATTTCACTTTTTGCCCTAGTCTTCAATGAGCTCTGAAATATCACTTTTTCAATTTTACAGGAACTGTGTTCAAACACTGCCTTATGAGAAAAGAGTTATAACTCCCTGAGTCAAAAGCACACATCACAAAGCAGTTTCTCTGAAAGCTTCTCTTCAGTTTTTATCTCAAGAAGTTTCCTTTTTTACCATAGACCTGATTGTGTACCGGAATGTCCCTTTGCGATCCGTCCATGATGGAGTTTCCAAACTGCATAATAATAAGAAAGACGTGAGGTGAATAAACATATCTATCACAAAGCAGTTTCACAGAATGCTTCTTTCCAGTTTTTGTATGAGGATAATTCCTTTTTCACGATAGCCGTCCATATACTCCCGAATGTCCGTTGGTAGCTTTTTCTCCAAGAGGAATTCCCCAATCTTCTATGAGAAGAAAGATATACCCCTGTCAGTGAAATGCACACATCACAAAGTAGCTCTCGGAAAGCTTCCCTCCAGTTTCTATCTGAAGATATTCCCAATTTCACAATAAGCCCCAAAGCACTCCCAAATATCCCTTTGCAGACTAAACACAGTATTAGAATACCGCACAATGAAGAGAGAGGCTTAGCTGTGTGAGGGGAATTCACACAACACAGTGCAGTTTCACAGAAAGCTTCCTTCTAGTTTTTATCTGAGGGTATTTCTTTTTCAGCATATTCTAAAGAGTGATCCTAAATGTCCTTTCTCAGGTGCCACAGAAACAGTGATTTCAAAGTACTCCATCCAAAGAATGATTTAACTCTATGAGGTGAATACACACATCACAAAGCAGTTGCTCAGAAAGCTTCTCTCCATTTTTCAACGGAAGACATTTACTTGCTCATCATAGGCCTCTGGGTGCCACTTAATATCCCTTTGCAGATTCCTCAAAGACATAGTTTCCAAACTGGACAATGTAGAATAAGCTTTAATTCTGTGAAATGAATGCACATATCAGAGAGCAGTTTCTTGGAATGCTTCTTTCTGACTTTTATTTGAGGATACTTCACTTTCCGTCATAGTCTTCAATGCGCTCCGAAATATCACTTTTTCGGTTTTACAGGAACATTGTTCAAAGACTGACTTATGAGAAAGAGGTGTAACATCCTGAGTGGAATGCACACATCACAAAGCAGTTTCTTAGAACGCTTCTCTCTGGTTTTTATCTGAAAATGTTTCCTTTTTCACCAGAGTCCTGAATGTGCTCCCGAATGTCCCTTCGCAGATCCGTTCTTGATGGAGTTTCCAAGCTGTGTAATGTAAAGAAAGCTTTATCTATATGAGATGAATAAACATGGCAAATAGCGGATTCACAGAAAGCTTCTTTCCAGTTTTCATCTGAAGAGATTTCCTTTTTCACCATAGTCCTGAATGTGCTTCTGATCGTCCCTTCCTGGATCAGTCCATGATACAGTTTCCAAGGTGTGTAATGTAAAGAAAGCTTTATCTATGTAAGATGAATACATATATCACAAAGCAGTTTCACAGAGAGTTTCTTTCAAGTTTTTGTCTAAGGTTATTACCGTTTTCAACATAGGCATCAATATGCTCCCAAATATCCCTTGGTACCTTTTTCTCCCAAAGGGTTTCCCCGAGGCTGTATGAGAAGAGAGGTATAACACTGTGAGTGGAATACACACTTCACAAAGCAGTTCCTCGGTAAGCTTCTCTCCAGTTTCTATCTGAACATATTTCCTTTTTCACTGTAAGCCTCAAAGTGCTCCCAAGTATCCTTTCGCACGCTAAACATAAACAGTGTTAGAAAACAGCTCAGTGAAAAGAGAAGTTTACGTGAGTCATAGGAATTCACACGACACATAGCGTTTTATAGAAAGCTTCCTTCTGTTTTTTTTTTTATCTGAGGGTATTTCTTTCTCCATATTCTAAAGAGTGTTCCCAAATATCCTTCCTCAGATTCCACAGAAACATTGATTTCAAACTGCTCTATACAAAGAATGGTTTAAGTCTATCAGATGAATACATCACAAAGTAGTTGCTCAGAAAGCTTTTCTCCAGTTTTCATTGGAAGACATTTTCTTGCTCCCAACAGACCTCCGGGCACCACATAATATCCTTTTGCAGATTCCTCAAGACAAAGATTCCAAACTGGGCAATGTAGAGTAAGCTTTAACTCTGTGACATGAATGCACATATCAGAGAGCAGCTTCTTGGAATGCTTCTTTGTAGGTTTTATTTGAGTGTATTTCACTTTTCGCCATAGTCTTCGATGCACTCCGAAATATCACATTTTCGGTTTTACAAGAACAGTGTTCAAACCTGCCTTATAGAAAAGAGTTATAACTCACTGACTGGGATGCACATATCACAAAGTAGTTTCTCAGAAAGCTTCTCTCCGGTTTTCATCTGTAGATATTTCCTTTTTCACCATATGCCTGAATGTTCTCCCGAATGTCTCTTCACGGATCCGTCCATGACGGAGTTTCCAAACTGCATAATATAAAGAAAGAGTTATGTATGTGAGATGAATAAACATATCTATCACAAAGCATTTTCACAGAAGGCTTCATTCCAGTTCTTGTCTGAGGATACTTTCTTTTTCACCATAGCTGTCCGTATGGCAAATGTCTGATGGTAGCTTTTTCTTCAAAATGGATTCCCCAATCCTCTATGAAAAGAAAGGTATAACTGTGTGATTTAATGTACACATCACAAAGCAGCTGCTTAGAAAGCTTCTCTCCAGTTTCTATCTGAAGATATTTCCATTTTCACCATAAGCCTCAAAATGCTCCCAAATATCCCTTCCCAGAATAAACAAAAACAGTGTTAGAATAGTGCTCATTGAAAAGAGAAGCTTAACTGTGCGAGTGGAAATCACATGATACAGAACAGTTTCACAGAAAGTTTCCTTCTGATTTTTCTCTGAGGGTATTTCTTTTTCAGCATATTCTAAAGAGTGATCCTAAATGTCCTTTCTCAGGTGCCACAGAAACAGTGATTTCAAACTGATAAATCCAAAGAACGATTTAACTCTATGAGATGAATACACACATCACAAAGCAGTTGCTCAGAGAGCTTTTCTCCAGTTTTCATTGAAGACATTTCCTTGCTCAACACAGGCCTCTGGGCGCCACTTAATATCCCTCCACAGATTCCTCAAGACAAAGAATCCAAACTGGGCAAAGTTGAGTAAGCTTTAACTCTTTGAAACAAATGCGCATATCAGAGAACAGTTTCTTGGAATGCTTCTTTGTGGGTTTTATTTGCGTGTATTCCACTTTTCGTCATAGTCTTCAATGCGCTCTGAAATATCACCTTTTCGGTTTTACAGGATCAGTGTTCAAACACTGCCTTCTGAGTAAAGAGGTATAACTCCCTTAGTGGAATGCAAACATCACAGAGCAGTTTCTCAGAAAATTTCTCTCCAGTTTTTATCTGAAGATATTTCCTTTTTCATCATATGCCTGAATGGGCTCCCAAATGTCTCTTCATGGATCCGTCCATGAAGGAATTTCCAAACTGTGTAATATAAAAAAAGTTTTATGTATGTGAGATGAATAAACATATCTATCACAAAGCATTTTCAGAGAAGTCTTCATTCCAGTTCTTGTCTGAGGATATTTTCTTTTTCATCGTAGCCATCCATATGGTAAATGTCCCATGGTAGCTTTTTCTCCAAAATGGATTCCCAATCCTCTATAAGAAGAATGGTACAACTCTGTGAGCGGAATGCACACATCACAAAGCAGCTGCTCAGAAAGCTTCTCTCCAGTTTCTCTCTGAAGATATTTCCGTTTTCACCATAAGAATCAAAGCACTCCCAAATATCCCTTCTCAGACTAAACAAAAACAGTGTTAGAATAGTGCTCATCGAAAAGAGAAGCTTAACTGTGTGAATGGAAATCACACGACACAGAGCAGTTTCACAGAAAGTTCCTTCTGGTTTTTATCTGAGGGTATTTCTTTTTCAGCATATTCTAAAGAGAATTCCTAAGTGTTCTTTCTCAGTTTCCACAGAAACAGTGATTTACAACTGATAAATCCAAAGAATGATTTAACTCTGAGATGAATACACACAACAAAAAGCAGTTGCTCAGAAAACTTCTCTCCACTTTTCAATGGAAGACATTTCCTTGCTCACCACAGGCCTCCGGAAGCCACTTAATATCCCTTCACAGATTCTTCAAAGGCAGACTTTCCAAACTGGACAATGTAGAGTAAGCTTTAAATCCGTGAAATGAATGCACATATCAGAGAGCAGTTTGTTGGAATGCTTCTTTCTGGGTTTTACTTGAGGATATTTCACTTTTCGCCATAGTCTTCAATGCACGCCAAAATATCACTTTTTCGGTTTTACAGGAACAGTATTCACACACTGCCTTATAAGAAAAGCGGTATAACTCCCTGAGTGGGATGCAAACATCACAAAGCAGATTCTCAGAAAGCTTCTCTCCAGTTTTTATCTGAAGATATTTCCTTTTTCACCATAGTCCTGAATGTGTTCCTGAATATCCCTTCGCGGATCCATCCATGACAGAGTTTCCAAGGTATGTAATATAAAGAAAGCTTTATCTATGTGAGATGAATGCACATATCACAAAACAGTTTCACATAAAGCTTCTTTCCAGTTTTTATCTGAAGATATTTCCTTTTACACTATAGTTCTGAATGTGCTCCCGAATGTTCCTTTGCAGATCCATCCATGTCAGAGATTCCAAGCTGTGTAATGTAAAGAAAGCTTTATCTATGTGAGATGAATACACATAGTACAATGCAGCTTCACAGAAAGCTTCTTTCTTGTTTTTGTCTGAGGCTATTTCCCTTTTCCCCATACGCGTCAATATGTCCCCAGATATCCCTTGGTACCTTTTTCTCCAAAAGGGTTTCCCCGATGCTGTATGAGAAGAGACGTAGAACACTGTGAGTGGAACGCACACATGACAAAGCAGTTCCTCGGTAAGCATCTCCCCAATTTCTAGCTGAACATATTTCCTTTCTCACCAGAAGCCTCAAGCACTCCCGAATATCCCTTCGCATGGTAAACATAAACAGTGTTAGAAAACTGCTCAATGAAAAGAGAAGCTTAAGTGAATGAGAGGAATTCACACGACACAAAGCAGTTTCAAATAAAGCTTCCTTATGGTTCTTATCTGAGGATATCTGTTTCTCCATATTCTAAAGAGCGTTCCCAAATATCCTTCTTCAGATTCCAGAGAAGCAGTGATTTCAAACTGCTCAATCCAAGGAATGGTTTAACTCTATGAGATGAATACACACATCACAAAGCAGTTGCTCAGAAAGCTTCTATCCAGTTTTTATCTGAAAATATTTCCTTTTTCATCATAATCCTGAATGTGCTCCCAAATGTCTCTTCGCTTATCCATGCGTGACGGAGTTTACAAACTGTATAATGTACGGAAAGTTTTATCTACGTGAGATAAATAAACATAGCAAAAAGCAGATTCACAGAAAGCTTCTTTCCAGTATTTATCTGAAGATATTTCCTTTTTCAACATAGTCCTGAATGTGCTCCCAAATATCCCTTCGTGGATCCATCCATGACTGTGTTTCCAAGCTGCGTAATGTAAAGAAAGCTTTATCTATGTGAGATGAATACACATATCACAGAACAGTTTCACAGAAAGGGTTTCCTCGATGTTGTATGAGAAGTGAGGTATAACACTGTGAGTGGAATGCACATGTCACAAAGCAGTTCCTCGGAAAGCTTATCTCTAGTTTCTATCTGAACATATTTCCTTTTTCACCATAAGCTTCAAAGCGCTTCCAAATATCCCTTCATATGCTAAACATAAACAGTGATAGAAAACTGCTTAATGAAAAGAGAAACTTAACTGAGCGAGAGGGATTCACACGACACATAGCAGTTTCTCAGAAAGCTTCCTCCTGGTTATTATCTGAGGATATTTCTTTCTCCATATTTTAAAGATCGTTCTCTAATATCCCTGCTCAGATTCCACAGAAGCAGTGATTTCAAACTGCGCAATCTAAAGAATGGTTTAACTTTATGAGATGAATACAAACATCACAAAGCAGTTGCTCAGAAAGCTTCTCTGCAGTTTTAATCGGAAGCCATTTCCTTGCTCACCACAGGCCTCCGGGCGCCCCTTAACATCCCTTTGTAGATTCCTAAAATATAGAGTTTCCAAACTAGGCAACGTAGAGTAAGCTTTAACTCTGTCAAATGAATCCTCGTATCAGAGAGCAGATTCTTGGAACGCTTCTTTCTGGTTTTTATTTGAGGATATTTCACTTTTTGTGATGGTCTTCATTGCACTCTGAAATATCACTTTTTCTGTTTTACAGGAACAGTGTTCAAACATTGCCTTATGAGAAAATATGTATAACTCTCTGAGTGGAAAACACACATCACAAAACAGTTTCTCAGAAATCTTCTCTCCAGTTTTCATCTGAATATTTCCTGTTTCACCATAGGCCTGAATGTGCTCCCTAAAGTCCCTTGCGGATCCATCCATTACGGAGTTTCCAAACTGCGTAATATGAAGAAAATTTTATCTATGTGAGATGAATAGACATATCTATCACAAGGCAGTTTCACAGGAAGCTTCTTTCCAGTTTTTGTCTGAGGATATTTCTTTATGAATATACTAAACATCATTCCCAAATGTCCTTCCTCAGATTTCACAGAAATAGTAATTTCAAACTGCTCAATCCAAAGAATGGTTTAACTCTATGAGATGAATACACATATCACAAAGCAGTTGCTCAGAAAGCTTCTCTCCAGTTTTCATCGGAAGACATTTCTTTCCCTACTACAGGCCTCCAGACGCCCCTGAATATCCCTTCACAGATTCCTGAAAGACAGAATTTCCAAACTGGGCAACGTAGAGTAAACTTTACCTCTGTGAAATGAATGCACATATCAGAGACCAGTTTCTTGGAACACTTCTTTCTGGATTTTATTTGAGGATATATCAGTTTTCACTACAATCTTCAATGCACTCCGAAATATCACGTTTTCGGTTTTACAGGAAAAGTGTTCAAACACTGTTTTATGAGGGAAGAGATATAACTCTCTGAGTGGAATACACACATCACAAAGCACATTCTCAGAAAGCTTCTCTCCAGTTTTCATCTGAAGATATTTCGTTTTTCACGATAGGCCTGAATGTGCTCTCAAATGTCCCTTTGTGGATCTGTCCATGACGGAGTTTACAAACTGTGTAATATAAAGAAAGTTTTTTCTATGTGAGATGAATAAATATATCTATCACAAAGCACTTTCACGGAAGGCTTCTTTCCATTTTTTGCCTGAAGACATTTTCTTTTTCACCATAGCCGCCCATAAGGTGAATGTCCCTTGGTAGCTTTTTCTCCAAATGGGATTCCCCAATCCTCTATGGAAAGAAAAGTATAACTCTGTGAGTGGAATGTACACGTCACAAAGCAGCTCCTCGGAAAGCTTCTTTCCAGTGTGTATCTGAAGATATTTCCGTTTTCAACATAAGCCTGAAAGTGCTCCCGAATATCCCTTCGCAGACTAAAAAAAAGCAGTGTTAGAATGCTGCTCAATTTAAAGAGAAGCTTAACTGTGTGACTGGAATTCACATGACACAGGGCAGTTTCACAGAAAGTTTCCTTCCGGTTTTTATCTCAGGGAATTTCTTTTTCAGCACATTCAAAAGAGCTTTAACAATTGTCATTTCACAGGTTCCACAGAAACAGTGATTTAAAACTGCTCAATCCAAAGATTGATTTAAATCTATGTAATGAATACACACATCACAAAGCGGTTCCTCAGAAAGCTTCTCTCCAGTTTTCAATTGAAGACATTTCCTTGCTCAACACAGGCCTCTGGGCGCCACATAATGTCCCTTCGCAGATTCCTCAAAGACAGGTTTTCCAAACTGGGCAATGTAGAGTAAGCTTTAACTCTGTGAAATCTATGCACATATCAGACAGCAGTTTCTTGGAACGATTCTTTCTGGGTTTTATTTGACGATATTTCACTTTTTGCCATAGTCTTCAATGCGCTCCGAAATATGACTGTTTTGGTTTTACAGGAACAGTGTTCAAACACTCCCTTATGAGAAAACAGTGGAATGTACATATCACAACGCAGTTTCTAAGAAAGCTACTCTCCTGTTTTTCTCTGAATATATTTCCTTTTTCACCATACGCCTGAGTGTGCTCCTGAATGTCCCTTTTTGGATCCAGCCATGATGGAGAATCCAAACTGTGTAATATAAAGAAAGTTTTATCTATGTGAGATGAATAAACATATCAATTACAAAGCAGTTTCACAAAAAGCTTCTTTCCAGTTTTTGTCTAAGGATATTTCCTTTTTCACCATAACCGTCCATATAATCCCAATTGTTCTTTGTTAAGTTTTTCTCCAAAAGGGATTCCCCAATCCTCTATGACCAGAAAGGTATTACTCTGTGAGTGGAATGCACACATCACTAAGTAGCTCCTCAAAAAGCTTCTCTCCAGTTTGTATCTGAAGATATTTCCATTTTCACCATAAGCCTCATAGTGCTCCTGAATATCCCCTCGCTGACTAAGCAAAAACAGTGTTAGAATACTGCCCAATGAAAAGAGAAGCTGAACTTTGTGAGTGGAATTCACGTGACACAGAGGAGTTTCACAGAAAGCTTCCTTCTGGTTTTTATCTGAGGGTATTTCTTTTTCAGCATATTCTAAAGAGCATTCCCAAATGTCCTTTCACAGGTTCCACAGAAACAGTGATTTCAAACTGTTCAATCCAAAGAATGATTTAACTCTATGAGATGAATGCACGCATCACAAAGCAGTTTCTCAGAAAGCTTCTCTCCAGTTTTCAGTGGAAGACATTTCCTTTCTCATTACAGGCCTCTGGGCACCACTTCATATCCCTTCCCAGATTCCTCAAAGACAGAGTTTCCAAACTGGGCAATGTAGCGTAAGCTTTAACTACCTGAAATGAATGCTTATATCAAAGAGCAGTTTCTTTGAACACTTCCTTCTGGGTTTTTTTTGAGGATAGTTTACTTTACGCCATAGTCTACAATGCGCTCCAAAATATCACTTTTTCAGCTCTACAGGAACAGTGTTCAAACCCTGCCATATGAGAAAAGATGTATAACTCTCTGAGTGGAATGCACACATCAAAAGCAGTTTCTCAGAAAGATTCTCTCCAGTTTTTAACTCAAGATATTTCCATTTTCACCATAGTCCTGAATGTGCTCCCTAATGTTCCTTCACATATCCATCCATGACAGAGTTTCCAACCTGTGTAATGTAATGAAAGCTTTATCTATGTGAGATGAATAAACATAATAAAAAACAGATTCACAGAAAGCTTCTTTCCAGTTTTTATCTGAAGATATTTTCTCGTTCACCATAGTCCTGAATGAGCTCCCTATTGAGCCTCCGCGGATCCATCCACGACAGATTTTCCAAGCTGCATAATGTAAAGAAAGCTTTATCTATGTGAGATGAATACATATAGCACAGAGTAGTTTCACAGAAAACTTCTTTCCAGTTTTTGTCTGAGGCTATTTCCCTTTTCATCATAGTCGTCAATATGCTTCCGGATATCCTTGGTACCTCTTTCTCCAAAAGGGTTTCCCCTTATACTGTCTGAGAAGAGAGGTATAACACTGTGAGTGAAGCGCTCCCGAATATCCCTTTGCACGCTAAACGTAAACAGTGTAAGAAAACTGCTCAATTAAAAGAGAAGTTTAACTGAGTGAGAGGAATTCACATGACACATAGCAGTTCACAGAGAGCTTCTTTCTGGTATTTATCTGAGGATATTTCTTTCTTCATATTCTAAAGAGCGTTCCCAAATGTCCTTCCTCAGATTCCACAGAAAGAATGATATCAAACTGCTCAATACAAAGAATGGTTTAACTCTATGAAATAGATACACACATCACAAAGTAGTTTCTCAGAAAGCCTCTCCCCAGTTTTTTTCTGAAGATATTTCCTTTTTCAAGATAGTCCTGAATGTGCTCCCGAATGTCCCTTCGTGGATCCGTCTATGACTGAGATTCCAAATGCGTAATATAAGAAAAGTTTTATCTATGTGAGATGAAGAAACATAGCGAAAAGCAGATTCACAGAAACCTTCTTTCCAGTTTTTATCTGAAGATATTTCCTTTTTCACCATAGATGTCAATAAGCCCACGAATATCCCTTGGTGCCTTTTTCTCCCCCAGATGCTAGTTGAGAAGAGAAATATAACACTGTGCGTGGAATGCACATGTCACAAAGCTGTTCCTCAGATAACTTCTCTCCAGTTTCTATCTGAACATATTTCCTTTTTCACTGTAAGCTTCAATGCGCTCCCCAATATCCCTTCGCATGCTCAATGTAAACAGTGTTAGAAAACTGCTCAATGAAAAGAGAAGCTTAATTGAACGAGAGGACTTCACACGACACATAGCTGTTTCACACAGTTTCCGTCTGATTTTTATCAGAGGATATTTCTCTCTATATATTCTAAAGAACGTTCCAAATTGTCCTTCCTCAGATTCCACAGAAGCAGTGATTTGAAACTGCTCAATCCAAAGAGTGGTTTAACTCTATGAGATGAATATACACATTACAAAGCAGTTGCTCAGAAAGCTTCTCTCCAGTTTTCATTGGAAGACATTTCGTTGCTCACCACCAGCCTCCAGGCACCACTTAATATCCCTTTGCAGATTAATAAAAGAATGAGTATCCAAACCGGGCAATGTAGAGTAAGTTTATCTCTGTGAAATGAATGCACATATCAGAGAGCAGTTTCTTGGAATGCTTCTTTCTGGGTTTTATTTGAGGATATTTCACTTCTCTCCATACTCTTCAATGCACTGTGAAATATCACTTTTTCGGTTTTACAGGAACAGTGTTCACACAGTGCCTTATGCAAAAAGAGGTATAACTCCCTGAGTGGAATGCGCACATCACAAAGCAGTTTCTCTGAAAGCGTCTCTCCAGTTTTTATCTGAAGAGAGGTATAACACTGTAAATGGAATGCACACATCACAAAGCAGTTCCTCGGAAAGCTTTTTTCCAGTTTCTATCCAAATATATTTCCTTTATCACCATAAGCCTCAAAGTGCTCCCAAATATCCCTTCGCATGCTAGTCATAAACAGTGTTAGAATACTGTTCAATGAAAAGAGAAGCCTAACTGACTGAGAGGATTTCACAGGACGCATAGCAGTTTCACAGAAAGCTTCCTCTGGTTTTTATCTGAGGATATTTCTTTCTCTATATTCTAAAGATCATTCCCAAATGTCCATCCTCAGATTCCCCAGAAACAGCGATTTCAAACTCCTCAAACCAAAGAATGGTTTAACTCTATGAGATGAATACAAATATCACTAAGCAGTTGCTCAGAAATCTTCTCTCCAGTTTTCAATGGGAGACATTTCCTTGCTCACCACAGGCCTATGGGAGTCACTTAATATCCCTTCACAGATTCCTCAAAGACAGAGTTTCCAAACTGGCCAATGTAGACTAAGCTTTAACTCTGTGAAATGAACGCGGATATCATAGAGTACTTTCTTGGAACGATTCTTTCTGGGTTTTATCTCAGGATAATTCACTTTTAGCCATAGTCTTCAATGCACTCCGAAATATCACTTTTTCGGTTTTACAGGAACAGTTTTCAAACACGGCCTTATGAGACAAGAGGTATAACTCCCTGAGTGGAATGCAGACATCACAAAGCAATTTCTCAGAAAGCTTCTTACCAGTTATTGTCTGAGGATATTTCCTTTTTTACCATAGCCGTCCCTATCTCCCAAATTTCCCTTGGTAGTTTTTCCCCAAAAGGGATTCTCCAAACCTCTATGAGAAGAAAGGTATAATTCTGAGTGGAATGCACACGTCTCAAAGCAGTTCTTCAGAAAGTATCTCTCCAGTTTTCAACGGAAGACATTTCCTTGCTCACAACCAGCCTCCAGGCACCACTTAATATCCCTTCACAGATTCCTCAAATACAGAGTTTCCAAAATGGGCAATGTAGTGTAAGCTTTAACTCTGTGAAGTGAATGCACATATCATAGAGCAGTTTCTTAGAACACATCTTTCTGGGTTTTATTTGAGGATAGTTCAGTTTTCACCATATTCTTCAATGCGCTCTGAAATATCACTTTTTCGATTTTACCGGAATAGTGTTCAAACACTGCTTTATGAGAAAAGAGGTATAATACCCTGAGTGGAATGCACACATCACAAAGCAGTTTCTCAGAAAGCTTCTCTCTGGTTTTTATCTGAATATATTTCCTTTTTCTCCATAGTCCTGACTGTGCTCCGGAATGTCCCTTCACGGATCCATCCATGATAGAGTTTCTAAGCTGCATAATGTTAAGAAAGCTTTGTCCATGTGAGATGAATAAACATAGCAAAATGCATGTTCACAGAAAGCTTCTTTCCAGTTTTTATCTGAAGTTATTTCCTTTTTCACCATAGTCCTGAATGTCCTTCCAAATGTCACTTCGTGGATCCGTCCATGACGGAGTTTCCAAAATGCGTAAGATAAGTAAAGTTTTCTTCTATGTTAGATGAACAAACATATCTATCACAAAGCAGTTTCACAGAAAGCTGCTTTCCAGTTTTTGTCTGAGGATATTTTCTTTTTCACCATAGCCATCCATATACTCCTGAATGTCCCTTGGTAGCTTTTTCTCCCAAAGGGATTCCCAAATCCTCTATGAGAAGAAATGTATAACTCTGTGAGTGAAATGCACACGTCACAAAGCAGCTCCTCGGAAAGCTTCTCTCCAGTTTCTATCTGAAGACATTTCCATTGTCACCAAAGGCCTTAAAGCACTCCAGCATATCCCTTCACAGACTAAGCAAAAAGAGTGTTAGAATACTGCTCAATGAAAAGAGAAGCTGAATTGTGCGAGTGGAATTCACACGAAACAGAGCAGTTTCACAGAGAGATTCCTTCTGGTTTTTATCTGAGGGTATACCTTTTTCAACATATTCTAAAGAGCGTTCCCAAATGTCCTTTCTCAGGTTCCACAGAAACAGTGTTTTCAATCTGTTCAATTCAAAGAATGATTTAACTCTATGAGATGAATACACACATCACAAAGCACTTGCTCAGAAAGCTTCTCTCCAGTTTTCAATGGAAGGCATTTCCTCACTCACCACAGGACTCCGGGCACCAGTTAATATCCCTTCACAGATTCCTCAAAGAGAGGTTTTCCAAACTGGGTCATGGAGAGTAAGCTTTAACTCTGTGAAGTGAAGGCACATATCAGAGAGCAGTTTCTTGGAACTTTTCTTTCTGGGTTTTATTTGAGGATATTTCACTTTTCGCCAGAGACTTCAATGCGCCCAGAAATATCACTTTTTCAGTTTTACAGTAACAGTGTTCAAACACTGCCTTATGAGAATAGAGGTATAACCCCTTAAGTGGAATGGAGACATCACAAAGCAATTTCTAAGAAAGCTTCTCTCCAGTTTTTATGTCAAGACATTTCCATTTTCACCATAGTCCTGAATGTGCTCCCGACTGTCCCTTCACGGATCCATCTGTGATAGAGTTTTCAAGCTGCGTAATGCAAACAAAGCTTTATATATGTGAGATGAGTACACATAGCACAGAGCATTTTCACAGAAAGTTTCTTTCCAGTTTTTGTCTGAGGATTTCTTTTACAGCATATTCTATAGAGCTTTCCAAAATGTCCTTTCTCAAGTTTTACAGAAAGAGTGATTTCAAACTGCTCAATCCAAGGAATGATTTAACTCCATGAGATGAATACACACATCACAAAGCAGCTGCTCAGAAAGCTTCTCTCAAGTTTTTCAAAGGGAGAGGGCATTTCCCTCGCTCACCGGCACCTCTGGGCACCATAATATCCAACCAGCGGGTTCCTGAAAGACATAGTTCAAACTGGGCAATGGAGAGTAGCTTTATCTGTGTGAAGTGAAGGCACGTATCAGAGAGCAGTTTCTTGGAACTCTTCTTTCTGGGTTTTATTTGAGGATGTCTCACTTTTCGCCAGAGTCTTCAATGCGCTCAGAAATATCACTTTTTGGGTTTTACAGGAATAGTGTTCAAACACTACCTTATGATAAAAGAGGTATAACCATCTGAGTGGAATGCACACATTAGAAAGCAGTTTCTAAGAAAGCTTCTCTCCAGTTTTTATGTGAAGACATTTCCGTTTTTACCATAGTTCTGAATGTGTTCCTGACTGTCTCTTCATGGATCCGTCCATGACAGAGTTTTCAAGCTGCGTAATGCAAACAAAGCTTTATCTATGTGAGATGAGTACACATAACAGGGAGCATTTTCACAGAAAGCTTCTTTCTAGTTTTTGAGGATTTCTTTTACAGCATATTCTATAGAGCGTTCCAATATATCCTTCCTCAAGTTTCACAGAAACAGTGATTTCAAATTGTTCAATCCAAGGATTGATTTAACTCCATGAGATGAATACACACATCACAAAGCAGCTGCTCAGAGCTTTCTCTCAGTTTTCAATGGGAGAGACATTTCCTTATAACACCACACATGTCTCTAGGCACCACTTAATATCCCATACATAGATTCACAAAGACATAGTTTCCAAACTGGGCAACATAGAGTAAGCATTGATGCCATGAAATGAATGCACGTATCAGAGAGCCTTTTCTTGGAACGCATCTTACTGGATTTTATTTGAGGATATTTCACTTTTTATTAGAGTCTTCAATGCACTCTCCTGAAATATCACTTTTTGGGTTTCACAGGAACAGTGTTCAAACACTGCTTTATTAGAAAAGAAGTAAAACTTCCTGATTGGAATGCACACATCACAAAACAGTTTCTCAGAAAGCCTCTCTCCAGTTTTATCTGATGTTTCCTTTTCCTATAGGCCTGAATGTGATCGTGAATATCCATACTAGATCCATCCATGATGGAGTTTTCAAGCTGCATAACGTAAAGGAAGCTTTTTCATGTGGGACGAATAAACATAGCAAAAGCAGATTCTGAAGCTTCTTTCTAGTTTTATCTGAGATATTTTTCTTTTCACCATGGTCCTGAATGTGCTCCCCAAATGTCCGTTCGTGGATCCGTCATGACAGAGATTCAAAGCTGCATAATGTTAAAAGCTTTATCTATGTGAGATGAATACACATATCACAGAGCAGTTTCACAGAAAGCTTCTTTCCAGTTTCTCTCTGAGGCTATTTCCCTTTTCACCATAGGCGTCAATATGTTTCCGAATATCCCTTGGTACCTTTTTCCCAAAAAGGGTTTCCCCGACTCTGTATGAGAGGGTAAAACTTATTTATTGTAGGTAGAGCATGAAATGTTACAAAACAGTTCCTTGGAATGCTTCTTTCCAGTTTCTATCTGAACATATTTCCTTTTTCACTGTAAGCCTCAAAGCTCTCTCGAATATCACTTAGATGCATGCAAAACATAAACAGTGTTAGAAACTGCTCAATGAAAAAGAAGCTAAATTGAGCCACAAGGAATTCTACGACACACAGCAGTTTCACATAAATCTTCCTTCAGTTTTTTATCTGAGGATATTTCTTTCTCCATATTCTAAAGATCGTTCCCAAATGTCCCTCCTCATATTCCAAAGAAGCAGTGATTTCAAACTACTCAATCCAAAGAATGGTTTAACTCTATGAGATGAATACACACATCACAAACAGTTGCTCATAAAGCTTCTCTCCAGCTTTCATCAGAAGACATTTCCTTGCTCACCACAGGCCTCCGGGCACCATTTAATATCCCTTCACAAATTCCTGAAAGACAGAGTTTCCAAGCTGGGTAACGTAGAGTAAGCTTTATCTCTGAGAAATGAATGCACATTTCAGACAGCAGTTTCTTGGAATGAGTCTTTCTGGGTTTTAGTTGAGGATATTTCACTTTTCACCATAGTCTTCAATGCACTGCGAAATACCCTCTTTACGGTTTTACAGGAATTGTATTCAAACACTGCCTTGTGAGAAAAGAGTTATACCTCCCTGAGTGGAATACACACACATCATAAAAGTGGGGTTTCTCAAGCAGCCTCTGTCAATTTTATCTAGAGATATTTCCTTTTCTACCATGGGACTGAGATGGCTCCCCGAATGTCCCCTTCATTGGATCCATTCATGATGGGAGTTCAAACTGCATAATATAATGAAGTTTATCTATGTGAGATGAATAAACATCTGTCACAAAGCTGTATCAAAGAAAACTTCTTTCCAGTTTTTGTCTGAAGATATTTCGTTTTTCACCATAGTCACCCATGTACTCCCAAATGTCCCTTGGTAGCTTTTTCTCCAAAAGGGATTCCCCAATCCTCTATGGGGAAGAAGGTAAAACTCTAGAATGGGGCACCGTCTAGTAGTTCCTCAGAAAGCTTTTTCTCCAGTTTCTATATCTGAACATATTTTGTTTTTCACCATGGCCTCAAAAGTGCTCCCAAATATCATTTGCATGCTAACCATAAAACAGTGTTGAAAACTGCTCAATGAAAGAGAAGCTTAACTGGGCCAGAAATTCACACAACACATAGCAGTTTCACTAAGAAAGCTTCCTTCATGGTTTTTATCTGGGATATTTCTTTCTCCATGTTCTAAAGAGCATTTAGGTGTCCCTTCCTCCAGATTCCAAAGAAACCATTGATTTCAAACTTCTTCAATCCAAGGAGTGGTTTAACTCTATGAGATGAATACACACATCACACAGCAGTTGCTCAGAAAGCTTCTCTCCAGTTTTCAGCGAGGAAGACATTTCGTACCACAGGCCTGTGGGCGCCACTTAATATCTTTACTTGAATTACTCAGATGCAGTTTCCAAACTGGGCAATGTAGAGTATGTTTTAACACTGTGAAATGAATGCACATATCAGAGAACAGTTTCTTGCAATGCTTCTTTCTGGGTTTTATTTGAGGATATTTCACTTTTCGCCATAGTCTTCTATGCGCTGAGAAATATCACTTTTTCGGTTTTACAGAAACAGTGTTGAAACACTGCCTTATGAGAAAAGAGATATAACTCCCTGAGTGGAAATCACACATCACAAAGTAGCTTCTCAGAATGCTTCTCTCCAGTTTCTATCTGAAGGAATTTCCGTTTTCACCATAAGACTCAAAGCACTTCCGAATATCCCTTCACATACTAAACAGATTGTAAGAATACTGCTCAATGAAAAGAGAAACTTAATGTAGTTATAGGAATTCACACAACACATAGTAGTTTCACAGAAAGTTTCCTTCTGCTTTTTATCTGAGGATATTTCTTTCTCCATATTCTAAAGAATGTTCCCAAATGTCGTTCTCAGATTCCACAGAAGCGGTGATTTCAAACTCTACTCAATCAAAAGGAATGTTTTAATTCTATGAGATGAATGCATCTAGAAACAGGCACTCAAGCTTCTCTCCAGTTTTCATGGGAGAGACATTTCCTTAGTCTTCCCACAGGCCTCTGGGGAGCCACTTAGCCATCACTCGCACATTAAAGTCAAAGAGACAGGTTTCAAACTGATCAACATAGAATTTAAGCTTCGACTGTGAAATGAATGCACATATCAGAGAGCAGTTTCTCAGATGATACTTTTTCTCTGGGTTTTATTCCCCGAGGATATTTCACTTTTAGCCGAAGTCATCAGCTAGACAAATATCACATTTTGGTTTCACGAGAACAGTGTTCAAACACTGCCTTATGAAAAACAGATATAATTACCTGGATGATAGATTACTGCGTCACAAGCAGTTTCTGAGCTTCCTCTCCGAAGTTTTCCTCCAAAGGAATGTTACTTTTCACCATAGGCCTGAAGGTGCTCGGAATGTCCCTTCGCGGATCCATCCATGTGAATTCAAAACTGCATAATACAAAGAAAATTTATCTATGTGAGGGTGAATAAACATGTCTATCACAAAGCAGTTTCACAGAAGTTTCTTTCCAGTTTTTGTCTGAGGATATTTCCTTTTTCATATAGCCGTCCTTATGGCAGATGTCCCTTGATAACTTTTTTCTCCAAAGGGATTCCCCACAATCCTCTATGAGATGAGGCATAACTCTGTCAATTACAAATGCCCACGTCACTAGCGAATCCTCAAAAAGCTTCTCTCCAGTTTCTATCTGAAGATATTTCCATTTTGCCATAAGCCTCTTAAGCGTTCTCAAGATATCCCTTAGCAGACTAAAAGGCAAAACAATTAGAATACTGCCCAGATAAAACAAGCTTACCTTTGTGAGAATTGGAATTTAATGCGACACAAGAGCAGTTTCTTTTTTTTTTTTTTTTTAATTTATTTATTATTATTATACTGTAAGTTGCTTAGGGTACATGTGCATAGCGTGCAGGTTTGTTATATGTATACTTGTGCCTTGTTGGTGTGCTGCACCCATCAACTCGTCATTTACATCAGGTATAACTCCAAATGCAATCCCTCCCCCTCTACCCCATCCGCTGGTATTTGATTGATAGCGATGTTCCCCTTCCGAGGTCCAGTGATCTCATTGTTGGTTCCCACCTATGAGTGAGAATTTATGCGATTGTTTGGTTTCTGTTCTTGTGATAGTTTGCTAAGAATGATGGATTCCAGCTGCATCCATGTCCCTACAAAGGACACAAACTCATCCATTTTATGGCTGCATGAGTATTCCATGGTGTATATATTGCCACATTTTTCTTAATCCAATCTGTCACTGATGGACATTTGGGTTGATTCCAAGTCTTTGCTATTGTGAATGGTGCTGCAATAAACATCTCACGTGTGCATGTGTCTTTAGAGGCAGCATAATTTATAATCCTTTGGGTATATACCCAGTAGGCGGGATGCTGGGTCATATGGTACATCTAGTTCCTGAATGCTTAAAGGGAATCGCCATACTGAAACATAATGGTTGAACTAGTTTACAATCCCATAACAGTGTAAAAGTGTTCCTGGCCTACTCCCACATCCTCTCGGCTTTGTTGTTTCCTGACTTTTTAATGATGCAGCCATTCTAACTGGGTGGTTAGGTATCTCATTTAATGGTTTTGATTTTGCGTTTCTCTGATGGCCAGTGATGATGAGCATTTTTTTCATGTGTCTGTTGGCTGTATGAATGTCTTCTTTTGAGAAATGTCTGTTCATATCCAACTGCCCACTTTTGATGGGGGTTGTTTTGTTTTTCTTGTAAATTTGTTTTAGCAGTTGCTTTTAGCCAGGTTCATGGATGACTAGCCCTTTGTCAGATGAGTAGATTGTGGTGCCACCATTCTGGGTTTGCCTGTTCACTCTGATGGTAGTTTCTTTTTGTAGAAATGCTGGTTTATTCGAGATTCCATTTGTCAATTTTGGCTTTGCTGCCGTTGCTTTTTTTGGTGGTTTTTAGGTGCTGAAGTCTTTGCCATTACCTATGTCTAGATAGATTTTCACCCTGGGGTTTTTCCTCCTAGGGTTTTATGGTATTAGGTCAACATTTAAGTCTCTAATCCATCTTGAATTAATTTTCCGTATAGAGGTCAAGGAAGGGGGATCCAGTTCAGCTTTCTACTTATGGCTAGCCAATTTTCAGCACCATTTATTAAATAGGAATCCCTTTTCCCATTTCTTGCTTCTCTCAGGTTTGTCAAAAGAGGATCCAGATGGCTGTATAGATGTGTGGTATTATTTCTGAGGATCCTGTTCTGTTACGTGGTCTATATCTCTGTTTTTGGTACCAGTACCATGCTGTTTGGTTACTGTAGCCTTGTAGTATAGTTGAAGTCAGGTGGCGTGATGCCTCCAGCTTTGTTCTTTTGACTTAGGATTGTCTTGGAGATCGCGAGGACTCTTTTTGGTTCCATATGAACTTTAAAGCAGTTTTTAATTCTGTGAAGAAGCTGTTGGTAGCGATGGATGTGGTGAATCTATAAATTACCTTGGGCAGTATGGCCATTTTCCGCGATATTGATTCTTCCCATCCATGAGCATGGTATGTTCTTCCATTTGTTTTGTGTCCTCTTTTATTTCACTGAGCAGTGGTTTGGCGGTTTCCCTTGAAGGGGTCCTTTACATCCCTTGTAAGTTGGATTCCTAGGTATTTGATTCTCCTTTGACAATTGTGGTGAGTTTCAAATTCCTTGTTGGCTCTCTGTTGTCTGTTACTGGTGTATAAAAATTAACATGATTTTTGCACATTAATTTTTTGTATCCTGAGACTTTGCTGAAGTTGCTTATCAACCCAAGGAGATTTTGGGCCGAGACAATGGGGTTTTCAAAATATACAATCATATGTCTGAAACAGGGACAATTTGACTTCTCTTTTCGACTGGTGCATGATTTCTTTCTTACTGAATTGCCTAGCCAGAACTTCCAACACTATGTTGAATAGAATTGGTGAGAGGGCATCCCTGTCTTAATGCCAGTTTTCCAAAGGGAGTTTTCCCAGTTTTTGCCCATTCCAGTATGATGAGAACATTGGGTTTTGTCATAAATAGCTCTTATTATTTTGGTACGTTCCATCAATGCGAATTTATTGGCGTTTTAGCATGAAGGGCTGTTGAATTTTATCAAGCCTTTTCTGCATCTATTAGAGATAATCAGCATGTGGTTCTTGTCTTTGAGACATAGCCTTGGATTATGTTTATTGATTTGCGAGATGTTGAACCAGCCTTATCCCAGGGATAGAAGCCCTTGATCATGGTGGATAGCTTTTGATGTGTTGCTGATCCGGTTTGCCAGTGGTTTATTGAGAGTTTTGCGTCGATGTTCATCAGGGATATTGGTCCTTAAAATTCCTCTTTTTGTGTATCTCTACTTGGGCTTTTGTATCAGGATGATGTTGGCCCTCAGCAAATGAGTTGGAGGATTCCCTCTTTTCTAATGATTGGAATAGTTTCAGAAGGAATGGTACCAACTTCTCCTTGTGGCACCCCTCTGGTAGAATTCAGCTGTGAATCCATCTGGTCCCTGGACTTTTTTTTGGTTGGTAGGCTATTAATTGTTGCCTCAATTTCAGAGCCTGCTATTGGTCTGTCAGGGGATTCAGCTTTCTTCCTGGTTTAGTCTTGGAAAGTGTAAGTGTCCAGGAAATTATCATTTCTTTAAGACGGTTGGAGTTTAACGTCGAGGTGTTTATAGTATTCTCTGATGGTAGTTTGTATTTCTGTGGGGTCGTTGGTGATATCCTTTATCATTTTTTAGTGCGTCGATTTGATTCTTCTCCCTTTTCTTCTTTATTAGTCTTGCTAGTGGTCTGTCGAAGATTTTTGTTCTTTTCAAAAAAACTAACAAAGTTCATTGATTTTTTTTGGAGGGTTTTGTGTCTCTATCTCCTTCAGTTTCTGCTCACAGTCTTGGGTTATTTCTAGCCTTCTGCTAGCTTTGGAATGTGTTTTGCTCCTTCATTTCTCTAGTTCTTTTTTAATTGCGATGTTGAGAGTGTCAATTTTTAGATCTTTCCTGCTTTTCTCTTGTGGGCATTTTAAGGGTGCTGTAAAGTTTTTTTTCCCTCCTACACCTTTCCGCTTTTCCAAAATGTAATCCCAGAGATTCTAGGCATGTTATCTTGCTGTTCTCATTGGTTTCAAGAACATCTTTATTTCTGCCTTCATTTAGTTTATGTACCCAGTAGTCATTCAGGGCAGGTTGTTTCAGTTTCCGTATGGTTGAGCGGTTTGATTGAGTTTCTTAGTCCACAGGTTTGGTTTGGGTGCATGGTCATGAGAGACAGTTTGTTATAATTTCTGTTCTTGTACATTTGCTGAGGAGTGCTTTTGCACTTCCAATTACATTGGTCAATTTTGGAGTAAGTACGATGTGGTGCTGAAGAGAATGTATATTCTGGCCCGGTTTGGGGTGGAGAGTTCTATAGTGTCTATTAGGTCTGCTTGCCTGCAGAGATGAGTTCAGATTTACTGGATATCCTTGATTTGTTCTTTCTGCTCGTTGATCTGTCTAATGTTGAGAAGAGCAGTGGAGTGTTGAAGTCTCCATTTATTATTGTATGCAAGTCCTAAGAAGTCTCTTTAATAGAAGTCTCTAAGGACTTGCTTTTATGAATCTAGATTGCTCCTGTGTTGGGTGCCTGCATGTTTAAGATGATTAAGCTCTTCCTCTGTTGAATTGATCCCTTTACCATTATGTAATGGCCTTCTTTGCTCTCTTTGATCTTTGTTGGTTTAAAGTCCTGTTTTTATCAGAGACTAGGATTGCAACCCCTTTTTTTTTTGTTCTCCATTTGTGACCAGATAGCCTCCATGCTGTTTTGAATTTATGTATGTCTCTGTGTGTGTGAGATGGGTCTCCTGAATACAGCAATTGACTCTTTATCAGTTTACTTGGTCTGTGTCTCTTAATTGGAGCGATCTTTAGTCCATTTCCCACATTTAAGGTTAAGATTGTTATGTGTGAACTTGATCCTGCCATTACTTGGGTAACTGGTTATTTGCTCTCATTAGTTGATGCAGTTTCTTCCCTAGCCTCGATGGTCTTTTACATTTTGGCATGTTTTTGAGATGGCTGGTACTGGTTGTTCCTTTCCATGTTTGAGCCTTTGCTTTAGGGTCTCTTGTAAAGGCAGGCCTGAGTGGTGACAAATCTCTAAGCCTCTGTAAAGAGTTTTATTTCTCAAACTTCACTTATAAAACTTAGTTTGGCTGGATGTAAAAGCCTGGGTTAGAAAATTCTTAATAACTGGGAATGTTGAATATTGGCCCCCCACTCTCTTCTGGCATGAGTTTCTACTTGAGAGATCTGCTTTCCCAGTAGCCAGAGGTCTGATGGGCTTCCCTTTGTGGAGTAGCCGACCTTTCTCTGGCTGTCCTTGGGTGCTGCTTGAAGTCCTGGCAGTATGTGTCTTGGAGGTTGCTCTTCTGGGAATGTATCTTTGTGGCGTTCTCTGTATTTCCTGGATTTGAATGTTGGCCTGCCCTGGGGGAAGTTCTCTCCTGGATGATATCCCTGAGAGTGTTTTCCAACTTGGTTCCATTCCCCCCTCACTTTCCAGGCACACCCCTATCAGGCGTAGATTTGGTCTTTTTACATAATCCACGCCGCCTACTTGCAGGCTTTGTTCCACGTTCTTTTCTTCTTTTCTTTTTGGTTTCTCTTCTGCTTCATTTCATTCATTTGATCCCTCAATGGCTGATACTCTTTTCTTTCCAGTTGGTCGAGTCGGTTTACTGAAGCTTGTGCATTTTAATCACATTTCGTTAATCATGGTTTTCATCTTTCATTTAGTTTAGGACCTTCTCTGCATTAATTACTCTAGCCATCAATTCTTCCCACTTTTTTTTCAAGATTTTGGATTTCTTTCTGCAGCTGGAGTGCGTAATTCCTCCTTTAAGCTCTATTGAAATTTGATGGACTGAAGCCTTCTTCACCTCATCATCAAAGTCATTCTCCGTCCAGCTGATCCGTTGCTGGCGATGAGCTAAGCTCCTTTGCGGGGAGATGCGCTCTTGTTTTTGAATTTCCAGCTTTTCTGCTTTTCCCCATCTTTGTGGTTTTATCTGCCTCTGGTCTTTGATGATGGTGATGTACTGATGGGGTTTTGAATTCAGCGGAGTGTCCTTCCCTCTGTTTTATTAGTTTTCCTTCTAACCGTCAGGATCCTCAGCTGTAAGGTCTGATGGAATTGCTTGAGGTCCACTCCAAACCCTGTTGCCTGGGTACATCAGCAGCAGAGGCTGCAGAAGATAGAATATTTCTGAACAGCAAGAGTGTGCCTGTCTGGTTCTTGCTTTGGAAGCTTCACTCTCAGGGTGTACTCCACCCTGGGGTGTGGGGGTGTCAGACTGCCTGCTAGTGGGGATGTCTCCCAGTTAGGCTACTCAGGGGTCAGGGACCCGGCAGGCGAGGTGCTGTCCCTTCTCAGATCTCAACCTCCCGTGTTGGGAGTCCGCCTGCTCTCTTCAAAGCTGTCGAACGCCCAGAGTCGTTTTGCGTCTGCAGAGGTGGCTGCTTTGTTGTGTTTACTGTGCCCTGCCCCAGGGTGGAGTCTACGAGACAGGCGGGTTTCCCTTGTGAGCTGCTGTGAGCTCCCTTGGTTAAGATTTCCCGGCGGCTTTGTTTACCTAGTTAGAAGCCTCATCCAATGGCGAGCCCTCCCCCAGCCTCGCTGCTGCCTTGCCCGGTAGATCACAGACTGCTGCCCATTAGCAATGGGGGAGGCTCCCTGGGTGTGGAACCCTCCCGGCCAGGTGTGGGATATGATCCCCTCAATTGTGCCTGTTTGCTCAAAGCGGTATTGGGTTGGAGTTACCCAATTCTCCCAGGTGTTGTGTGTGCTCCAGTTCCCCTGGCTGGAAAGGGTTCTCCTTCCCCTTAAGCTTCCCAAGGTGAGGCAATGCACCGCCCTGCTTCAGCTCTGGCTGAGTGGGGCTGCAGCAGCTGACCGATTACCGATCTTCCGGCGCTGCTCCCCAGTGGGGATGAACCCAGTACCTCCAGTTGAAATGCGAGGAAATCACTGGTCTTCTGTGTGGCTGGCTGGGAGTTGAAGACTGGAGCTACTCCTATTGACCATCTGCTCCGTAGCCCCCAGAGCAGTTTCAAAGAAAGATTCCTTCAGGTTTTATCTGAGGTATTTCTTTTCAGCATATGTAATTCTAAAGGCGTTCCCAAATGTCCTTTCTCAGGTTTACAGAAACAATGATTTGAAACTACTCCAATCCAAAGAATGAGTTGCTCTATGAATAATACACAAATCACCAAGGTTCATATGAATGCTTCTCTCCAGTTGTCAATGGAAGACATTTCCTTGCTCAACACAGGCCTCTGGTGACATTGTAATATTCAACCCATGAATTCCTCAAAGGTGAGTTTCCAAACTGGGCAATGTAGAGTAAGCTTTAACTCTGTGAAACGAATGCATATATCAGAGTGCAGTTTCTTGGAATACTTCTTTCTGGGTTTTACTTGAGTATATTTCATTTTTCTCCATGGTCTTCAATGCGCTCCAAAATATCATTTTTTCAGTTTTACAGGAACAGTGTTGAAACACTACCTTAGAAGAAAAGAGGTATAACTCCCTAAGTGGACTGCACACATCACAAAGCAGTTTCTCAGAAAGCTTCTCTCTGGTTTTTATCTGAAGATATTTACTTTTTCACCACAGGCCTGAAGGTGCTCCTGAATGTCCCTTTGCAGATCCATCCATGACAGAGTTTCCAAGCTGCGTAATGTAAAGAAAGCTTTATATATGGGAGATGAATAAACATAGCAAAAAGTAGGTTCACAGAAAGTTGCTTTCCAATTTTTATCTGAAGGTATTTCCTTTTACAACACAGTCCAAAATGTGCTTCTGAATGTCCCTTCGCGCATCCATCCCTGACAGAGTTTCCAAGCTGTGTAATGTAAAGTAAGCTTTATTTATGTGAGGTGAATACACATAGCACAGAGAAGTTTCACAGAAAGCTTCTTTCCAGTTTTTGTCTGAGGCTTTTTCTTTTGTCACCAAAGGCATCAATATACTCCTGCCTATCGCCTGGTACCTTTTCCTCCAAAAGGGTTTCCCCGATGCTGTCTCAGAAGAGAGGTGTAACAGTGTGAGTGGAACGCACACCTCACAAAAGAGTTCCTTGGAAAGCTTCTCTCCAGTTTCTGTCTGAACGTATTTCCTTTTTCACCATAAGCCTCAAAGTGCTCCAGAATATTCCTTCGCACACTAAACATAAACAGAGTTAGAAAATTGTTCAATGAAAAGAGAAGCCTAACTGAGTGAGAGTAATTCAAAAGACACACAGCAGTTTCACAGAAAGCTTCCTTCTGGTTTTTATCTGAGGATATTTCTTTCTCCATGTTCTAAAGTGCGTTCCCAAATATCCTCCCTCAGATTCCACAGAAACAGTGATTTCAAAGTGCTCAATCCAAAGAATGGTTTAACTCTATGAGACGAATACACACATCACAAAGCAGGTACTCAGAAAACTTCTCTCCAGTTTTCATCGGAAGACATTTCTTTGCTCACCACAGGCCTCTGGCCGCCAGTGTGTATCCCTTCACAGATTCCTCAAGGACAAGTTTTACAAACTGGGCAATGTAAAGTGAGCTTTACGTCTGTGAAATGAAAGCACATATCAGAGAGCAGTTTCTTGGAATGCTTCTTTCTGGGTTTTAGTTGATGATATTTCACTTTTTGCCATAGTCTTCAATGCACTCTGAAATATCACTGCTTCGTTTTTACAGGAACAGTGTTCAAACACTGCCTTATGAGAAAAGAGGAATAATTCCCTGAGTGGAATGCACACATCACATCGCAGTTTCTCAGAAAGCTACTCTCCAGTTTCTATCTGAAGGTATTTCCTTTTTCACCACACGACTGAATGTGCTCCCGAATGTCCCTTCGCGGATACGTCCATGAAGGAGTTTCCAAATTTCATAGTATAAAGAAAGTTTTATCTATATGAGATGAATAAACATATCTATCACAAAGCAGTTTCAGAGAAGGCTTCTCTCCAGTTTTTGTCTGAGGATATTTCCTTTTTCACCATAGCTGTCCATATACTCCCGAAGGTCCCTTGGTAACTTTTACTGCAAAAGGGATTCCCCAATTCTCTATGAGAAGAAAAGTATAACTCTGAGAGTGGAGTGCACACGTCACAAAGCAGCTCCGTGGAAAGCTTCACTCCAGTTTCTATCTGAAGACATTTCCGTTTTCACCATTACCTCAAAGGGCTCCAGAACACCCCTTCACAGACTAAGCAAAAGCAGGGTTAGAATACTGCTCAATGAAAAGAGAAGCTGAATTGTGCGAGTGGAATTCATGCGATACAGAGCAGTTTCACAGAAAGCTTCCTACTGGTTTTTATCTGAGGGTATTTCTTTTCTACATATTCAAAAGAGTGTTCCCAAATATCCTTTCTCAAGTTCCACAGAAACAGTGTTTTCATACTACTCAATCCAAAGAATGATTTATCTCTATGAAATGGATACATAAATCACAAAGCAGTTGCTCACAGAGCTTCTCTCCATTGTTCAATGGAAGACATTTCCGTGCTCACTGCAGGACTCTGGGCGCCACATAACATCCCTTTGCAGATTCCTCAAAGACAGTTTCCAAACTGGGCAATGTAGAGTAAGCTTTAACTCTGTGAAATGAATGGACATATTAGAGAGGAGTTTCTTGGAATGCTTCTTTCTGGGTTTTATTTGAGGATATTTCACTTTTAGCTGTAGTCTTCAATGCACTCTGAAATATCACTTTTTCGGTTTTAGAGGAACAGTGTTCAAACACTGCCTTAAGAGAAAAGAAGTATAAATCCCTCAGTGGAATGCACACATCACAAAGCATTTTCTCAGAAAGCTTCTCTCCAGTTTTTTCTGAAGATATTTCCTTTTTCACCATAGGCCTGAATGTGATCCCGAATATCCCTTCGCAGATCTGTCCATGACAGAGTTTCCAAGCTGCGTAATGTAAAGAAAGCTTTATCTATGTGAGATGAATAAACATAGCAAAAAGCAGATTTACAGAAACTACTTTCCGTTTTTTATCTGAAGATATTTCCTTATTCACCATAGTCCTGAACGTGCTCCCGAACATCCCTTCGTGGATCCGTCCACGACAGTGTTTCAAAGCTGCGTAATATAAAGAAAGCTTTATCTATGGGAGATGAGCAACATAGCACAGAGCAGTTTCACAGAAAGCTTCTTTCCAGTTTTTGTCTGAGCCAATTTCCATTTTCACCATAGGCGTCAATATGACGCTGAATATCCCTTGGTACTTTTTCTCCCAAAGGATTTCCCCGATACTGTATGAGAAGAGAGGTATAACACTTTCAGTGGAATGCACACGTCACAAAGCAGTTCCTCGGAAAACTTCTCTCCAGTTTCTATCTGAACATATTTCCTTTTTCACCGTAAGCCTCAAATCGCTCTGGAATATCCCTTCACACGTTAAACACCAACAATGTTAGAAAACTGCTCAATGAAAAGATAAGCTTAACTGAGTGAGAGGAATTCACATGACACATAGCAGTTTCACAGAAAACTTCCTTCTGATTTTTATCTGAGGATATTTCTTTCTCCATATTCTAAAGAGCATTCCCAAAAGTCCTTCCTCAAATTCCACAGAAACAGTGATTTCAAACAGCTCAATCCAAAGAATGGTTTAACTCTATGAGAAGAATACACACATCACAAAGCAGTGGCTCAGAAAGCTTCTCTCCAGTTTTCATCGGAAGACGTGTCATTGCTCACCACAGGCCTCTGGGTGCCACTATATAGACCTTCGGAGATTCCTCAAAGACAGAGTTTCCAAACTGGGCAATGTAGACCCAGTTTGAACTCTGTGAAATGAATGCACATATCAGAGAGCAGTTTCTTCTAACACTTCTTTCTGGGTTTTATTTGAGGATATTTCACTTTTCGTCATAGTCTTCAATGCACTCCTAAATATCACTTTTTCTGTTTTACAGGAACTGTGTTCAAACACTTCTTTATGAGAAAAGAGGTATAACTCCCTGAGTGGAATGCACGCATCACAAAGCAGTTTCTCAGAAAGTTTCTCTCCAGTTTTTATCTGAATATATTTACATTTTCAAGATTGTCATGAATGTGCTCCCGAATATCACTTTGCGGATCCATCCGTGAGGAAGTTTCCAAGCTGCGTAAGGTAAAGAAACCTTTATCTATGTGAGATGAATAAACATAGCAAAAAGCAGATTCATAGAAATTTCTTTGAAGATTTATCTGAAGATACTTCCTTTTTCTCCACAGTCCTGAATGTGGTCCTGAATGTCCCTTCCCGGATCCATCCATGACAGAGTTTCCGAGCTGTAAAATATAAAGAAAGCTTTGCCTATGTGAGATGAGTGCACATAGCACAGAGCAGTTTCACAGAAAGCTTCTTTCCAGTTTTTGTCTGAGCCAATTTCCATTTTCACCATAGCCGTCAATATGCCGCTGAATATCCCTTGGTACTTTTTCTCCAAAAGGATTTCCCCAATACTGTATGAGAAGAGAGGTATAACACTTTGAGTGGAATGGACACGTCACAAAGCAGTTCCTCGGAAAACTTCTCTCCAGTTTCTATCTGAACATATTTCCTTTTTCACCGTAACCTCAAATCGCTCCGGAATATCCCTTCACACGTTAAACACTAACAGTGTTAGAAAACTGCTCAATGAAAAGATAAGCTTAACTGAGCAAGAGGAATTCACATGACACACAACGGTTTCACAGAAAACTTCCTCTGATTTTTATCTGAGGATATTTCTTTCTCCATATTCTAAGAGCATTCTCAAAAGCGCTTCGTCAAATTCCACAGAAACAGTGATTTCAAACTGCTCAATCCAAAGAATGGCTTAACTGTATGAGAAGAATACATACATCACAAAGCAGTGGCTCAGAAAGCTTCTCTCCAGTTTTCGTCAGAAGACATGTCGTTGCTCACCACAGGCCTCCGGGTGCCACTATATAGACCTTCGGAGATTCCTCAAAGACAGAATTTCCAAACTGGGCAATGTAGAGTCAGCTTGAACTCTGTGAAATTAATGCATATATCAGAGAGCAGATTCTTGGAATGCTTCTTTCTGGGTTTTATTTGAGGATATTTCACTTTTCTCCATAGTCTTCAATGTGCTCCGAAATATCACTTTTTCAGTTTTACAGGAACAGTTTTCAAACACTTCTTTATGAGAAAAGAGGTATAATTCCCTGAGTGAAATGCACATATCACAAAGCAGTTTCTCAGAAAGCTTCTCTCCCATTTTTAAAATGAAAATATTTCCTTTTTCACCATAGGCCTGAATTTGATCCCGAATGTCAATTCACGGATCCATCCATGATGGAGTTTCCAAACTACGTAATATAAAGAAAATTTTATCTATGTGAGATGAATAAAGATATCTATCACAAAGCATTTACCGAGAAAGCTTCTTTTCATTTTTTGCCTGAGGATACTTCCTTTTTCACCGTAGCCCTCCATATGGTGAATGTCCCTTGGTAGCTTTTTCTCCAAAAGAGATTTCCTAATCCTCTATGAGAAAAAAGGTATAACTCTGTGAGTGGAACGCACACGTCCCAAAGCAGCTCCTCGGAACACTTCTCTCCAGTTTCTATCTGAAGATATTTCCATTTTCAGCATAAACCTCAAAGTGCTCCAGAATATCCCTTCGCAGACTAAACATAAACAGTGTTAGAAAACTGCTCAACAAAAAGAGAAGCTTAACGAGGGAGAGGAAATCACTCGACGCATAGCAGTTTCACAGAAAGCTTCCTTCTTTTTTTTTATCAGAGGATATTTCTTTCTCCATATTCTAAACAGCGTTCTCAAATGTCCTTCCTCAGATTGCACCCAAACAGTGATTTCAAACTGCTCAATCCAAAGAATGGTTTAACTCTATGAGATGAATACACACATCACAAAGCAGTTGCTCAGAAAGCTTCTCTCCGGTTTTCATCGGAAGACATTTCCTTGCTCACCACAGGCCTCCCGGTGCCAACAAATATCCCTTTGCAGATTCCTCAAAGACAGAGTTTCCAAACTGGGCAACGTAGAGTAATCTTTAACTCTGTGAAATGAATGCACATATCAGAGAGCAGTTTCTTGGAACGCTTCTTTCTGGGTTTTATTTGAGGATATTTCACTTTCCGCTATAGTGTTCTAGGTGGGCCGAAATATTACTTTTTTGGTTTTACAGGAACAGTGTTCAAACACTGCCTTATGAGAAAAGAGGTATAACTCCCTGAATGGAATACACAGATCACAAAGCAGTTTCTCAGAAAGCTTCTCTCCAGTTTTTATCTAAAGATATATCCTTTTTCACCATAGTCCTGAATGTGCTCCCAAATGTCCCTTCGCAGATACTTCCATGATGAAGTTTACAAACTGCATAATATAAAAAAAGTTTTATCTATGTGATATGAATAAACATATCTATCACAAAGCAGTTTCACAGACATCTTCTTTCCAGTTTTTGTCTGAGCACCTTTCCTTTTTCACCATAGTCCTGAATGTGCTCCCGAATGTCCCTTCATGGATCTGTCCATGACAGAGTTTCCATGCTGCGTAATGTAAGGAAAGCTTTATCTATGTGAGATAGTACACATAGCACAGAGCAGTTTCACAAAAACCTTCTTTCCAGTTTTTGTCTGAGGCTAGTTCCCTTTTCACCATAGGCGTCCATATGCTCCGGGTTATCCCTTGATATCTTTTTCTCCAAAAGGGTTTCTCCGATGCTGTATGAGAAGAAAGGTATAATTCTGTGTGTGAAATGCACACGTCACAAAGCAGCTCCTCAGAAAGCTTCTCTCTAATTTCTATCTGAAGATATTTCCGTTTTCACCATAAGCCTAAAAGTGCTCCCGAATATCCCTTAGGAAACTAATCTAAAACAGTGTTAGAATACTGCTCAATGAAAACAGAAGCTTAACTGTACGAGTGGAATTCACACGACACAGAGCAGTTTCACAGAATGCCTTCTTCTGGTTTTTATCTGAGGGTCTTTCTTTTTCAGCATATTCTTAAGAGTGTTCCCAAATGTCCTTTCTCAGGTTCCACAGAAACACTGATTTCAACCTGCTCAATCCAAAGAATGATTTAACTGTTTGAGATGAATATACACATCACAAAGCAGTTGCTAACAAAGATTCTCTCCAGTTTTCAACAGAAGACATTACCTTGCTCAACGCAGACCTCTGGGCGCCACTTCCTACCCCTTCGCAGATTCTTGAAAGACAGAATTTCCAAACTGGGCAATGTAGGGTAAGCTTTAACTCTGTGAAATGAATGCACATATCACAGAACAGATTCTTGGAATGCTTCTTTCTCGGTTTTATTTGATTATATTTCACTTTTCCCCATAGTCTTCAAGACGCTACGAAATATCACTTTTTCAGTTTTCCACGAATAGTGTTCAAACACTGCCTTATGGGAAAAGAGGTATAACTCCCTGAGTGGAATGCACACATCACAAAGCAGTTTCTCAGAAAGCTTCTCTCCAGTTTTTGTCTGACGATATTTCCTTTTTCACCCTAGACCCAAATGTGATCCCGAATATCCCTTCGCAGATCCATCCATGACGGAGTTTCCAAGCTGCGTAATGTAAAGAAAGCTTTATGTATATGCAATGAATAAACATAGCAAAAATTAGATTCACAGAAAGCTTCATTCCAGTTTTTATCTAAAGATATTTCCTTTTTCACTGTAGTCCTGATGTGCTCCCGAATGTCCGTGCGTGGATTCATCCATGACAGAGTTTCCAAGCTGCGTAATGTAAAGAAAGCTTTATCTATGTGAGATGAATGCACATATCACAGAGCAGTTTCACAGAAAGCTTCTTTCCAGTTCTTTTCTGAGGCTATTTCCCTTTTCACTATAGGCATCAACACGCTCCAGAATATCACTTGGTATCTTTTTCTCCAAAAGGATTTCCCCAATGCTGTATAAGAGAGGTATAACACTGTGAGTGGAATGCACATGTTCCAAAGCAGTTCCTAAGAAAGCTTCTCTCCCAGTTTCTATCTGAACATATTTCCTTTTTCACCATAAGCCTCAAAGTGATCCCGAATATCCCTTCACACGCTGAGTATAAACAGGATTAGAAAACTGCTAAATGAAAAGAGAGGCTTAACTGAGTGAGAGGAATTAAGATGATACAGAGCAGTTTCACAGAAAGCTTAATTACGGATTTTACCTGAGGATATTTCTTTCTCCATATTCTAGGGAGCGTTCCCAAATGTCCTTCCTCAGATTCCACAGAAACAGAGATTTCAAACTGCTCAATCCAAAGGATGGTTAAACTCTATGAAATGAATAAACACACCACAAAGCTGTTGCTCAGAAAGCTTTTCTCCAGTTTTCATCAGAACACGTTTCCTTGCTCACCAGAGGCCTCCGGGCCGCCACTTAATATCCGTTTGTGAATTCCTCAAAGACAGAGTTTCCAAACTGGGCAATTTAGAGTAAGCTTTAACTCTGTGAAATGAATGCACATATCAGAGAGCAGTTTCTTGGAACATTTCTTTCTTGGTTTTATTTGACAATATTTCACTCTTCGCCATAGTCTTCAATGCGCTCCAAAATATCGCTTTTTTGGTTTTACAGGAACAGTGTTCAAACACTGCCTTATGAGAAAAGAGCTAAAACTTCCTCAGTGGAATGCACATATCAGAAAGCAGTTTCTCAGGAAGCTTCTATCCAGTTTTTATATGGAGATATCTCCTTTTTCACCGTAGGCCTGAATGTGCTCCCAAATGTCCCTTCACGGATCCGTCCATGACAGTCTCCAAACTGCATGATAAAAGGAAAGTTTTATCTATGTGAGATGAATAAACATATCTATCACAAAGCAGTTTCAGAGAAAACTTCTTTCCAGTTTTTGTCTGAGGATATTTCCTTTTTCACCATAGCCATCTATATACCCCCGTATGTCCCCTGATAGCTTTTTCTACAAAAGGGATTCCCCAATCCTATATGAGAAGAAAAGTGTAACCCTGTGAGTGAAATGCACAAGTCACAAAGCAGCTCCTCGGAAATCTTCTCTCCGGTTTCTATCTGAAGATATTTCCTTTTTCACCATAAGCCTGAAAGCGCTCCCGAGTATCCCTTAGCTGACTAAACTAAAACAATGTTACAATACTGCTCCATGAAAACAGAAGCTTAATTGTGTGAGTGGGATTCACGTGACACTGAGCAGTTTCACAGAAAGCTTCCTTCTTGTTTTTATCGGAGGATATTTCTTTTTCAGCATATTCTTAAGAGCGTTCCCAAATGTCCTTTCTCAGGTTCCACAGAAAGAGTGATTTCAAACTGCTCGATCCAAAGAATGATTTAACTCTATGAGATGAATACACACATCACAAAACAGTTGCTCAGAAAGCTTCTCTTTAGTTTTCAACGGAAGACATTTCTTTGCTCACCACAGGCCTCCGGCACCACTTAATATCCCTTCGCAGATTCCTCAAAGACAGAGTTTCCAAACTGGGCAACGTAGAGTAAGCTTTCAGTCTCTGAAATGAATGCACATATCAGAGAGAAGTTTCTTGGAATGCTTCTTTCTGGGTTTTATTTGAGGATATTTCACGTTTCACCATAGTCTTCCATGCGCTCGGAAATATTACTTTTTCAGTTTTACAGAAACAGTGTTCAAACACTGCCTTATGAGAAAAGTGATATAACTCCCTGAATGGAATGCACACATCACAAAACAGTTTCTCAGAAAGCTTCTATCCAGTGTTTATCTGAAGATATCTCCTTTTTCACCATAGGCCTGAATGTGCTCCCTAATGTCCCTTCATGGATCCGTCTATCACGGAGTTTCCAAACTATGCAATATAAGAAAAGTTTTATCTATGTGAGATGAATAATCATATCTATCACAAAGCAGTTTCACAGAAAGATTCTTTCCAGTTTTTGTCTGAGGATATTTCATTTTTCACCATAGCCATCCCTATACTCCCAAATGTCCCCTGGTCGCTTTTTCTCCAAAATGGATTCCCCAATCCCCTATGAGAATAAAAGTATAATTCTGTGATTGGAATGCACACATCACAAAGTAGCTCCTTGGAAGGTGTCTCTCCAGTTTCTACTGAAGTTATTTCCTTTTTCACCATAAGTCTCAAAGCACTCCGGAATATAGTAGTTTAACAGAAAACTTCCTTCTTTTTTTTTTTTTTTTTTTTATCTGAGGAGATTTCTGTCTTCATATTCTAAAGAGCATTCCCAAATGTCCTTCCTCAAATTCCACAGAAACAAACTGCTCAATCCAAAGTATGATTTAACTCTATGAGATGAATACACACATCACAAAGCAGTTTCTCAGAAAGCTTCTATCCAGTGTTTATCTGAAGATATTTCCTTTTTCACCATAGGCCTGAATGTGCTACCTAATGTCCCTTCGCGAATCCATCCATGACGGAGTTTCCAAGCTGCCTAATGTAAAGAAAGCTTTATCTATGTGAGGTGAATTCACATAGCACAGAGCAGTTTCACAGAAAGCTTCTTTGCAGTTTTTGTCTGAGGCTATTTCCATTTTCACCATAGACGTCAATATGCTCTTGGTTCCTTTTTCTCCAAAATGGTTTCCCCGAAGCTGTATGAGAAATGAGGCATATAGCACTGTGAGTGGAATGCACACGTCACAAAGCAGTTTCTCGGATAGCTTCTCTCCAGTATCTATCTGAGCATGTTTCTTTTCTCACTATAAGACTCAAAGGGCTTCTGAATACCCCTTCACATGCTAAACTTAAACAGTGTTAGAAAACACTTCAATGAAAAGGGAAGCTTAGCTGAGCGACAGGAATTCACACGACACATAGAAGTTTCACAGAAAGCTTCCTTCTGGTTTCGTCTGGGGATATTTCTTTCTCCATATTCTAAGGAGCGTTCCCAAATGTCCTTCCTCAGATTCCACAGAAACAGTGATTTCAAACTCCTTAATCCAAAGAATGATTTAACTCTATGTGATGAATGCACACGTCATGAAGCAGTTCCTCAGAAAGCTTCTCTCCAGTTTCTAACTGAGCATATTTTCTTTTTCACCATAAGCCTCAAAGCGCTCCTGAAAAACCCTTCACGTGCTAAATGTAAACAATGTTCGAAAACTGCTCAATAAAAACAGAAGCTTAACTGAGTGAGAGGAATTCACACGACACAAAGCCGTTTCACAGAAAGCTTCCTTCTGGTTTTTATGTGAGGATATTTCTTTCTCCATATTGTAAAGAGCATTCCCAAATGTCCTTCCTCAGATTCCACAGAAACCATGATTTCAAACTGCTTAATCCAAAGAATGATTTAACTCTATGCGATGAATACACAGGGCACAAAGCAGTTGCTCAGAGAGCTTCTCTCCAGTTTTCAATGGAAGACGTTTCCTTGCTCACCACAGGCCTCCGGGTGCCACTTAATATGCTTTGGCAGATTCCTCAAAGACAGAGATTCCAAACTGGGCAATGTAGTGTAAGCTTTAACTCTGTGAAATGAATGCACATTGTCAGAATTTAGTTTCTTGGACTGCTTCTTTCTGGGTTTTATTTGAGGATATTTCACTTTTCTCTGTAGTCCCATATGCGCTCCAAAATAGCACTTTTTCGGTTTTACAGGAACAGTGTTCAAACAGTGCCTTATGAGAAAAGACGTATAACTCCCCAGTGGAATGAACACATCACAAAGCAGTTTCTCAGAAAGCTTCTCTCCAGTTTTTATCTGAAGATATTTCCTTTTTCACCATAGTCCTGAAGATGCTTCCGAATGTAACTTGGCAGATCCGTACATGATGGTGTTTCCAAGCTACGTGATGTAAAGAAAACTTTATCTGTGTGAGATGAATAAACATAGCAAAAAGAACATTCACAGAAAGCTTCTTTCCAGTTTTTATCTGAAGATATTTCCTTTTTCACCATACTCCTGAATGTGCTCCCGAATGTCCCTTCACGAATGCTTGCATGGTGGAGATTCCAAACTGCATAATTTAAAGAAAGCCTTATCTATGTGAGATGAATACAGATAGCACAGACATTTTCACAGAAAACTTCTTTCCAGTTTCTGTCTCAGGCTATTTCCCTTTTCGCCATAGGCGTTAATGTGCCCCCGAATATCTCTTGGTATCTTTTTCTTTAAAAGGGTTTCCCTGATACTATATGAGAAGAGAGGTATAACACTGTGAGTGGAATGCACACGTCACAAAGCATTTCCTCGGAAAGCTTCTCTGCAGTTTCGGTCTGAACATATTTCCTTTTTCACCGTAGGCCTCAAAGCACTCCAGAATATCCCTTCACATGCTAAACATAAACGGGAGTAGAAAACTGCTCAATGAAAAGAGAAGTTTAACGGAGTGAGAGGAACAAAGAAGACACAGAGCAGTTTCACAGGAAGCTTCCTTCTGGATTTTACCTGAATATATTTCTTTCTCCATACTCTAAGGAGCGTTCCCAAATGTACTTCCTCAGATTCCACAAAAACAGTCATTTCTAACTGCTCAATCCAAAGAATGGTTTAACTCTTTGAGGTGAATACACACATCACAAAGCAGTTGCTCAGAAAGCTTCTCTCAGGTTTTCATCAGAATACGTTTCCTTGCTCACCACATGCCTCCCGGTGCCACTGAATATCCCTTCGCAGATTTCTCAAAGACAGACTTTCCAAACAAGGCAATGGAGAGCAAGCTTTACCTCTGTGAAATGAATGCACATATCAGAGAGCAGTTTCCTGGAATGCTTCTTTCTGGGTTTTATCTGAGGATATTTCACTTTTTGCCACAGTCTTCAATGCGCTCCAAAATATCACTTTTTCATTTTACAGGAACAGTGTTCAAACACCGCCTTATGAAAAAAGAGGTATAACTCCCTGAGTCAAATGCACACATCACAAAGCAGTTTCTTAGAAAGCTTTACTCCTGTTTCTATCTGAACATATTTTCTTTTTCACCGTAAGTCTCAAAGCGCTCCCGAGTATCCCTTCACACACTTAACATAAACAGTGTTAAAAAAAATTCTCAATGAAAAGAAAAGCTTAACTGAGCGAGAGGAATTCACACGACACATAGCAGTTTCACAGAATGCTTCCTTCTGGTTTTTACCTGAAGATATTTCCCTTTTCACCATAGTCCTGAATGTGCTCCCGAATGCCCTTCATGGATCCTTCCATGACAGTGTTTCCAAGCTGCGTAATGGAAAGAAAGCATTATCTACGTGAAATGAATAAACATAGCACAAAGCAGCTTCACACAAAGCTTCTTTCCAGTTTTTATCTGAAGATATTTCCTTTTTCACCATAATCCTGAGTGTGTTCCCGAATGTCCCTTCGCGGATCCGTCCACGACAGAGTTTCCAAGCTGCGTGAAGTAAAGAAAGCTTTATATATGTGAAATGAATACACACAGCACAGAGCAGTTTCACAGAAAGATTCTTTTCAGTTTCTGTCTGAGGCTATTTGCCTTTTCACCATAGGTATTAATATGCCCCCGAATATTTCTTGGTACCTTTTTCTGCAAAAGAGTTTCCCTGATGATGTATGAGAAGAGAGGTATAACACTGTGAGTGGAATGCACACGTCACAAAGCAGTTCCTCAGAAGCTTCTCTCCAGTTTCTTTCTGAACATATTTCCTTTTCTTCCTTAAGCCTCAAAGTGCTGCTGAATATGCCTGCACACGCTATACATAAACAGTGTTAGAAAACTGCTCAATGAAAAGAGAAGCTTAACTGAGCAAGAGGAATTCACACTTAATATAGTAGTTTCACAGAAAGCTTCCTTCTTTTTTTATCTTATTATATTTCTTTCTCCATATTCTAAACAGCATTCTCAAATGTCCTTCTTCAGATTCCACAGAAACAGTGATTTCAAACTGTTCAATCCACAGTATGATTTAACTTTATGAGATGAATACACACATCACAAAGCAGTTTTTCAGAAAGCTTCTCTCCAGTATTCAACGGAAGATGTTTCCTTGCTCATCAAAGGCCTCCATGTGCCACTTAGTATCCCTTCGCAGATTCCTGAAAGATAGAGTTTCCAAAGGGGCAATTTAGAGTAAGCTTTATCTCTGTGAAATGAATGCGAATATAAGAGAGCAGTTTCTTGGAAGCCTTCTTTCTGGGTTTTATTTGAGGATATTTCACTTTTCGCCATAGTCTTCAATGCACTCCGAAATATCCCTTTTCCAGTTTCACAGGAACAGTGTTCAAACACTGCCTGATGAGAAATGTGGTATAACTCCCTAAGTGGAATGCACACATCACAAAGCATATTCTCAGAAAGCTTCTCTCCAGTTTTTATCTGAAGATATTTCCTTTTTCATCATAGTCCTGAATGTGCTCCCGAATGTCCTTTCAGGGATCCGTCCATGACTGTTACCAAGCTACATAATGTAAAGAAAGCTTTATCTATGTGAGATGAAAAAACATAGCAAAAATCAGATACACAGAAAGCTTCTTTCCAGTTTTTATCTGAAGATTTTTCCATTTTTACCATAGTCCTGAATCTGCTCCTGAATGTCCCTTCGTACTTACGACCATGACATAGTTTCCAAGCGGTGTAATGTAAAGAAAGCTTTATCGATTTGAGATGAATGCCTAAATCACAGAGCGTTTTCACAGAAAGCTTCTTTCCAGTTTTTGTCTGAGGCTATTTCCCTTTTCACCATAGGTGTCAAAATGCTCCGGAATATCCCTTCGTACCTTTTTGTCCAAAAGTGTTTCCCCAATGCTGTATGAGAAGACAGGTATAAAACAGTGAGTGGAATTCACACATTACAAAGCAGTTCCTTGAAAAGAGCAATTCCTTGAAGAGCTTTTCTCTAGTTTCTATCTGAACATATTTCCTTTTTCACCATAACATTCAAAGTGCTCCCAAATATCCCTTCGCATGCTAAACATAAACAGCATTAGAAAACTGCTAAATGAAAAGAGAAGCGGCTGGGGGCGGAGCAAGATGGCCGAATAGGAACAGCTCCAGTCTCCAACTCCCAGCGCCAGCGACACAGAAGACCGGTGATTTCTGCATTTTCAACTGAGGTACTGGGTTCATCTCACTGGGGAGTGCCGGACCCGATCGGTGCTGGTCAGCTGCAGCCCGACCAGTGAGAGCTGGAAAGCAGAAGCGAGGCATGTCGCCTCACCTGGGAAGCGCAAAGGGGAAGGAATCACTTTTAAAGTAGCCAGGGGAACTGAGACACACAACACCCTGGAAATCAGGGTAACTCCACAACAATATTAGCAGCTTTAAGCAAACAGGCACACCAGGAGATCATATCCCACACCTGGCGGGAGGGTCCCAAGCCTGGGCCTCCCTCATTGCTAGCACAGCAGTCTGTGATCTACCCGGCAAGGCAGCAGCGAGGGCTGGGAGAGCCTGCCATTGCTGAGGCTTAAGTAGGTAAACAAAGCTGCTGGGAGCTCCCAGCTGGGTGGAGCTCACAGCAGCTCAAAGGAAACCCTGCCTGTCTCTGTAGACCCACCTCTGGGGACAGGGGAGGCACAGCTACACAACAACAACAAAGCAGCAAAGAAACCTCTGCGGAGCCGCAAACAAAACTCTGTCTGACGAAAGCTTTGAAGAGCAGTGGATCTCCCAGCGAGGAGGCTGAAGGATCTGAGAAGGCCAGACTGTCTGCTCAAGTGGGTCCTGACCCTGAGTGGCCTAACTGGGGAGACGCTCCCACTAGGGGGCAGTCCTGACACCTCACAGGGGGTGGAGTACACCCCTGAGAGGAAGCTTCCAAAGCAAGAATCGAACCCAGGTACACTTTCGCTGTTTCCAGAAATATTCTATCTTCTGCAGCCTCTGCTGCTGATACCCCAGGCAAACCCAGGGTCTGGAGTGGACCTCAAGCAGTCTCCAGCAGGAGCCACCACAGCTGAGGGTCTGATGTTAGGAAGGAAAACTATCAAACAGGAAGGACACCTACACAAAACCCCATCAGTACATCACCATCATCAAAGACCAGTGGATCACGTCTCCCTAAAGATGAGGAAAAGCAGGGCAAGCTGGAATTCAAAAATAAAGAGCATCTCCGCCAGCAAAGGAAGCTGCGTCGCCAACAACGGATCAAAGCTGAATGGGAGAATGACTTTTGTGAGGATGAGAGAAAGGCTTCAGTCCATCAAAATTTCTCAGAGCTAAAAGAATTATGTGCAAGCATAAAGAAATAAAATCTTGAAAAAAGTGGAAAAGAATTGATGGCTAGGTGAATTAATGCAGAGAAGGTCCTAAACAAAATAGAAAAGATGAAAACCATGACCGCAGCGAAATAACAAATGCACAAGCTTCAGTAATGAGCTTCGATCAACTGGAAGAAATTATCAGCGATTGAGATCAAATAGATGAAATGAAGCGAAACCAAAAGAAAAGAAAGAAAAAGAAATGAACAAAGCCTGCAAGAGTATGGGATTATGTAAAAGACCAAATCGTCTGACCGGGGAGTGCCTGAAAGTGAGGGAAAATGGAACCAAGTTGGAAAACACTCTTCAGGATATCATCAGGAGAACTTCCCAACCCTGATAGAGACAGACCCAACGATCAAATCCAGGAAATGAGAGAACGCCACAAAGATACTCCTCGGAGAGCAACTCCGAGACATAATTGCCAGGTCCTGAAAGTTGAAATGAAAATCTTAGGGCAACCAGAAGGTCAGGGTTACCCACAAGGGAAGCCCATCAGACTCACAGCAGATCTCGGCAGAAACTCTGCAAGCCAGAGAGTGGGGGCCAATATTCAACATTCTTAAAAGAAAAGCATGGATTCTGATCTTTGCTTCTTTTTCTTTCTTTGTCTCACAAGACTGCACCCCACAATAAAATTTACTCTATAAATTCACTTAGACACATTTTCTCTGGAGACACAGTCTAAGAAAATGAGATTTCCTTGTACATGCATTTAAATACTTCTTAGGATAAGATATATTTGTTAAAGCCTACCCTGGCTGAAATACCGAGAAATAAAAGAAAGCAAATCTTGTTGAAGATTTTTTCTTTGTTACACCAAAATAAAATCTTTTAGTAGTGAGGACTGTTATCAAAGTAAAGTGTGAAAACACTTCATGGGATAAATACATTGGCTTCAAAAAAATTAGTATTATTCTAATGAGATCCTTCATTCAGAAGCCGGTCAGAAAAAATAAAAAAGAAAAAAGAAAAAAAAAAAAAAAAAAAAAGAAAAGAATTTTCAACCAAATTTCATATCCATCAAACTAAGTTTCATAAATTGAAGGAGAAATAAAATCCTTTACAGATAAGCAAATGCTTAGAATTTTGAGAAATTACCCTGAGCCTGCCTTTAAAGAGACCCTGGAAGGAAGCACTCAACATGGAAAGGAACAACCAGTACCAGCCATTGCAAAACAGCCAAAATCTTAAAGACCATCGAGGCTAGGGAAGAAACTGCATCAACTAACGAGCAAAATAACAGTTAATATCATAATGGCAGGATCAAGTTCACATAGCACAATCTTAATAAATGTAAATGGACTAAATGCTCCAATGAAAGACACAGACAGCAAACTGGATAAAGAGTCAAGACCCATCAGTCTGCTGTATTCAGGAGACCCCATCTCACACACATGAGACATACATAGGCTCAAGAGAAATAAAAGGGATGGAGGAAGATTTGCAAGCAAATGGAGAACAAAAAAGCAGAGGTTGCAATCCTAGTCTCTGATAAAACAGACTTTTAAACCATCAAAGATCCAAAAGAGACAAAGAAGGCCATTACATAATAGTGAGGGATCAATTCAACAGGAAGAGCTGCTTATCCGAAAATATATATGCACCCAATACAGGAGCACCCAGATTCATAAAGCAAGTCCTTAGAGACTTGCAAAGGAGCTTACACTCCCCATACAATAATAATGGGAGGCCAACCTCCACTGTCAACATTAGACAGATCCAGCAGACAGAAAGTTAACAAGGATATCCAGGAATTGAACTCATCTCTGCAGCAAAGCAGACCTAATAGACATCTATAGAACTCTCCACCCAAATCAACAGAATATACATTCTTCTCAGCACCACATCGTGCTTACTCCAAAATTGACCATATAATGGTGGAAGTAAAGCACTCCTCAGCAAATGTACAAGAACAGAAATTATAACAAACTGTCTCTCCAGGCCACAGTGCAATCAAACTAGAACTCAGGACTAAGAAACTCAATCAAAACTGCTCAACTACATGGAAACTGAACCATGCTCCTGAATGACTACTGGGTACATAATGAAATGAAGGCAGAAATAAAGATGTTCTTTGGAAACCAATGAGAACAAAAGATACAACATAGCAAGTCTCTAGGACACATTTAAAAGCAGTGTAGAAATTTATAGCACTAAGAAATGCCCACAAGAGAAAGCAGGAAAAGATCAAAATTATTGACACTCTAACATCACAATTAAAGAACTGGAAGCGAAACAAACACATTCAAAGCTAGCAGAGGCAAGAGATAACTAGGTCAGAGCAGAACTGAAGGAGATAGAACACAAAACCCTCAAAAATCAATGAATCCAGGAGTTGGTTTTGAAAAGATCAACAAATTGACACACCACTAGCAAGACTAATAAAGAAGAAAAAGAGAAAGAATCAAATCGAGCGCCCAATTAAAATGATAAAGGATATACCACCGACCCTATAGAAATACAAACTACCATCAAGAAATACTATAAACACCTCTACGCAAATAAACTGGAAAACCTAGAAGAAATGGATAATTTCCTGGACACTTACACTCTTCCAAGACTAAACCAGGAAGAAGTTGGATCCTGAATAGACCAATAGTAGGCTCTGAAATTGAGGCAATAGTGTAGCCTACCGACCAAAAAAGTCGAGGACCAGATGGATTCACAGCTGAAGTCTACCGAGAGGTATAAGGAGTTGGTACCATTTCATGCAAACTTCTTCAATCAAATAGAAAAGAGAATCCTCACAACTCATTTTATGAGGCCAACATCATCCTGATACAAAGCCTGGCAGAGACACAACAAAAAGAAATTTTAGACCAATATCTGATGAACATCGATTACGAAAATCCTCAATAAAATACTGGCAAACCAGTTCCAACTTAACACATCAAAAGCTTATCACCATGATCAAGTGGAAGCTACGTCCCTGGGATGCAAAGGCTGAGTTCAACATTCATAAATCAATAAACATAATCCAGCATATAAACAGAACCAAAGACAGAACCATGATTATCTCAATAGATGCAGAAAAGGCTTTGACAAAATTCAGCAGCCCTTCATGCAAAACGCTCAATAAATTCGGTATTGATGGAACGTACCTCAAAACAATAAGAGCTATTTATAAACAAACCCACAGCCAATATCATACTGAATGGGCAAAAACTGGAAAAATTCCTTTGAAAACTGGCACAAGACAGGGATACCCTCTCTCACCACTCCACTATTCAAACATGGTGTTGGAAGTTCTGGCTAGGGCAATCAGGCAGAGAAAAGAAATCAAGGGTATTCAGTTAGGAAAAGAAGAATCAAATTGTCCCTGTTTGCAGATGACATGATTGTATATTTAGAAAACCCCATTGTCTCAGCCCCAAAAAATCTCCTTAAGCTGATAAGCAACTGTAAAGTCTCAGGATACAAAAATTAATGTGCAAAAATCACAAGCATTCTTATACACCAGTAACAGACAAACAGAGAGCCAAATCATGAATGAACTGCATTCACAATTGCTTCAAAAGAGGAATCAAATACCTAGGAATCCAACACAAAGGGATGTAAAGGACCTCTTCAAAGGAGAACTGCAAACCACTGCTCCAGTGAAATAAAGAAGAGGACACAAGTAAATGGAAGAACATACCATGCTCATGGATAGGAAAAGAATCCAATATCGTAGAAAATGGCCATACTGCCCAAGGTAATTTATAGATTCAATGCCATCCCCATCAAGCTGCAATGAGTTTCTTCACAGAATTGGAAAAACTTTGCTTTAAAGTTCATATGGAGCGAAAAAAGAGCCCGCATCTCCAAGACAATCCTAAGTCAAAAGAACAAAGCTGGAGGCATCACTACCTGACTTCAAACTATACTACAAGGCTACAGTAACCAAAACAGCATGGTACTGGTACCAAAACAGAGATATAGACCAATGGAACAGAACAGAGTCCTCAGAAATAATACCCACACATCTACAGCCATCTGATCTTTTGTAAAACACAAGGAAACAGAAATGGGAAGAGTTCCTATTTAATAAATGGAGTGCTGGAAATTGAAAACAGCCATAAGTAAGCTGAAACTGGATCCTTTCATACTCCTTATCACGAAAATTAATTCAAAGATGGATTAGAGACTTAAATGTTAGACTATACCATAAAAATCCTAGAGAAAACCTAGGTAGTACCATTCAGGACATAGGCATGGGCAAAGAGACTTCATGTCTAAAACACCAAAAGCAGCGACACAGCCAAAAGCTAAGAATTGACAAATGGGATCTAATTAAACTAAAGAGCTTCTGCACAGCAAAAGAAACTACCATCAGAGTGAACAGGCAACCTAAAGAATGGGAGAAAGGAAATTTTGCAATCTACTCATCTGACAAGGGGCTAATATCCAGAACCTACAAAAGAACTCAACAAATTTACAAAGAAAAAAACAAACAACCCATCAAAAAGTGGGCAAAGGATGAACAGATATTTCTCAAAAGAAGACATTCATACAGCCAACAGACATATATGAAAAAATGCTCATCATCACTGGCCATCAGAGAAATGCAAATCAAAACCACAATGAATACCATCTCTCACACCAGTTAGAATGGCAATCATTAAAAGTCAAGAGTAACAGGTGCTGGAGAGAGGGATGTGGAGAAATAGGAGCGGCTTTTACACTGTCAGGTGGGATTTAGCCATGGATTCAACCATTATGGAAACAGTAAATTCCCTCAAGGATCTAGAACTAGATGTACCATATGGCCAACCATCCCATTACAGGGATATACCCAAGGATTATAAATTAATACTTGCTATAAAGACACATGCACCATTATGTTTATTGCAGCACTATTCTAATAGCAAGGGCAGGAATCCTTAGAAATGTCCATCAGTGACAGATTGGATTAGGAAAATGTAGCACATATACACCATGGAATACTATGCAGCCATAAAAGGATGAGTTTGCATCACTTTGTAGGGGCATGGATGCAGCTGGGAAACCATCATTCTAAACTATCACAAGAACAGAAAATAGAAACACATGTGTTCTCACTCATGGGTGGGAGACTGAACTACTTGAATCACTTGGACTCAGGAAGGGAACATCACACACGGGGCCTATCATGGGAAGGGGACGGGAGAGTTGCATTAGGGAGGATTATACCTGATGTAAATGACGAGTTGATGGGTGCAGCAGACCAACATGGCACAGAGTATACATATGTAACAAACCTGCATGTTATGCACATGTACCCTACAACTAAAGTATAATAATAATAAATAAATTAATAAAACCAAACAAAACAAAACAAAAAAAGACACATGCACATGTATGTTTATTGCAGCACAATTCATGATAGCAAAAGACTTCCGGAACCAGCAAATGTCATCAATGATAGACTGGATTAAGAAAAATGCTTTTATATACCATGGAATACTATGCAGCTATAAAAAGGAATGAGTTCATGTCTTTGCAGGGATGTGGATGGCTGAAGCCATAATTCTCAGCTATAACAAGGACAGAAAACCAAACACCACATGTTCCTGACTCTTAGGTGGGAATTAAACAGGAGATCCCTTGGACACAGGTTGGGGAACATCACACATGGGGGCCTTTCAGAGTGGGGTCTGGGGAGGGTTAGCATTAGGGAAATACTTAAAGTTAAATGATGAGTTGATGATTTTAACAAAACCTTATGGCACATGTACCTATATATCAAACATGCATGTTATTGCATATGCCGTGGGGCAAAGTATAATAATTTTTAAAAGCAGTTTTTATTGCCTAACTTGTTAGTCATAATAAAATTAAAGAAAAAAATGGTATGGAAACTAGATGATTACTCAAGAAAGTCTATAGGTACCAAATGTATCATATAAAAATTAATTTTAAATAAAACCAAAGTCTAAAGTAAAAAAAAAAAAAAAGAAAAAAAAGAAAAGAGAAGCTTAACTGAGAGAGAGGAATTCACCCGACACATAGCAGTTTCACAGAAAGTTTCCTTCTGGTTTTTATCTGAGGATATTTCTTTCTCCATATTCTTTTTTTTAAAAATTTATTTATTATTATTATACTTTAAGTTGTAGGGTACATGTGCATAATGTGCAGGTTTGTTACATATGTATACTTGTGCCATGTTGCTGTGCTGCACCCATCAACTCGTCATTTACATCAGGTATAACTCCCAATGCAATCCCTCCCCCGTCCCCCCTCCCCATGATAGGCCCCGGTGTGTGATGTTCCCCTTCCTGAGTCCAAGTGATCTCAATGTTGAGTTCCCACCTATGAGTGAGAACATGTGGTGTTTGGTTTTCTGTTCTTGTGATAGTTTGCTAAGAATGATGGTTTCCAGCTGCATCCATGTCCCTACAAAGGACACAAACTCATCCTTTTTTATGGCTGCATAGTATTTCATGGTGTATATGTGCCACATTTTCTTAATCCAATCTGTCACTGATGGACATTTGGGTTGATTCCAAGTCTTTGCTATTGTGAATAGTGCTGCAATAAACATACGTGTGCATGTGTCTTTATAGCAGCATAATTTATAATCCTTTGGGTATATACCCAGTAATGGGATGGCAAGAACGTTCCCAAATGTCCTTCCTCAGATTCCACAGAAACAGTGATTTCAAACTGCTCAATCCAAAGAATGATTTACCTCTATGAGATGAATACACACGTCACGAAGCAGTTGCTCAGAAAGTGTCTCTGCAGTTTTCAATGATAGGCATTTTCTTGTTCACCACAGGCCTCCAGCCGCCACTTAATATCCCTTCCCAGATTCCTCAAAGATAGAGTATCCAAACTGGGCAATATATAATAAACTTTAACTCTCTGAAATGAATGCACATATCAGAGAGCAGTTTCTTTTAACGATTCTTTCTGGGTTTTATTTTAGGATATTTTACTTTTCACCATATTCTTCAAGGTACTCCGAAATATCTCTCTTTAGGTTTTACAGGAACAGTGTTCAAACACTGCCTTATGAGAAAAGAGGTATAACTCCCTGAGTGGAATGCACACATCACAAAGCACTTTCACAAAAAGCTTCTCTCCAGTTTTTATCTGAAGATATTTCCTGATTCACCATAGGCCTGAATGTGCTCTCGAATGTCCCTTCACGGATCCGTCCATGACGGAGTTTCCAAACTGTGTAATATAAAGAAAGTTTTATCTATGTGAAATGAATAAACATATGTATCACAAAGCAGTTTTACAGGAAGCTTCTTTCCAGTTTTTGTCTGAGGGTATTTTCTTTTTCACCATAGCCGTCCATATACTCCCGAATGTTTCTTGGTGGCTTTTTCTCCAAAAGAGGTTCACCAATCCTCTAAGTGAAGAAAAGTATAACTCTGTGAGTGGAATGCACACATCAATGCACACATCACAAATCAGTTGCTCAGAAAGCTTCTCTCCACTTTTCAACGGAAGGCATTTCCTTGCTCACCACAGGCCTCTTGGCACCACTTACTATCCCTTCACAGATTCCTCAAAGACAGAGTTTCCAAACTGGGCAATGTAGAGTAAGCTTTAACTCTGTGAAATGAATGCACATATCAGAGAGCAGTTTCTGGGAACGCTTCTCTCTAGGTTGTATATGAGGATATTTCACTTTTAGCCATAGTCCTCAATGCACTCCAAAATATCACTTTTTTGGTTTTCCAGTAACAGTGTTCAAACACTACCTTATGAGAAAAGAGATATAACTCACTGAGTCAAATGCACACACCACAAAGCAGTTTCTCAGAGAGCTTCTCTCCAGTTTTTATCTGAAAATATTTCCTTTTTCACCATAGACATGAATGTGATCCCGAATATCCCTTCGCGGATCCGTCCATGATGGAATTTCTATGCTGCGTAATGTAAAGAAAGCTTTATGTATGTGAGATGAATAAACAGAGCAAAAAGCAGAATCACAGAAAGCTACCTTGCAGTATTTATCTTAAGATGTTTCCTTTTTCACCATAGTCCTGAATGTGCTGCCGAATGTCGCTTCGGGGATCCATCCATGTCGTAGTTTCCAAGCTGCGAAACGTAAAGAAATCTTTACCTATGTGAGACGAATACACGTAGCACAGAGCAGTCTCACAGAAAGCTTCTTTACAGTTTTTGTCTGAGGCTATTTCCCTTTTCACCATAGGCGTCAATATGCTCCGGAATATCCCTTGGTACCATTTTCTCCAAAAGGGTTTCCCGATGTTGTATGAGGAGAGAGGTATAACAGTGTGAGTGGAATGCACACGTCACAAAGCAGTTCCTTGGAAACTTCTCTCCAGTTTCTATCTGTAGATATTTCCTTTTTCACCGTAAGCCTGAAAGCGCTCCAGAATAACCCTTCACACGCTAAACATAAACAGTATAGAAAACTGCTCAATGGCAAGAGAAGCTTAACTGAGTGAGAGGAATTCACACGACACATAATAGTTTTACAGAAAGCGTCCTTCTTGTTTTTATCTGAGGATATTTCTTTCTCCATATTCTAAAGAACGTTCCCAAATGTTCTTTCTCAGATTCCACAGAAACAGTGATTTCAAACTGCTCAATCCAAAGAATGATTTAACTCTATGAGATGAATACACACATTGCAAAGCAATGTGAAACAGTGATTTCTCATATTAAATGCCTATATGCAGAATTCAAATAAACACTTTGCTAATCAATCTTTAAAGTTTCAAATGTGAATCAGTTTGATTCCTGAATGTTTACCTAATCTAAGTTAGATTAACATCAGTGCTACTGTATGGGCTAATGTATTTCTAAAGGGTTCCTATGATTTGTTTAATATCTCTCAGAGTAGAGAAACCAGCATTATAGAGGAATATTAATGAAAATATTTGGAAGAGATTTTAAAGCAAGTCTTTATTTTTAACTCTTATTCAAAAGAAAGAAGTATTGTGTTTATAAAATTCATCATCAATCCTTCATTGTAGCCAGTTCCAATAATTTATCCTATAAAGTTAAGGTTTAATTTGAATTATCTTTTAGTGAAAAAATTGGATTCTGGGTTTGTAATTTTTATATGTGGTTCTTCTTTTGATGAAAAATAAAATTCAGCCCAGGTGCAGTGGTTCACTCCTGTAATTCCAGCATTTTGGGAGGCCAAGATGAGCAGAACAATTGAGGTCAGGAGTTCAAGACCAGCCTGACCAACATAGTAAAACCCCTTCTCTACTAAAAATACACCTTGCCACCACCTGGCATGCTGGTGCACACCTATAATCTCAGCTACTCCGGAGGCTGAGGTAGAACTGCTTGAACCCAGGAGGCAGAGGTTGCAGTGAGCCAAGATTGTGCCACTGCAGTCCAGCCTGGGCAACAGACTGAGTGAGAATTCATCTCAAAAAAATAGAAAAAAGGAAAAGACAATTCAAATTTTCTTATCAAATTTGTAAGGATTTTAGTTTTAACTTTTCATAGATGTGCAATATCAAGATAATTACTTATACCATTGAAGGCTGGAATATGTCATAATGATCTGTAGAAACTGTTCTTGTTAGTTTCTAAATTTTCATATTTGCTCTTCAACTTATCTGCCATTTTAAAAAGTTGCCTTCTTTCCTTGCATTCAAGTATCAAAATCATTAAAATTACCAGATACATCAGAAAAATAAGCAAGTGCAAATGCCAAATTAAAATTATTTTAAAGTTGAGAACACAGTTTTTTAACTTAGCAGAATCACTAGAAGTTTACTTTGTAGTCATACATTCTTGAAATAACTTTTCCCCTTGATAACCATAGCACCTCAGCATTCAATAACAGTTGGCTATGATTGACTTTCATATTATCACGTAATAAAGAAATGGTATCTAATTTAGTGCATTTTTTATTATGTCACTACATAGACTATTTAGTTCAACTGTTGGTTTTTTGGTTTTGTTTTTGTTTATTTTAAACAGGGTCTGGCTCTGTTGCCCAGGCTGGAGTGCAGCGACACAACCTCAGCTCACTGTAACCTCCACCTCCCAGGCTCAAGTGATCCTCCCACTTTAGCCTCCCAAGTAGCGAGACTTCAGGTGCACTCCATCACACATGGTTAATTTTAAAAATTTTGTAGAGATGGGGCCTCCCTATATTGCCCAGACTTGTCTCAAACTCCTGGGCTCAAGTCATCCACCTACCTTGGCCTCCCAAAGTGCTGGGAGTATAGGTACATCTGGCAATCTTGCTATAGTAAAGACTTTTTCTTATTTATAGTAAGACTTTCGTGATAAAGGAAGCCCCATATTGATTTCTATTCCAGCAAACTCTTTAGTGTGAGTAACTACTCCAGGATGTTTTCATGACATTTCAGCTCTTCTATAAGAATACATTTCCCCATAAAACTTAAACTTCAAAATGTATTTGTTAACAATGCAATTCAACTTTGTCTTATAAATTTCAGAGCTAGTTTATTTGTTAGCAATATGTAGAAAAAAGAATTATTTCTTCATATCACCATAATGTTTACATTGCATATATAGTAAAAGAATTGCCATGTTAGCAATACCTGTGAAATAATCAAGTTTTGGTAACACATTTGCAGCTTTATTTGCTCTATGTGTTGGCTTTCCACATCATTAGCAAGGTCCTGAATATATTGATTTATGGTGTCCTTGGAAAGGAGTACTTGAACTACCTTCTTTGCTATAGATGTGCCAACATCTGCAAGCAAACATCGTTCACTGGTCTTGTATTCTTCTAAATACAGGAGTGTGCTTTAAAAGAAGCCCACAAATCACTGCTTACATGTGACATATGAAACTGTTTACACGTGACATTTGATTCTATTGGCTTTTTATTCAATCTCTTATTTTTCAAGGAATTCTGCTTTTCAACTTATTTTATATGTAAATGACATTTCAGTTCTGAAAGTTTCATTACTTCATCAGCCAGTACCACTACACATATGATACTTAGTGTTTATCACTTTGCTACCAAATTTAGTTACAAACTAAATTCGATATGAAAGATTATACTTCCACACAGACATAGTACAAATTTGTGTGGTCTTAATTTCTTTGAAACTATTTTCATCATCATCATTCTGTCTAGCACTTCTGCCACATTCAGAAAATATGTATCTTTTTGACAAAAAAAAAAAATCTAGGGGAACTTGTTTTGTATATATTTTAAAGTTAAAAATAAATAGTACAAAGTTTACTTTCTTAATTTAACTAATAAGGTTGAATTATAAATGTAAAATCAGCTTACTTCCTTGCTGCTTCAAGAACAAGACAATATTCTTGCCCATCTGCAAATGCCAGCAAGACCCAAGGCCTGACCTAGTTTAATAGACCGGGGAAAATAGAAGATGCCCTGCATCTAAAGGAAATAATTGACTTCACCAGATGCAGGTGATAGAGAGAACAGAGAGCACACAAAGGAGGTAGAAGGGTTGGTATGGAGAGGTTGCAAGTTCTCTGCCTGGTGAAACTAGCTACTACTAGCAACAGGGAATCGTGCAATAGCTGATTCAGGACCTGCAGTACATATAGTAGCCAGATGTCATCTGTGCTAAGGAGCAATGATTGCTTCTCTTGTCATTGTCATGCAGGAAGGGCAGCCAATAGCAAGTTGCCTGAGGATTGTCCAGCAATAGTAAGTTTCATTTATGTCTGACCACATCTGATAAACTGAAGCCCAGGACATACTCCTCAGATCCTTGTAATGAGGATGTCCTTCCACATCTAAAGGGGTTACAGTGATACAAAAGGGGAAGATCCCAGCACTTACACACAATGGGGGCAGGGACAAGAAGAGTGAGTAGTGAAAAACAGACTCCATTACTGGGGGGCCATACAGTGTCCCCCAGTAACACACTCAATGAAGCAAGCAATTAGACTTTATTTTTTTGTCCTGATTTGTTTTCAACTCCACCTCTATCACTATACTCCATTGTTATCTAGACTATAAACTCCTTGAAGATGAGGTTGAATCATATTTATCTTTCTATGTGTAGCATACGACAGATTACCTGACACACGGTACATGGTACATCTTCAGTGAATACTTATTGAAGAAGTGGATAGGTAGATAAATAAAGGAAAGGCTGGATGGGTGAGTGGATGAATGGATGGATGAATTTAAATGTAAATAATGAAACAATGAATAAAGAAATTATTTTTCCCTAAGATTCGGAGAAAATGTGAGAAAGATTATGGTTACTACTTTGGGCTAGGCAGTCCACCAATCACTGATAAGTTTCATCATCAGTGAAATGGAGATGATACCACCCATCACACTGGTATACCATGAATATTAAATGCACTTGTACATGTGAAAGGACTTTAGGAAACATAAGATGATATATAAGCATTAGAGATTATTATTTTATTTCCACCTTATTTTCATTTGAGATCATTTTTCTCAACTTTAGGATGCATGATTCAGTTGAGAGAATATTAAAAGTGTAAATTCCCTCCCTTATTCCCAGAGTTTGTCATTCAGAAATATGATAGATCCCAGGAATTCACATGTTTAAGAAGCTTCCTCGGGAATTGTGATGAGGTGGTCTACAGAGTGCACTTTGAGAAGCACAGATTAAAGGGATATGATATGACAACCCCTTCCCCACCACATTCTAGCAGAAGAGACATAGTAGAGCCACAGAATGACAAGTGAGAGCAAAGAAGCCATGTCCACACATAGACCTAAGTCAGTTATTTGTAAAAAAAAAAAAAAAAAAAAAAAAAAAAAAAAAACTTGATACACACAGTGATAAGGTTTGGCTCTGTGGCCCCACCCAAATCTCATCTCGAATTGTATTACCATAATTCCCACATGTTGTGGGCGGGACCCGGAGGGAGATAATTGAATCATGGGGGAGGTTTTTCCCATACTGTTCTTGTGGTAGTGAATAAGTTTCCACAAGATCTGATAAAGGGAATCCTGTTTCACTTGGATTTCATTCTTTCTTTTGCCACTGCCATGTAAGAAGTACCTTTTGTCTTCTGCCATTATTGTGAGCCCTCCCTAGCCAAGTGGAACTTTAAGTCCATTAATCCTCTTTTTCTTCCCAGTCTCGGGCATGTCTTTATCAGCAGCGTGAAAATGGACTAATACACATAGCTTTGAGTTTATTCAATATTATACTCATATAAGTATCTGAATGAATTAGGTAAATGTGTAAAGGATTTGAATTTTCCTAACATTTACATCACATCTATTATAAGGCATCTGTAGAAATCACCTAAGCTGGGTGAGAAAATCACTTCGTATATAGAAATTGTTCACACAAATTTGCTTTAAAATGTTCCCATTCTCACAGCTTCAAATACATGCTGCCTTATTTTGAGTTAGTGTAAAAGCATGCCATTGTGGAAGTGACATATATAGTCTTAGAAAACACAATGCTCAATAGCCTAAGGTGTGCATAACATTTGTCCAACTCTGACTCATCCAGTTGTGGGCCCCAAACTCATGCTCCTCCCTTCCCTGTCAAGGAAACCTTCACAAAACTTCTGGAAGTCATTAAATACTTTTCATCCTCAACATAGTGTTGGACTCTTTCTGCTCTTTCTGCTCTGACAATCAGAAAGAGAGAACATGCCTCAGCAAGGTCACTTTGCATTGGCCCTCCTGCTGCTGGTGCTGATGTCACACTGTGCCAGCGTCCTAAGACACAGAAGCTGTCCCACTGATAAGGGGAGAAACACTCCCTCCTCACCCTTCAAATGACTTTATGCCACACTCTGTCACAATTATCCCAAATGTTAAGCTGCAAGGCAAAATTTTCTCCAAATACTGAATGTGAAAGCCGTTTTTCATTTACACTTTCCCTGAGACTCAGACCAGAGAATGTGAGAGCTGGCCAGAGAACTGACCTCTGAAAACATTCCACTCCCTCTCAAACACTCTACCCCAGAGGAAAGACTGTCTTGTTTTGTCCTCCTCTACCATCCACACACTCTTGGGCACAGTTTCTATAAGTGAAGTTTCCAGAACCTTCTGCATCAGGTCTCCAGAGATACTTGTAAAATAGGCAGACTCTAGGGTACCACTCTGAGCTGCTGGCTCAGAATCCCAGGCTGGGGCTTGGAATTTGGCTCATGAATAAGCAGCTTCGATAATTATTGTATGCTCTACATTTTACAATTTTTTAGAATTGTATGATTAGCTTGTTCTACCCAAGGGCTTTATTTCACTTAGAATCTTTCAGATTAAATGAGCAATTAATCCCTTCTTAAAATTTGAGACTTAGATATATAATGCAGCGGTTTCCTTAAACCATCTAGTCTTAAATAGGGTTAACCAGAAAAGATCTTGAAATTTGAAAAGGCTTTATTTGCACTTGTAAGGAAACATAATTTTATAATATTGTTTTAACTCTATGTTTCTGTCACATTGCTTAGAGAAAGTAGTATAAGGGAAAATTTTGTAACAGTCTCTCTTTAAAATATGACAATAGACATGACACCAGATTGAATTGAAATTTCATTTCTTAGAGTAAAATCACATACCAGAGCTAGCAGAGCTAGCACCAAAAATTTAGTTAATAGAAGAAAGCAAGCTGATGTTGAAGAAAATATGGTGTCTTCCAATTAGTCGATAGCACAGATTCTGTGTGAGAGTGAGGTAGAGAGTTATGCATAAATGAAAAGAAAAACTCAGAGAACATGAGTGTTATTGTCCTAGGTTAGCAGACAGGTGGTAGCATTGCTTGTATAGAACAAAGCTTCCTCGGGGCCCTAGCAATGTAGAATCTAAAGCTTGCATGGGCCAGGTTAGACAGGATTTAGGAAAATTGGATAGGATAGATCCTCTTTATAAAGGAGCAGCAGTTCATATTGATAAGTTTTAAAAATGCTACGTGAACCTTGTCCCGAGGTGGGGTGGCATCAATGGTTGCTGGATCTGATGTGAAATAGGGTTGTGCAGTGGAGCTTTTGGAGTCAGTTATCAGCTTCAGGCAGGTGTCTAACGTATGAATGAGGAAAGTTCCAGGCCCATTTCCTTAAAGAGGAAATAAAATTGATAGCAGGAATTGGATGAAAGGGAGCCAGTACACAGCTTCATGTCAAAATGGAATAAGGAGCCTAAGCAGATAGTCTGTTATATGAGGGGAAGTCTAAACAGGGAGATCACACCTATTTTCAGAAGAGAGCAAGGGGTAGTGACATACAACAACTGACTTCTTCAAAATTCACCTTGCTAATGAAGATGGAGCTCCTAATAGAAAATCAGGCACTGTTGTTTTCCTCTGGTGCAGAGATTGGACATGGCTATACCTGTAAGGTATAAATGTTTTATTTTTGTTGCTTCTGGGCTGTCCAGAGGCAGATAGGTGGTAAATAAGTGTTTGCTGGTGGAATGATGAAAGAGTTCTGAACCAAAAGCAAACTTTTATCCCCAATGTAAAGAGAAGGTTGGGAGAAAGGAAAGGGGCTCAAGCAATTAGGTGGGGTTTCTACATATGACTGAAGCAAAAAAGAAAGCATGGCCCACGAATATGTGTGCCCATCAATAGAAAAGTTCCCTAAACTAATATATTATTTGAAATTAAAAATAATTTACTACTGAGAATAAAATTTCCAACACTAACAATTTCAAAGAAAATAAGAAATAAAAAAGAAGAAAAAAACTCAGAAATGTTTGCTTGTATGTTACAATGATGAGAATCGGGAACAAAAATTTTATCGATGTTTATATAACACTGCCCAAAAGAGAGACATTGAGTAGCTAATTTATGTAATATTCTTATAATCAGAACAGTGTTAATATACAGGAAAATATTTTGTAATTTTAAAGCACTGTATCAAAAGTTTTTAATTGTCCTTCATATTGTGGTGATTTGTGACCTGAATTAGAACAGGGTCCTTCATGGGTTTCTCAAAATAGGTACTCCCTTCAAATACAACCTCAGGATATTAAAGCCCTTTCCCTAGGCACCTTGTTATTTCAGAGGCACCTAACATTTCTTATGTACTCTTTAAATGTCAAGGATTCTACTAAGGTGTTTTATATATATTATTTCATGCAATATTCTAGACAATGTACATTATTACATATCTCTTTATATTCTGCTCAGTAATGTTATAAAACATATTACAAATTAATAGTCATAATGGCTTATAAGATCAATCTTTTGAATGTGAAAAGTGAATCAGTTCCTTGGGACCCAAACACTCCCTTAAAAGCTGATGATTCTACCCTATAGGGAGGTGAACTCTTAAATACAACAATCACTCAAAACCACTCAAACCACCCCACTGACTGTATTAATACTTTTATCCTATTTATCTTTTACAAAATGTTCCTTTCAAAACAAAAGTTCAATTTGTTTTCAATAACATAAAGCCTATACATGAAAAATTTTAAATTTTTTTATCACTTTGTAAAATGAGTAACAGCATATTTCTTTTTTAAACAATTCTCTGTGGATTGTATGATTCCCTTAATTTTCCTTGAGGTGAGAAATCAGTGTTGAGTAGTTCCCCACACCCAACAAAAGAAGTCTTCAACCTGCCTCTATAGACTCTGCCTTGGGAAGAAACAAGCAGAAATGATGCATAGTAGGAGGACAAGCTAGGATAATAGAAAGATAAATACTATCTACACATCTCCAGCAGAGAAAGACAGCACATATTAATAAAGAAATGAAAAAACACTTTTAACTTCTACAAATGGGGACTTGCATGGAAAAATGTGATTTAACAAAAAATTTTAATAAATACTAGCTGTATTATTAAGATGGCAGATAAGAGCACTTAATAAAACACGTGTCAAGCAAAATCTAGGCCAGGATCATTTGAGATAAAATAGTCTTATTATCATACAATCTATAAAAGATTAATGAAGCCTTTAATGCAAAACATTAATGGAGCTGGCTGCATTCTGACCTTACCAAATCTTTTTTAGGACTTTGGCAGTTTTAAGTAGGAAGAATAGCTTTATTCAAGAAGGTTTCTTTTCCTTCCAAAATTTGTTCACATTGAAGGAAATGCAGATATATGGGCTTTTCCCTTAACACGTAGTGCAGTTATCATTCATATATAATCGTCCATAAAACTCCTTGAAAAGTCTATTAATCTCTTCAGTATCCATGAATCTAATACCATAGTTGTTCTTAACTGTAGCTATAGTGGAAGAACTGCTTGCCTGTTTTCTTGCTAATAATCCACTGGTTTTATGACTGAATTGAAATAAAGCCAGTTCTAGCAGTAAAGGTGAGGGTGACCCAGATGAATTAGATAATTCCTTCATAGCCTATTGATCTTCTATTTGAGGTCTTTTAGGTCTGAATATTTTCTCTTTCCTAATAGAGCTTCACATGTTTCTCAGTCACTAAGAGATTTAGTTGGATTCCAAAGAATATTAAGGAAATAACTAGAAGGCAGGATTGTATTAAAACATACCTGGGTTCAAAAGTTCCTTCAATTCCCAACACCAAGATCACATTTTCTATTCAAACATGGGGTATATAGCTTAGTAATAGGTAACTTATTCATTCACCCACGTGTGTCAATGTGCTGTTCACTATATTAAATCTACAGATTTAAATAAACAAATCTGTTCTGAAGAAACTCAAGAGTTTGGTGAGAAGACACATGGGTAGATATATAAATATCAGTGAAACAATAGAGGTATGGAAGGATATTATGAGAGAAGGATGAGAAAAACCTAGCCTGGACTAAGAAAGAGGAGAAAAATACACATGTGCAGAATACAATACACGACCCAAAGTCCCTTCCCAAGTTAAGACTCCTTGCTGCTAAAAAGTGAGAAACTATTAAAGATCCTTGCCTTTGTACAGGAGAAAGAATGCCTCAGTCACTGAAACTAGAACAATAATAATCAAGATATTTGTAACTGAAATAAATTTACAAGTAGGCTGAGCATTTTAATGGACTTAAAGAGCTGGCACATAGGAGCAATAACAAAGAAAATAGGGATTTAATATTTCATGACACAACTGCAGAAGACTAATTGTGATTGGAACCACAAAGATCATTCTAGGAAATTTAGTACGTGAGTTTCTTACAACCAATCTGACCTCCTGTCGATCAGTTCATTATTTTCAATCCACAATTTGCATTTGTTCTAGCCTTCATGTCCTTCTTATTAAATTCCTTCCCCTTCTCGTTTTCCATAATTTATTCCTGACTAAATTGATGAGATTAACCTCTAGAATTTATTTACTCCGCAGAAACTTACAGTTCAATAACACTACTTTTTCTCCAAGTCTGTTCACTGTAGCCATTTGAATCACAGTGATTTAGAACTGGACTATAGGAAAGCCTCCTCATTTGCATGGAGAATGAAAGCCCACAGAGTTTCAGCTTGTCCCAGGATGACATAGCCAAAAAGGATCAAAGTCAGAAATAAAATATTTTTATTCTAAGGTCTTTTGATTTCTAGTTCAGTAGGGCTTCCATTGCATGATGTTAATTATTGATTTAATGTTTATACGGTTTAGATATAATCCTCATTGAAATAATTTTTACTGAATTTGTGTGGTAACCACAGCTTGCCATCAACCTACTCAACTTTACCCTTCTCCCCCACTTCATCTCTTCAGAAAACCTATGTGCTGACGGTAATTGCTCCAGCCCTCTTTGTGACAAACCCATGAAAACCTGCTTTAAGGAAAAGTTGAATGTGATCATTCCTTGCATTGAATTGACTGAAAAATAAAAAGTGCATCTCTCCTAATACAGTTTCCTGGATAAGCATACAGAGTAAGGAATTGAGAGGTTCAGAGGATCTTCTTAAAAACTAAAAAATCATACGACATATGTAGCTGTACAATCTACTAATATCTGCTTTAAATTGGGAGTTCTCCCTTTTCCAAAAAAAAAAAAATTTTGAGATTAACAAAAACTTTATCTTCTACCTTTATGATCAATAGTACCAGACACAAGTAAATGCCTAATAAATTCTTACCAAGTTTTTTCAGCCTAACTTTTAATAGAATAACATGCACCTAGAATGTACAAATGTATGCTCCTGTTTACATTCTCTTCATCCATGAAGGCCATTTGCTTATTTGAGGATATGAATGCTTAGTTTTCTACAGTTAGGAAAAAAAAATTGTTTTGAGATGTTCAGATCTAATAACAGGATTTAGAGTTGAAGCTGCTATCTTTATTATGGGAACAACAGAGTCCCCTGTCATGTTCCAGTTTTGCAATACTGGACAATTTCTTTAGTCTTTGAATCTCATGTTGCTACCAAATTTGTTCTATAGTGGAGGCTTATGCTTGGGCCATGCTGAGTCCACCATTTCTGAGCATCAGTCTGCATAAGGAAGAAAAAGAAAGCGAGAGAACAGCAAGGACTACCTGTGCCTTCTCCCAGACTTAGCAACTTATGTGAGAGCTCTGAAGAGAGAGCACTGCTTACCATGTTCTTCTCAAAAGAGGGTTCAGAGACACAGAGCATGAGCAGCATCACTTCAGAGTTCCTGGGGTGAAACAAAGTGGGGAAAATGAGAATGCATTTCAGAAACAGAAAGAGATGGTGTGCTTGGCACAAACCACATCACTGTCCTGATGGAGACCTACTGCCCAGCAGTGAGGTCAATGATGAGCACCTCCATCAGCTTCATTGCTGGAGGATGTTGATGAGCAGAACTGGGACCTGAAGGGAAAAATCAGCCAGATGTGGGTGGTAATTGTACACTTGTCTATGTTGAGAAATACTCTGAGGGATTTCCAAAAGATGAGGAAAATTTTGAGGGACACTGGAAGGTTTGGCTTATGCAGATGAGAGCTCAGGTCAAGAAAATGTAATTTCCTACTTTTCCTGTGATAAAATTGTACCAACCTCCCACCCCAACCAGTGACATCTGCATGGTCCCATAAGATGCTGAATACATAAGAGAAATTTAAACAAATGAAGCATTTGTTGAGAGTACTTATTTATACTATTTATTTGTTGAATAAATATTCAACAAATATTTATTGAGAATCTAATGTGTGTCAAACACTGTTCTAGGCACTTGGGATAAGTCAGTGATCAAAAAACAAAGTTTCTGTCCTCATGGAACTTATATACTATCATAAGGGATGAAAGATTGCAATTTATTTCTTCTTAAATTGCAAAAATTATCACTTTCATGAAGAAACTAATGCCCAACTACATTATAGGCTCCATGAGGGGAAGAACTTCACCTGTTTTGTTCAGTGTTGTGTCCCCAGCAAACTGCATGGTATTTGGAACATGATAGGGACTCAACATATGTTTGTTGGATAAATGAAACATCTAAATTGTCTTACCTAACAGTAGAAGGCGTTACTATACTCTGCAACATGTGCACTTTTGCATCATTCAGCAGGTTACAAAATAACTTCTACTTTTATTGCCATAGAAGAACTCACATAGAATAAGAAAATAACAAACCCCTCTCTATGTTTTACCTGATAATTCCCATACATACAATTTTTGGAAAAAATATATTTAATATTGAATTTCTTCTGAGTTCCTAATATTATAAAAACATATATAATGTCATATATAAATATCACATACCACAGGGTTGATGGAACATAACTATATTAGTTTCATAAAAAATGTTATGTGACACATTATACCAACAAGTAAGTCATGTCCTGCACAAATCAGTTAGGTTAAATACAGATTAAGAGACCTCAGACCTCAGCCATCAGTGGAGGAAAAAGGTTCAATCGTTTAAAAAAAAGGGGGAGGGGATGGGGAGCAAGATGGCCGAATAGGAACAGCTCCAGCCTCCAGCTCCCAGTGTGAGTGACACAGAAGACAGGGGATTTCTGCATTTTCAACTGAGGTACTGGGTTCATCTCACTGGGGAGTGCCAGACAATCGGTGCTGGTCAGTTGCTGCAGCCCGACCAGCAAGAACTGAGGCAGGGCGAGACATCCTCTCACCTGGGAAGCACAAGGGGGAAGAGAATCCCCTTTCTAGCCAAGGGAAACTGAGACACACAACAACTGGAAAATTGGGTAACTTGCACCCTAATACTGTGCTTTACCAAGGGTCTTAGCAAGTGGCACACCAGGAGATTATATCCCACACCTGGCCCGGAGGGTCCCAGCCCACAGAGCCTCCCTCATTGCTAGCACAGCAGTCTGAGATCTAACTGCAAGGCGGCAGCGAGGCTGGGGGAGGGACACCCGCCATTGCTGAGGCTTAAGTAGGTAAACAAAGCCTCCGGGAAGCTCGAACTGGGTGGAGCCCACCACAGCTCAAGGAGGCCTGCCTGTCTCTGTAGCCTCCACCTCTGGGTGGAGTCTTACAGCTGTCTGAGAGCATTGAAGAGAGAAGTGGATCTCCCAGCATGGAGGTTGTGATCTGAGAACGGAGAGTCTGCCTGCTCAAGTGGGTCCCTGACCCCTGAGTAGTCTAACTGGGAGACATCCCCCACTGGGTGCAGACTGACACCTCACACTTCACATGGCTGGGTACACCCCTGAGACGAAGCTTCCAGAGCAAGAATCAGACAGCAGCACTCACTGTTCAGCAATATTCTATATTCTGCAGCCTCTGCTGCTGATACCCAAGCAAACAGGGTCTGGCATGGACCTCAAGCAATCTCCAACAGACCTACAGCTGAGGGTCCTGATTGTTAGAAGTAAAACTAACAAACAGGAAAGACACCCACACCAAAACCCCAACAGTACGTCACCATCACCAAAGACCAAAGGCAGATAAAACCACAAAGATGGGGAAAAAGCAGGGCAGAAAAGCTGGAAATTCAAAAAATCAGAGCGCATCTCTCCCTCCAAAGGAACACAGCTCATCGCCAGCAACGGATCAAAGCTGGACGGAGAATGAATTCGACAAGTTGAGAGGAGAAGGCTTTAGTCAATCAAACATCTCAGAGCTGGAGGAGGAACTACATACCCAGCGCAAAGAAACTAAAAATCTTGAAAAAAGAATGGAAGAATGGATAACTAGAATAATCATGCAGAGAAGGTCATAAACGAACTGACAGATATAAAAACCATGACACGAGAAATACGTGACAAATGCACAACCTTCAGTAACCAACTCGATCAACTGGAAGAAAGAGTATCAATGATTGAAGATCAAATGAATGAAATGAAGTGAGAAGAGAAGTCTAGAGAAAAAAAGGAAAAAGAAATGAACAAAGCCTCCAAGAAATATGGGATTATGTGAAAAGATCAAATCTACATCTGATTGGGGTGCCTGAAAGTGAGGGGGAAAATGGAACCAAGTTGGAAAACACTCTTCAGGATATCATCCAGGAGAACTTCCCCAACCTAGTAGGGCAAGCCAACATTCAAATTCAGGAAATACAAAGAATGCCACAAAGATACTCCTTGAGAAGAGCAACCCCAAGACACATAATTGTCAGATTCACCAAAGTTGAAATGAAGGAAAAAATGTTAAGGACAGCCAGAGAGAAAGGTCAGGTTACCCACAAAGGGAAGCCCATCAGACTAATGGCAGATCTCTCAGCAGAAACTCTACAAGCCAGAAGAGAGTGGGGGCCAATATTCAACACTCTTAAAGAAAAGAATTTTAAACCCAGAATTTCATATCCAACCAAACTAAGTTTCATCAGTGAAGGAGAAATAAAATCCTTTACAGACAAGCAAATACTTGGAGATTTTGACACCACCAGGCCTGCCCTACAAGAGATCCTGAAGGAAGCACTAAATATGGAAAGGAACAACTGGTGCCAGCCATTGCAAAAACATGCCCCAATGTAAAGACCATCGAGGCTAGGAAGAAACTGCATCAACTAACGAGCAAAATAACCAGCTAATATCGCAATGACAGGATCAAGTCCACACATAACAATATTAACCTTAAATGTAAATGGACAAAATGGTTCAATTAAAAGACACAGATAGGCAAATTGGATAAATAGTCAAGAGCCATCAGTTTGCTGTATTCAGAAGACCCATCTCACATGCAGAGACACACATAGGATCAAAATAAAGTGATGGAGGAAGATCTACCAAGCAAATGGAGAACAAAAATAAAAAACAGGGGTTGCAATCTTAGTCTCTGATAAAACAGACTTTAAACCATCAAATATCAAAAGAGACAAGGCCATTATATAATGGTAAAGGCATCAATTCAACAGGAAGAACTAGCTATCCTAAATATATATGCACCCAATATAGGAGCACCCAGATTCATAAAGCAAGTCCTTAGAGATTTACAAAGAGACTTAGACACCCATACAATAATAATGGGAGACTTCAACACTCCACTGTCAACATTAGACAGATCAATGAGACAGAAAGTGAACAAGGATATCCAGGAATTGAACTCAACTCTGCAACAAGCGGACTTAATGGTCATCTACAGAACTCTCCACCCCAAATCAACAGAATATACATTCTTCTCAGTACCACATTGCACCTATTCCAAAATTGACCACATAGATGGAAGCAAAGCACTCCTCAGCAAATGTAAAAGAACAGAAATTATAACAAACTGTCTCTCAGACCACAGTACAATCAAACTAGAACTCAGGACTAAGAAACTCAATCAAAATCGCTCAACTACATGGAAACTGAACAACCTGCTCCTGAATGGCTACTGGGTACATCAGAAAATGAAGGCAGAAAGAAAGATGTTCTTTGAAACCAAGGAGAACAAAGACACAACATATCAGAATCTCTAGGACACATTTAAAGCAGTGTGTAGAGGGAAATTTATAGCACTAAATGCCCACAAGGGAAAGCAGGAAAGATTTAAAATTGACACCCTAACATCGCAATTAAAAGAACTAGAGAAGCAAGAGCAAACACATTCAAAAGCTAGCAGAAGGCAAGAAATAACTAAGATCAGAGCAGAACTGAAGGAGATAGAGACACAAAAAAACCTCCAAAAAAATCAATGAATCCACGAGCTGGTTTTTTGAAAAGATCAACAAAATTGATAGATTGCTAGCAAGACTAATAAAGAAGAAAAGAGAGAAGAATGAAATAGAAAAAATTAAAAAATGATAAAGGGGTATCACCACCAATTCCACAGAAATACAAACTACCATCAGGGAATACTATAAACACCTCTATGCAAATAAACTAGAAAACCTAGAAGAAATGGATAATTTCCTGGACACTTACACTCGCCCAAGACTATACCAGGAAGAAGTCCAATCCCTGAATAGACCAATAGCAGGCTCTGAAATTGAGGCAATAATTAATAGCCTATCAACCATAAAACATCTAGGACCAGACGGATTCATAGCCGAATTCTACCAGAGGTACAAGTAGGAGCTGGTACCATTCCTTCTGAAACTATTCCAATCAATAGAAAAAGAGAGAATCTTCTCTAACTCATTTTATGAGGGCAACATCATCCTGATACCAAAGCCTGGCAGAGACACAACAAAAAAAGAGAATTTTAGACCAATATTCCTGATGAACATCGACGCAAAAATCCTCAATAAAATACTCCAAACCAAATCCAGCAGCACATCAAAAAGCTTATCCACCATGATCAAGTGGGATTAATCACTGGGATGCAAGGCTGGTTCAACATATGCAAATCAATAAACTTAATCCAGCATATAAACAGAACCAAAGAGAAGAACCACATGATTATCTCAATAGATGCAGAAAAGGCCTTTGACAAAATTCAACAACCCTTCATGCTTAAAGATTCTCAATGAATTCGGTATTGATGGAACGTATCTCAAAATAATAAGAGCTATTTATGACACACCTACAGCCAATATTATACTGAAGGTGCAAAACCTGGAAGCATTCCCTTTGAAAACTGGCACAAGGCAAGGATGCCCTCTCTCACCACTCCTATTCAACGCAGTGTTGGAAGTTCTGGCTAGGAGAATCAGGCAAGAGAAAGAAATCAAGGGTATTCAGTTAGGAAAAGAAGAAGTCAAATTGTCCCTGTTTGCCGATGACATGATCGTATATTTAGAAAATCCCATCATCTCAGCCCAAAATCTCCTTAAGCTGATAAGCAACTTCAGTAAAGTATCAGGATACAAAATTAATGTACAAAAATCACAAGCATTCTTATACATCAGTAACAGACAGAGAGCCAAATCATGAATGAACTTCCATTCACAATTGCTTCAAAGAGAATAAAATACCTAGGAATCTAACTTACAAGTGATGTAAAGGACCTCTTCAAGGAGAACTACAAACCACTGCTCAGTGAAGTAAAAGAGGACACAAACAAATGGAAGAACGTACCATGCTCATGGATAGGAAGAATCAATATCATGAAAATGGCCATATTCTCCAAGGAAATTTATAGATTCAATGCCATTTCCATCAAGCTACCAATGATTTTCTTCACAGAGTTGGAAAAAACTGCTTTTTTTGGAACCAAAAAAGAGCCTGCATTTCCAAGACAATCCTAAGTCAAAAGAACGAAACTGGAGGCATCACACTACCTGACATCAAACTATACTACAAGGCTACAGTAACCAAAACAGCATGGTACTGGTACCAAAACAGAGATATAGACCAATGGAACAGAACAGAGTCCTCAGAAAAAATACCACACATCTACAGCCATCTGAAATTTGACAAACCTGAAAAAAACAAGAAATGGGGAAAGGATTCCCTATTTAATAAATGGTGCTGGGAAAATTGGCTAGCCACAGGTAGAAAGCTGAAACTGGATCATTTCTTTACTCCTTATACAAAAATTAATTCAAGATGGATTAGAGACTTAAATGTTAGACTTAATATCATAAAAACCCTAGAAGAAAATCTAGGTTATGCCATTCAGGACATAGGCATGGGCAAGGACTTCATGTCTAAAACACCAAAAGAAACGATAACAAAAGCCAAAATTGACAAATGGGATCTGATTAAACTATAGAGCTTCTGCACAGCAAAAGAAACTACCATCAGAGTGAACAGGTAACCTACAGAATGGGAGAAAATTTTTGCAATCTACTCATCTGACAAAGGGCTAATATCCAGAACCTACAAAGAACTCAAACAAATTTACCAGAAAAAAAGAACCCCATCAAAAAGTGGGCAAAGGATATGAACAGACATTTCTCAAAAGAAGACATGCATACAGCCAACATATACATGAAAAAATGCTCATCATCACTGGCCATCAGAAAAATGCAAATCAAAACCACAATGAGATACCATCTCACACTAGTTAGAATGACAATCATTAAAAAGTCAGGAAACAATAGGTGCTGGAGAGGATATGGAGAAATAGGAACACTTTTACACTGTTGGTGGGATTGTAAACTGGTTCAACCATTGTGGAAAACAGTACGGCAATTCCTCAAGGATCTAGAACCAGAAATACCATATGACCCAGCCATCCCATTACTGGGTATATACCCCAAAGATTATAAATCATGCTGCTATAAAGACATATGCACACATACGTTTATTGTGGCACTATTCACAATAGCAAAGACTTGGAATCAACCCAAATGTCTATCAGTGACAGACTGGATTAAGAAAATGTACATATACACCACTGAATACTATGCAGTCATTAAAAAGGATGAGTTTGTGTCCTTTGTAGGGACATGGATGCAACTGGAAACCATCATTCTCAGCAAGCTATCACAAGAACAGAAAACCAAATACCGCATCTTCTCACTCATAGTTGGGAATTGAACAATGAGATCACTTGGACTCGGGAAGGGGAACATAACACACCGGGGCCTATTATGGGGAGGGGGGAGGGGGGAGGGATGGCATTGGGAGTTATACCTGATGTAAATGACAAGTTGATGGGTGCAGCACACCAATATGGCACAAATATACATATGTAACAAACCTGCACGTTGTGCACATGTACCCTAGAACTTAAAGTATAATTAAAAAAAGAGGGGGGCTATATTATTATCAGCAGCTAATGAGCAACTAAATTGTAATGTATTTAATTTTCTTCCAAGTTTCCTATCTGAAAATAAAATACAAAAGGAATGAGAGTTGTATCAAAAGATCTAGGTTTCAGCTACTCAGGAGGTTGAGGCATGAGAATAACTAGAACCTGGGATGCAAAGGCTGCAATGAGCCGAGATCGCACCACTGCACTCCAGCCTGGTGACAGTGAAACTCCATCTCAAAAAAACAAAACAAAAAAAAGCTAGGTTTTATATTCAGTCCTCAGGTAATTCATACTGACTAGAATCTGAAGAAATTAACATTGTTTGAGAACACACCACAGAGTATCCACTAGTGGCACCAAAGGCTGTCAAGACCCTCCAAGGTAAAAAAGAATTTAACCAATTATTTTGACGAGAATAATCCTGAAGATATTATATAGAAACTGCACAAAATATACTACTGATATCAAGGAATCTATTTAATTTAGATCTTCTTTAAAGAGTAACATTACTCATATACCCTGAGATTATAGGGTGCCCTTAAAATTACTTTGCATAGATGAAACTTCACTAACAAAGACATGAAAAACTGTAACATGTCAAAGACTATGGACGTAATCGAATTAATTGAGATTATTCACAACAGTGATAAATCAGACATTGAAGCTTACTAACCTTCATTTTATTATTTACCCTACATTTTTATGTGCAAAATCAAAAGTTGTTTTTATCACATCTTAGAGAAAGATTATTAATATTAACACAGTTTTACAGAATTCAATTGACAAAAAAAAAAAAAAAAAATACATATTGAGCTTCCCACTCTCTGCAAAGGACAGGGTACAGGAGCTTCTGTAAATAAACAGTCCTTACTACCCAGGAGCCTGCAGCCTGGAAGTGGGAAACAACTTGTAGAAAAGAAAACTCTAAATGTTAACAATGTCATAAAGAAAAGGCACAGAGTGCCATGGAAGGTTGTTTGTTTGTTTGTTTAAGGAAGGAAAAATTGCACACTATCAGTAGGATCAGAGAAAGTTTGAGTTAAATGGTATTTGAAGTGTCTTAAAGTCTGGGTAAGATTTTTGTATTCATAACTGAGAAACATTGCAGGCATATGGATCATATCAGCAAATTTGGTTTGGAAGTGAGGTTCAAGTGAGATAATATACATGAACATGTTCTGATTCTACATGCATTGGTTTTGCGAAGTTCTAATTTTAAGTGCATTGCTTTCAAAGAGGACTTGGAAACTTCAGTTTCCAGGAACTATTTAGTTTATGTCTAATTTTAACCTTAAAATATTCAGGAATTTTATGTAGTCAGGAATTCACATTTCCATTTTATAGCTGGACACAATATCATAGTTTTCCATTACTCATAACACAATCTCTGAAACTGGGTAATTTATAAAGAAAAGGAATTCATTTCTTGTATTTATGGAGGTTGAGAAGTACCAGGTCCAGGGGTCACAACTGGTGAGACACTTCTTGCTGGTAGGGGTGCAGGGCATCACGTGGCAAGGAGGCTGAGTGTGCCAAGGTGCTAGCTCAAGTCTTTCTTCCTCCTATAAAGCCACCAGCTCCCCTCCCCTGATAACCCATTAATCCATGAATGGTTAAACCAATCATGTCATGATCCAATCTCCTCTTAAAGGCCCCAAGTCTCAATACTGCCACAGTGGGAATTAAATTTCAGCATTAGTTTTGTGGGGGACAAATACTCATCTGGTAGCCCAGCCTAACTGAAACTCAAAGAGTACAGAAAATTTGCCAAAGGCCATCACGCTAATGAGTGCACAAAGCAGATTAGAACTCCTTATCGCTGCTTCCCTACCTAGCTAAGTATACGTGTAACACAATCCTGTTTATTCCTAAAATTTTAGTTGTTACCCAGAGGAATGTAGGCAGATGAGATCAAGTCATGTCTTATCTTTGTCATGAAAACATTAAGGAAATGTTTTCTCATTTCCATAGTATTGATTTTGTCTTCATCTATTATGTGAAGGATTGGGTTTTATTTTACAGAGAATTAAAGTTTCAAAGGATGAATTAAATTATCATGAGAAAGAGCATCTTATCACCTATAAAAATGAAATTAAAAATATTTTCTCAGGATTGCTTTGTGGGTTAAATGAGGTAATGGATATGAAAGACCTGGTGCACAATCGATGCTTTATTAGTGTATTTCTTCTTTAGCTTAATATGTATCAATGTGTTAGAAGTCAAGTTTCTGTTACATACTACTATACACTTATTCTTATGTTATCCTTATTTAATTGATAAATACCTTTAGATGAATCTTGCATAAAATTAATCAATACCATTCTCAACTATAGTGAAATTAAGTAATTTTGAATATAACATGAAATATTCCCCTTACTCTAATGAATTTCTAAAAAGACCTTATTCAAAATAGCATCCAGCAAACATCTGGAGTGAAGACATTTTTGATAATTTTATGACAATCCCACCTAAAAGTGTTTAATTTCTGAGTTAACACTGACAAAACAGTTCAGTTGATCATTTATGAAACAAAGAACAGAATTTGAGTACAGGTCTAGCCTGGGTCATAGGGTCAACAAGAGAAGCTATTCATAAGTCATATCTACATCACATGGGGAAGCATACATTGCAGCAGTTATTTCTCAGAACGTAAAGGGTGGAATATTTGTTTGCCATTGCTTCAGGAAAACAGGTCTCAGTAAAGTTCCCAACATTTTCCGTGGGTCATGGACTCCTAATGGGTCGGGAATTTGGGCAAGACACAGGAATGGCTTCTCTGTGCTCCATGATCCCTGAGGCCTAGGTAGAAAGATTCAAAGCCTGTAAAACAGCTTAGTGGCTGGGATCTGCAATCATCTTAAGATGTCTGGTGCTTGGGTCGGGTGGTTTGAAGACTAAGACTGCCAAGTGAGTACCTCTGATGCCTTTCTGTGTGGCTTGGACTTTCACATGATGGTAACCTCAAAAGTAGTCAGACTCCTCTTACATGGTGGCTAGGACCTGCCAACAAGTGTTCAAATGAGTAAGACATGAGCTGCAATGCCTTTTATGATCTAACATCAGAAGTCACAGGGGTGTTACTTCTTCTCCAGTATCTATTGATCGTTAAAATACAAGCCCACCCAGATTCAATAGGAAACAAATTTGCCACCTTATTGAGAGGGGAGGGTGAGGGTACATTGTGTAATAGTACAGAAAGGAGATTTTATTGTTACCTTCTAGAAAAATATGATCTGCCGATTCTTCAAAGCCTCTATTATATATACATCATGGGGAATTTCTACCGCTAAAATATTCAAGTGGGCATGTTAAGTGAATTTGGGAAATATGACCATTACAAAATGCAATGTCTTTTACCTTAGACTCAACAAAAATTTATAAAGACAATTTGAATAGTCCCAGGTAAATATTAAGTTGCATTCAATTATTTTATTATTTTACTATTTCTATTGTTATTGTATATTTTACAGATATATATGCTTTATAAACTTATGTAAATATATCACTTTTCATCTAAGGATATAACTTTACTGAGTTGGTAATGTCACAGCCAAAATAACTTAGACTTTGTATTAAGGAAACTTATATAAAGTACCAAGCCCAATCACAATAGTTATGTTCCTCAGATGAATTCCCATAAAAAATTCAAAAATTGGGAATAAAGTAGGATGCCCACTACCATCAATAATTTAGCATTATACTGGCAAGAAGACCCATTATACAACAATGACAAAAGCAAGCCCTCCTGAAACACACATAAACAAATATTTAATCAATGAAAAACTCATGTCATGTCATGTCATGTTCCCAGGTAGGAAGACATAATAAAGATATAAACCACCCAAGTTAATTCATAAATTTAATACAATAACAAAAATATAAGATTTCAGAGGGGAAAACCTAAACAAATTCATTCTAAAGCTTATGTGAAATTAAAAAATAATAGCCAAGTAAAGCAATCTGGAAAATAAAATCAAAGGGTAAAAGAGGAGACTTTATCCTACAAAATATTAAAACATATTATAAAGTGACCCAAATTAATATATAACCAAACAAACAATTGGTTTATAAAATTAAACTTTCACCTCATGCAAATTAAGTCAACCTGCTTTACTTGGGAGTACCCTGTGTAAGATACAAAATATTTGTGACATGTGTCTCATTTTGAAATTTCATTTATATGTTTCTTCGTGTAAGTAGCTAATGTTGGCTAATTTAAGCCACTTCTATTCACAGATGATCACATTTTAAATACCCAATGGACTGAAATATCACAAATTTCAAGTGTTTTTTACTAAATTTAATGTTATCTTACCCCAAATAATGATTAAAAACTCTAAAATTAAATGCATTTGTACTATTTGTAGGTTACCAAATCACCCTGAAAGCTGTGTTAGCTTTTATTTGAAATATTTTTGCATATACATTTAGCACTGATTCACACTGAAGTATTTAATATAGCATGTATAGAATATAGTGGAAGACATTAGAGCTCATCATCTTCCTCTGAAACAATTCAAAAGAGACTTTCTCTCCTGACTTCCATTTCAGTTCATCATGATTTCAGTACTCTATTCCAGAAATAGGAAACTCCTGTTTCAAGGCTTTATCTTCCTCAGACAATGTCTCCAACCATTTTGGCTTCCAGGAGTATGATAGACTAGATATTTCATTATACCGTCATAGTTTAGAACAAGTACTTCCTCCATACAGTACATTCTTTAGGACATCAGTGGATTCCCCAAAAGTGAGCAAAACTCCTATCCCTACCCACTTCAAAAGAAAAAAAAAAAAAAAAAGAAACAAAGCAAAACAAAACCACACTAATCTGAATCATAGAAGAGATTGGAGACCAGATAGCAACGAACATTGGACAAAACAGAAGACTAGCACTGTCAAAAGGTACAAGTAAAGGTAGCTGAACCTGAGAGATCTGCACTGATCTGGATTCCTGGAAAGAACCTCAGATTCAGAGAGCACCTGGCTGCCAGATGAGATCAATTGCAAATCCTGTCTGAGGAAGGTATCTCTGTAACAGCCCCCAGGTTCCCACTGATTATATTCAGGTAAACATGGCCTCATCATCAAATATCACCAAACACACAGTGAAATAACTCATCATTAGTGAGACTATGGGAAAACAATAAACAACAGATTTATACACTAAGTGCTTTGGATATTTGAAATATCAGATAAGGAACATAATGTTTAAAAATATAATGAATAGAAATAAAAGCAGACTTTTATTACTCATAAAATGAGCAACCAAGAGGCTGTGAAAATTACTTTGAATAAATTGGAACTTGTAAAAGTGAAAAATTAATATTGTAATAAAAATCTGCCCTAGAAATGTATCTCACTGGTATATCTTTCTTTCCAATTCCATTTCTACCTTGCACAAGTGTCTCATTAATTTACCTGTATTTTAAGAAAAAGATACGTAGTGCTAGGATGTGCAACGCAGATTCCCTATTTCAAGACTGCAGAATTAATTCCCCCAGCTGCCTGGGGTGTTGGTAGTCTGCGGGTCTCGGCTAGTCCCTTTCTGGGACTTGCACTTGACTAAAGAACGATGCCTCTGAAGGTCACATCCTTCTGGGAGCAGCTCACATCTAATAACCTGTTGCTGTCAGAATAAAAAGACCAACTGTCCTCACCCCAATTTGAGACGTTTGGTAACAGGGTCATCCCAGCTCAAGTTCCAGAGGACTGACCGAGGTCTTTGTTGTGACTGTCTTACAGTTCAACTGCTGTCCTTGCCCAAACCTGTTTTCTTCATTCTCCCAACAGGTATTGATTCTGAGATCACTTCCCAATAAGTGACTTGTAAGCTCTGTCTCAGAATATACTTCCTGGGGAGCCTGCTTATGGTCTCAATTCACTCCTTCAATTAACTCTCTTCTAGCCTAATCTTTATAATTTGTTACCTTATAACCTTGCCTTAGATCCAACTAAAAGTTTCAATAGTCTCCCATTACATAGAGCAAAAACACTGTCTTTGTCTTGTATCACTTAAGACACTATCTGGAGTGTGGTGATTTCTTTCCCACTCTGTACGCCTATATTAGATCCCTTTTTTCAGACCTGTCATTGTGTTCTCTTCACTCACATTAATTTCCAAGTCTGGTCTGGACTCATGACCAGTTCTCTATCTGGAATTAATAGGCCTTCACCCCACCTCAAAACCTAGTTTTATATTATCTTCCCTTTAACATACAACCTAATTTCCATTGTCTTTAAAATGCATTTCTTAGCTAGAATTGCTCAAATTTCTGATCCAGTGGCCTGCTAGAGTAATCCTGTATAGATTTGCATAGCCAATTGCAGATTTTGGGGGATTTTTATAGTCAACATAACATTAGCAGCTTGAAATTAGCCACAGTGAGAGTATTTATACCACAGAAATAAGCAAATACTACAAATAAAGACTAACCTACAAGATCGTACCATTACACTCCAGCCTGGGTGACACAGTGAGATTCCATCTAAAAAAAAAAGAAAATAGTCTCTTGTCAAATCTTTTCCTACACACCACTAAATTTCTGCTTCCTATTGCACGTGCCTCTGCTGCTCATCTGGCAACACATTTCAACCTGAATGCTTTCTGATTTGCAGATTTGGTAGCCATGGCATCCCAAGTAGACAGGAGTATCTTTATGGCAGAGAGGATATTTTACACTGACTCATAAAACTTCTTTCCCCAGTGCCTTTTCCATAGTAGGAATTCAATAATTGTTTTTATAAGAGCAATGAATCCTTCAGATTCATCCTGCCCAGAGAATACTGGGGGAAAAAAAAACAAGCAAATGATGGGCGTGAGCTTTATTTTTCTAAGAGTGTGTGTGTGTGTGTGTGTGTGTGTGTGTGTATTCCCTCTATACTTTAAATTATTTACCCCTGGCATTCTCCTATATTTTTTATTTCAGTCACCATATCATGAATTTTTCTCATATCCAATATAAAAGCACTCTATGATTTTCAGCTTCTATGATTTTTTCTCAGTAGATTATTTTCTTTGCATATATACTTCCTCTTTATTTAATAATTTAGCCTTCCTTGAAAAAATCTTTTTCCAAAACTTATAACATATATGACTCACGGCCTTTTTGTCCCTGGATAATCATTCTTTTTTTTTTTTTGGAGATGGAATCTCGTTCTGTCGCCCAGGCTGCAGTGCAGTGGCCGGATCTCAGCTCACTGCAAGCTCCTCCTCCCGGGTTTACGCCATTCTCCTGCCTCAGCCTCCCGAGTAGCTGGGACTACAGGGGCCCACCACCTCGCCCAGCTAGTTTTTTGTATTTTTTAGTAGAGACGGGGTTTCACCAGGTTAGCCAGGATGGTCTCCATCTCCTGAGCTTGTGATCCGCCCGTCTCGGCCTCCCAAAGTGCTGGGATTACAGGCTTGAGCCACCACGCCTGGCCTGGATAATCATTCTTAACCAAAATATGTCACTCATCACACTCCTGTTTCACCTTTTTGCCAATTGGGAATGGTTTTTAAATAAATTAATGATATTCTTTACTTACTGTTTAAAAGAATTAGTACAGCATAACAGCTGACTGCAGTTAATGGGATCTTCTAAGATAGCAATAGAAAATAAAGAGACTCATCTGCCTTTATTTTTGCTGACACTCTGTACTGTGGCTAGTAGCAACTGAGACAGGACAAGTCCTGCATATCACTTTAGATTGCTGAACCTTGTCAAGTAAGCTGCTCTTCTGCTGCAGGCTCCCAGACTGTGTGCTGTCAGCACTCTTTCACCTTGCTGGGTCAGCATCACAATAGAAATCACATTCCCTATCTCACTTTTGGGACCAGTGGGCTGAGCCTAGCTAAGTGGAGAACGCTGTGTGATTTAGGAAACCAGGTTTGGCTTGTGAGATGCAAACTGCCCTGACGTGGCCTCTTTCAATGGCAAAACAGTGCTATAGACACAATGTGCTGTCCTCAAACAAGTTGCTTGGTTCTTGTCCTTCACTTTGTACACCTAATTTTCTAAATCAATGCGTAAGTGCTATCTCCAGAAATTAGACGATGTGTAAGATGCACAGAGTGTATTACTGTGTACATATTGTAAAGCTTCTAGCTCTGTTTTCTTACAGACATGTTCATGAAATCCCTGATGTATAAAGACCTGCTTTAAAAGATTTCACTGTTGTGCTGTTTTGGAGTAGTTGAGAAGCACTGGGTCATTTGTGCTTTCAATATGAGCAAAAATGATCAGCTAGAATGAGTGGTGCTATGTGTGTTAAAGTTATCACAGGTGCTGGAGGATCACTTAGCCAAAAAGTTCCTACCTCTCACTTACAGAGTGAAATATAGAGCTATTTTCGCTTCTAGGAGTAAAAAAGAGCACAAAACTGGGTCAAAAAACAGGAACACCTGACATATTTGTTAAGTACTGAACCTATGTTTGTTGTGATGCTTTTATATCACCTTTGGCAAGTGATTTTGCTTCTTTGTTCCCCAAATCTTCCTTTTTGGAGAGTTAAGATATTTTTTTCTTAACACTACTTCTTAGAGTAAGTATAGAAGGAGAAAGATGCCACTTAATAAACTTTTGGAGCCACAGATACAAGAAATATCTGAAAGAATGAGTTATCTGTCTCACCTTGAACTTTACTGGTCAAGACATTTACACAAAAATAATCCTTGGACTCCCAGTTTCAGTTCTGAAATGTAAAGAGTTTGGAAGTCATCACTCCAATGGTTACAAGAAGAAGCAGCTGGATAAACTAAAAATCAATTACTTTTCTTGGACTCACTAGAGAATTAAGGCTGCAGAACAATTGCCACCCCAAAATCTGTACAAATGGTGACAGCTACAGAGCCACACTGAAATCTGTTACATGGAGCCAAAACTACTGCAGCCATAAACTGGTCCAAACACTTAAATGGTAATTTTGGTCAATTGCTGGAGGCTGAACTCCTGGATATCACAGTCTCAATGGAAACCTCTATACTTTTCATAGCTATTACCTGCAAGAATTCCAACAGCTCCTTATAGTAAAGATCCAAAAAAATCAACTTCATAACTCTAGCAGGAGGAATGAAAAAGTAATCATGATGAAACGCACCCAGCGTGCTCTCCATAACAAAGGCCTACTCTTCAAGGGAAAAGAATTGATCAGAGATTTATTCCATATTAGGGAAAGTCATATCTCCTACTTCAGCCTTCTCTTTCTTGTCTCAACTAACGGGAGAAAAAAATACTCAAATTTTTGCAATCTATTCATCTGAAAAAGGGATAATATCAAGAACCTATAAATAACTCAAACAAATTTACAAGAAAAAAACAACCCCATCAAAAAGTGGGCAAAGAATATAAACAGACACTTCTCAAAAGAAGACATTTATGCAGCCAACAGACACATGAAAAAATGCTCATCATCACTTACCACCAGAGAAATGCAAATCAAAACCACAATTAGATAACATCTCACACCAGTTAGAATGGCAATCATTAAAAAGTCAGGAAACAACAGGTGCTGGAGAGGATGTTGAGAAATAGGAACACTTTTACGCTGTTGGTGAGTGAATCTGAGAAAGAACATTTGGGAACACTCTTTGGAATACACTGAAAAAGAAATACCCTCAGATAAAAACCAGAAAGAAGCTTTCTGTGAAACTTCTCTGTGTCGTGTGAATTCCATTCACACACTCCAGCTTCTCTTTTCATTCAGCAGTATTCTAACACTGTTATTGTTTAGTCTGTGTAGGGATATTCGAGAGCACTATGAGGCTTCAGGTGAAAATGAAATATCTTCAGATAGAAACTGGAGAGAAGCTTTCCGAGGAGCCGCTTTGTGACGTGTGCATTCCACTCACAGAGTGATGCCTTTCTTCTCATAGAGGATTTGGGAATCCTTTTTGGAGAAAAAGCTACAAAGGGACATTGGGAATATAAGGACGGCTATGGTGAAAAAGGAAATATCCTCAGACAAAATCTGGAAAGAAGCTTTCTGTGAAACTCCTTTGTGATAGATATCTTTATTCATCTCACATAGATAAAACTTTCTTTATATTACACAGTTTGGAAACTCCATCATAGACGGATCTGTGAAAGGACATTTGGGAGCACATTCAGGCCTATGGTGAAAAAGGAAATATCTTCAGATAAAAATTGGAGAGATGCTTTCTGGAAACTGCTTTGTGATGTATGTATTCATCTCATAGGGTTAAACCACTGTTTGGATTGAGCAGTTTGAAATCACTGCTTCTGTGAAATCTGAGGAATTACATTTGGGAACGCTCTTTAATATATGGAAAAATAAATATCTTCAGATAAAAACCAGAAGGAGGCTTTCTGTGAAACTGCTATATGTCATGTGAATTCATCTCCCTCAGTTAAGCTTCTCTTTTCATTGAGCAGTTTTCTAACACTATTTATGTTTGGCATGAGAAGGGATATTTGGGAGCGCTTTGAGGCTTACGGTGAAAAAGGAAATATGTTCAGATAGAAACTGGAAAGAAGCTTTCCGAGGAACTGCCTTGAGTTGTGTGCATTCCAGTCACAGTACTTTACCTCTCTTCTCATATAGCACTGGGGAAACCCTTTTAGAGAAAAAGGTACCAAGGGGTATCCAGGAGCATATTGACACCTGTAATGAAAAGGGAAATAGACTCAGACAAAAACTGGAAGGAAGTTTTTTGTGAAACTGCTCTGTGATATGTGTATTCATCTCACATAGATAAAGCTTTCTTTACATTACGCAGCTTGGAAATTCTGTCATGGACGGATTTGCGAAGGGATATTGGGGAGCACATTGAGGACTATGGTGAAAAAGGAAATATCTTCAGATAAAAACTGGAAAGAAGCTTTCTGTAAATCTGCTTTTTCCTATGTTTATTCATCTCACATGGATACAACTTTCTTTACTCTATGCAGCTTGGAAACTCTGTCATGGATGGTTCCATTAAGAGACATTCGTGATCACATTCAGGACTATGGTGAAAATGGAAATATCTTCAGATGAAAACTGGAGAGAAGCTTTCTGAGAAACTGCTTTGTAATGTGTGCATTCCACTCAGGGAGTAATACCTCTCTTCTCATAAGGCAGTGTTTGAACACTGTTCCTGTAAAACCGAAAAAGTGATATTTTGGAGCACATTGAAGACCATGGTGAAAAGTGAACTCTCCTCAAAAATAGTCTAGAAAGAAGTGTTACAAGAAACTGCTCTCTGATATGTGCATTCATTTCACAGAGTTAAAACTTACTGTACATTGCCCAGTTGGGAAACTCTGGCACTGAGGAATCTGCAAAGGGATATTATGTGGCACACAGAGGCCTGTGGTGAGCAAGGAAATATCTTCCGTTGAAAACTGGAGAGAAGCTTTCTGAGCAACTGCTTTGTGACATATGTATTCATCTCATAGAGTTAAATCATTCTTTGGATTGAGCAGTTTGAAATCACTGTTTCTGTGGAATCTGAAGAAGGACACTTGAAAACGTTCTTTAGAATATGGAGAAAGGAATATCCTCCGATAAAAATCAGAAGGAAAGGTTCTGTGAAACTGCTATGTGTCGTGTGAATTCCTCTCACTCAGTTAAGCTTCTCTTTTCAATGATCTGTATTCTAACACTGTTTTTGTTTAGTCTGCGAAGGGATATTCGGAAGCGCTTTGATTCTTATAGTGAAAACGGAAATATGTTCAGATAGAAACTGGAGAGAAACTTTCCGAGGAGCTGCTTTGTGACGTGTGCATTCCACTCACAAAGTTATACCTTTCTTCCCATAGAGGATTGGGTAATCCCTTTTGGAGAAAAACCTGCCATGGGACATTCACCATATGGATGGCTATGGTGAAAAAGAAAATATCCTCAGAAAAAAAATTGGAAAAAAGCCTTCTGTGAAAATGCTTTGTGATAGATATGTTTATTCATCTCTCATAGATAAAACTTTCTTTATATTATGCAGTTTGGAAACTCCGTCATGGACGGATCCACGAAGGGACATTCGAGAGCACATTCAGGCCTATGGTGAAAAAGGATATATCTTCAGATGAAAACTGGAAAGAAGCTTTCTGAGAATCTGCTTCGTGATGTGTGTATTCCATTCAGTGAGTTATACCTCTTTTCTCATAAGACAGTGTTTGAACACTGTTCCTGTAAAACCCAAAATGTGATATTTCGGAGCACATTGAAGACTATAGGGAAAAGTGAAATATTCGCAAATAAAACCCATAAAGAAGTGTTCCAAGAAACTGCTGTCGGATATGAGGATTCATTTCACCGTGTTAAAGCTTACTCTATGTTGCCCACTTTGGAAACTCTGTCTCTGAGGAATCTGAGAAGGGATATTAAGAGGCACCCGGAGGCCTATGGTGAGCAAGGAAATGTCTTCCGAAGAAAACTGGAGAGAAGCTTTCTGAGTAACTGCTTTCTGATGTATATATTCGTCTCATAGAGTTAAACCATTCTTTGGATTGAGCAGTTTGAAATCACTGTTTCTGTGGAATCTGAGGAAGGACATTTGGGAGTGCTCTTTAGAATATGGAGAAAGAAATATCCACAGATAAAAACCAGAAGGAAGCTTTTTGTGAAACTGCTATGTGTCGTGTGAATTCATCTCGCACAGTTTAGCTTCTCTTTTCCTTGAGCAGTTTCCTAATGCTGTTTATGTTTAGTGTATGAAGGTATATTTGGGAGCACTTTGAGGCTTATGGTGAAAAAGGAAATCTCTTCAGATAGAAACTGGAGAGAAGCTTTCCCAGGAACTACTTTGTGAGGTGTGCATTCCACTCAGGGTGTTATACCTTTCTTCTTATACAGCATCGGGCAAATCCTTTCGGTGAAACTGTTCTGTAATATGTGTATTCATCTCACATAGATAAAGCTTTCTTTACTTTACGCTGCTTGGAAACTCTGTCATGGATGGATTTGCGAAGGGATATTGGGGAGCACATTGAGGACTATGGTGAAAAAGAAACATCTTCAGATAAAAACTGGAAGAAGCTTTCTGTGAATCTGCTTTTTGCTATGTTTATTCATCTCACATAGATAAAACTTTTCTTATATTACGCAGTTTGGAAACTCCGTCATGGACGGAGCCGCGAAGAGACATTTAGGAGGACATTCCCGCCTATGGTGATAAAGGAAATATCTTCAGATAAAAACTGGAAAAAGCTTTCTGAGAAACTGCTTTGTGATGTGTGTATTCATCTCATAGAGTTAAACCATTCTTTGGAATGAGCAGTTTGATATCACTGTTTCTGAGGAATCTGAGGAAGGACATTTGGGAATTCTCTTTAGAATATGAAGAAATATCCTCAGATAAAAAGCAGAAGGAAGTTTTCTGTGAAAGTGGTATGTGTTGTGTGAATTCCTCTCACTCGGTTAAGCTTCTCTTTTCATTGAGCAGTTTTCTAACACTGTTTATGTTTAGCATGCGAAGAGATATTCGGGAGTGCTTTGAGGCTTATGGAGAAAAAAAATATGTTCAGATAGAAACTGGAGAGAAACTTTCCAAGTAACTGCTTTGTGACGTGTGCATTCCACTCAAGTGCTGTACATCTCTTCTCAGACAGCATCGGGTAAACTCTTTTGGAAAAAAGGTACTGAGGAATATCCAGGAGCATATTGACACCTATGGTGAAAAGGGAAATATCCTCAGACATAAACTGGAAAGAAGCTTTCTGTGAAACTGCTCTATGCTATGTGTATTCATCTCACATAGATAAATCTTTCTTTACATTAGGCAGCTTGGAAACTCTGTCATGGAAGTATCCATGAAGGGACATTCGGGAGCACATTCACGACTATGGTGAAAAACGAAATATCTTCAGATAAAAAATGGAGAGAAACTTTCTGAGAAACTGCTTTGTGATGTGTGTATTTCACTCATGGAATTATACCTCTTTTCTCATAAGGCAGTGTTTGAATACTGTTCCTGTAAAACAGAAAATGTGATATTTCGGAGATCATTGAAGACTATGATGAAAAGTAAACCGTGCACAAATGAAAGCCAGAAAGAAGCGTTCCAAGAAACTGCTCTCTGATATATGCATTCATTTCACAGAGTTAAAGCTTACTCTACATTGGTCAGTTTGGAAACTCTATCATTGAGGAATCTGTGAAGGGATATTAAGTGGCACCCGGAGATTTGTGGTGAGCAAAGAAATGTCTTCCAATGAAAACTGGAGCGAAGCTTTCTGAGCAACTGCTTTGTGATATGTGTATTCATCTCATAGAGTTAAACCATTCTTTGGATTGAGCAGTTTGAAATCACTGTTTCTGGGGAATCTGAGAAAGGGCATTTGGGAAATCTTTTTAGAATATGGAGAAAGAAATATCCTCAGATAAGAACCAGAAGGAAGCTTTCTGAGAAACTGTTATGTGTTATATGATTTCCTCTCACTCAGTTAAGCTTCTCTTTTCATTGAGCAATTTTTTAACACTGTATATATTTAGCGTGTGAAGGATGTTCGATAGCGCTTTGAGCTTATGGTGAAAAAGGAAATATGTTCAGATAGAAACTGAGGAGAAGCTTTCCAACGAACTGCTTTGTGACGTGTGCATTACACTCACAGTGTTATACCTATCTTCTCATACAGCATTGGGGAAACCCTTTTGGAGAGAAAGGCACCAAGGGATATTTGGGAGCATATTGATGCCAAAGGTGAAAAGGAAAATAGCTTCAGACAAAAACTGGAAAGAAGCTTTCTGTGAAACTGCTCTGTGTCGTGTGAATTCCACTTGCACAATTAAGTTTCTTTTTTCATTGAATGGTATTCTAACACTGTTTATGTTTAGTCTGTGAAGGGCTATTTGGGTGCGCTTTGAGGCTTGTAGTAAAAGAGGAAATATGTTCGGATAGAAACTGGAGAGAAGTTTTCTGAGGAATGGCTTTGTGACATGTGCATTCCACTCACAGTGTTATACCTTTCTTCTTATGAAGGATTGGGGAAACCCTTTTGGAGAAAAAGCTACCAAGGGACATTCGGGAGTATATGGACGGCTATGGTGAAAAAGGAAATATCCTCAGGCAAAAACTGGAAAGACGCATTCTGTGAAACTGCTTTGTGATACATATGTTTATTCATCTCACATAGATAACAGTTTTTTATATTATGCAGTTTGGAAACTCCATCATGGATGGATCCATGAAGGGACATTCGGGAGCACATTCAGGCCTATGGTGAAAAAGGAAATCTCTTCAGATAAAAACTGGGGAGAAGCTTTCTGAGAAACTGCTCTGTGATGTGTGTATTCCCCAAAGGGAGTTACACCTCTTTTCTCATAAGGCAGTGTTTGAACACTGTTCCTGTAAAACCGATAAAGTGATATTTTGGAGCGCATTGAAGACAATGGAAAAAGTGAAATATCCTCAAAAAAAACGCAGAAAGAAGCGTTCCAAGAATCTGCTCTCTGATATGTGCATTCATTTCACAGGGTTAAAGCTTACTCTACATTGCCCAGTTTGGAAACTCTGTGTTTGAGGAATCTGTGAGGGGATATTAAGTCTCTCCCTGAGACCTGTGGTGAGCAAGGAAATGTCTTCCGTTGAAAAGGGGAGAGAAGCTTTCTGAGCAACGGCTTTGTGACGTGTGTATTCATGTCATAGAGTTAAATCATTCTTTGGATTGAGCAGTTTGAAATCACTGTTTCTGTGGAACCTGAGAAAGGACATTTGAGAACACTCTTTAGAATATGCTGAAATAGAAGTACCCTCAGATAAAAACCAGAAGGAAGTTTTCTGTTGAACTACTCTGTGTTGTGTGAATTGCACTCACACAGTTAAGCTTCTCTTTTCATTGAGCAGTATTCTAACACCGTTTATGTTTTGCGTGCGAATGGATATTCGGGAGTTCTTTGAGGCTTATGGCAGAAAAGGAAATATGCTCAGATAGAAACTGGAGAGAAGCTTTTCGAGGAGCTGCTTTGTGATGTGTGAATTCCACTCATAGAGTTATACCTTTCTTCTCATAGATGATTGGGTAATCCCTTTTGGAGAAAAAGCCACCAAGGGACTTTCAATTCTATATATACGGCTATGGTGAAAAAGGAAATATCCTCAGACAAAATCAGGAAAGAAGCTTTCTTTGAAACTCCTTTCTGATAGATATGTTTATTCATCTCAGATAGATAAAACTTTCTTTATATTACGCAGTTTTGAAACTCCATAATTAACGGATCCGTGAAGGGACATTCGGGAGCATATTCAGGCCTATGGTGAAAAAGGAAATTTCTTCAGATAAAAACTGCTTTTGAGAAACTGCTTAGTGATGTGCTCATTCCACTCAGAGAGTTATACCTCTTTTCTCATAAGGCGATGTTTGAAACTGTTCCTGTAAAACCGAAAAAGTGATATTTCGGAGTGCATTGAAGACTATGATGAAAAGTGAAATATCCTCAATAAAACCCAGAAACAAGCGTTCCAAGAAACTGCTCTCTGATATGTGCTTTCATTTCACAGAGTTAAAGATTTCTCTACGTTGCCCAGTTTGGAAACTCTGTCTTTGAGAAATCGGCGAAGTGATATCAAGTGGTGCCCGGAGGCCTGTGATGAGCAAGGAAAGGTCTTCCAATGAAAACTGGAGAGAAGCTTTCTGAGCAACTGCTTTGTGATGTGTGTATTCATCTCATAGAGTTAAACCACTCTTTGGATTGAGTAGTTTGAAATCACTGCTTCTGTGGAAACTGAGGAAGGGATGCACTTTAGAATATGGAAATAAAGGAAATATGTTCAGATGGAAACCGGAGACAATCTTTCTGAGGAACTGCTTTTTGACGTGTGCATTCCATTCACAGTGTTATGTCTCTCTTCTCATACAGCATCGGGGAAACCCTTTTGGAGAATAATGTACCAAGGGATATCTGAAAGCATATTGACGCCTATGGTGAAAAGGAAAATAGCCTCAGACAAAAACAGGAAAGAAGTTTTCTGTGAAACTGCTCTGTGCTATGTGGATTCATCTCACAGAGATAAAGCTTACTTTACATTACATAGCTTGGAAAATCTCTCATGGACGGATCCGCGAAGGGACATTCGGGAGCACATTCCGGACTATGATGAAAAAGAAAATATCTTCAGATAACACCTGGAAAGAAGCTTTCTGTGAATCTGCTTTTTGCTATGTTTATTCATCTCACATATGCAAAACTTTCTTTATATTACGCAGTTTGGACTCTCTGTCATGAATGGATCTGTGAAGGGACATTCTGAAGCACATTCAGGACTATGGTGAAAAGGGAAATATCTTCAGAAAAAAACTGAAGAGAATCTTTCTGATGAACTGATTTGTGATGTGTGCATTCCACTCAGGGAGTTACACCACTTTTCTTCTAAAGCAGTGTTTGAACTCTGTTCCTGTAAAACCGAAAATGTGATATTTCGCAACGCAATGAGACTATAGCGAAATGTGAAGCATTCTCAAGTAAAACCCAGAAAGAAACATTCCAAGAAACTGCTCTCTGATATGTGCATTCATTTCACAGACATAAAGTTTACTCTACATCGCCCAGTTGGGAAACTATGTCTTTGAGGAATATGCGAAAGGACATTAAGTGGCGCCCACAGGCCTGTGGTGAGCAAGGAAACGTCCTCCTTTGAAAACAGCAGAGAAGCTTTCTGAGCAACTGCTTTGTGACGTGTGTATTCATCTCATGGAGTTAAACCATTCTTTGGATTGAGCAGGTTGAAATCACTGTTTCTGTGGAATCTGAGGAAGGACATTTGGGACCGCTCTTAAGAATATGGAGAAAGTAATATCCTCAGATAAAAACCAGAAGGAAGCTTTCTGTGAAACTGCTATGTGTGCTGTGAATTCTTCTCTATCAGTGAAGCTTCTGATTTCATTGAGCAGTTTTCTAACTCTGTTTATGTTTAGCGTGTGAAGGGATATTGGGGAGTGCTTTGAGGCTTAAGGTGAAAAAGGAAATATGTTCAGATAGAAACAGGAGAGAAGGTTTCCGAGGAGCTGCTTTGTGATGTGTGCATTCCACTCACGGTGTTATACCTCTCTTCTCATACAGGATCAGGGAAACCCTTTTAGAGAAAAATGTACAAGGGATATTCGGGAGCATATTGACACCTATTGTGAAAGGCTAATACCCTCAGGCAAAAACTGAAAAGAAGTTTTCAGTGAAAGTGCTCTGTGATATGTGCATTCATGTCACATAGATAAAGCTTTATTCACATTACGCAGCCTGGAAACACTTTCATGCATGGGTCCGTGAAGGGACATTCGGGTGCACATTCAGGACTATGGTGAAAAAGGAAATATCTTCAGATAAAAACTGGAAAGAAGCTTTCTTTGAACCTGTTTTTTGCTATGTATATGCATCTCACATAGATAAACTTCTCTTTACATTACATAGCTTGGAAACTCCGTCACGGATGGATCTGTAAAGGGACATTTGGGATCAACTTCCGGCCTATGGTGAAAAAGGAAATATCTTCAGATAAAACTGGAGAGAAGCTTTCTGAGAAATGGATTTGTGATCTGTGCATTCCACTCAGGAAGTTATATATCTCTCTCATAAGGCAGTGTTTTAACACTGTTCCAGTAAAATCGAAAAAGTGATATTTCATAGTGCATTGAAGATGATACGAAAAGTGAAATATCCACAAATAAAACCCAAAAAGACACGTTCCAAGAAACTGTTCTCTGATACATGCATTCATTTCACAGAGTTAAAGCTTGCTCTGCACTGCACAGTTTGGAAACTCTGTCTCTGAGGAATCTGTGAAGGGGTATAAAGTAGCGCCTAGAGGCCTGTGGTGAGCAAGGAAACGTCTTCCATTGAAAACTGGAGAGAAGCTTTCTGAACAACTGCTTTGTGACGTGTGTATTCATCTCATAGAATTAAATCATTCTTTGGTTTGAGCAGTTTGAAATCACTGTTTCTGTGGAATCAGAGAAAGGACATTTGGGAACGCTCTTTTGAATGTGCTGAAAAAGATATACCCTCAAATAAAATTCAGAAGGAGCTTTCTGGGAAACTGCCCTGTGTCATGTGAATTGTAGTTACACAGTTAAGCTTCCCTTTGCATTGAGAAGTATTGTAACACTATTTTTGTTTGTCTGCGAAGGGATACTCGGGAGCACTTTGAGGCTTATGGTGAAAACGGAAATATCTTCTATAGAAACTGGAGAGAAGTTTTCCGAGGAGCTGCTTTGTGACATGCGCATTCCACTCACAGAGTTATTCATTTCGTCTCATAGGGGATTGGGGAAATCCCTTTTGGACAAAACGCTACCAAGGGACATTCAGGAGTATATGGCCAGCTAAGGTGAAAAAGGAAATATCCTCAGACAAAAACTGGAAAGAAGCTTTCTGTGAAACTGCTCTGTGATATGTGTATTTATGTCACTTAGATAAAGCTTTGTTTACGTTATGCAGCTTGGAAACTCTGTAATGGAAGGATCCGCGAAGGGACATTCTGGAACACATTCAGGCCTATGGTGATAAAGGAAATATCTTCAGATAAAAACTGGAGAGAAGCTTTCTGAGAAACTGCTTTGTGATGTGTGCATTCCACTCAGGGAGTTATACCTCTTTTCTCATACCACAGTGTTTGAACACTGGTTCCTGTAAAACCGAAAAAGTGATATTTCGGAGCACCTTGAAGACTATGGTGAGAAGTGAAATATCCTCAAATAAACCCAAAAAGTAGCGTCCCAAGAAACTACTTTCTGATATGTGCATTCAGTTCACAGAGATAAACTTACTCTACGTTGCCCAGTTTGGATACTCTGTCTTTGAGGAATATGCGAAAGGATATTAAGTTGTGCCTGGAGGACTGTGGTGAGCAAGGAAATGTCTTCCAATGAAAACTGGAGAGAAGCTGTTTGAGCAACTGCTTTGTGATATGTGTATTCATCTCATAGAATTAAACCACTCTTTGGATTGAGCAGTTTGAAATCACTGCTTCTGTGGAATCTGACGAAGGACATTTGGGAACGTTCTTTAGAATATGGAAAAAGAAATACCCTCTGATAAAAACCAGAGGAAACTTTGTATGAAACTGCTATGTGTCGTGTGATTTCTTCTCACTCAGTTAAACTTCTCTTTTCATTGAGCAGATTTCTAACTCTGTTTATGTTTAGCGTGTGAAGGGATATTCGGGAGCACTCTGAGGCTTATGGTGAAAAAGGAAATATGTTCAGATAGAAACTGGAGAGAAGCTTTCTGAGGACCTGCTTTGTGACTTGTGTATTCCATTCAGAATGTTATACCTCTCTTTTCATACAGCATCGGGGAAACCCTTTTGAAGAAAAAGGTACCAAGCGATATGCGGGAGCATGTTCACGCCTATGGTAAAAAGGGAAATAGCCTCAGACAAAAACTGGAAAGAAGCTTTCTGTGAATCTGCTCTGTACTATGTGTATTCATCTCACATAGATAAAGTTTCCTTTACATTACGCTACTTAGAAACTCTGTAGTGGATGGATCCACAAAGGGACATTCGGGAGCACATTCAGGACTATGGTGAAGAAGGAAATATTTTTAGACAAATACCGGAAAGAAGCTTCCTGTGAAACTACTCTGTGATATGTGTATTCACCTCACATAGATAAAGCTTTTTTTTACATTACGCACCTTGGAATCTCTTTCATGGACGGATCCACGAAGGGACATTCAGGGGCACATTCAGGACTATGGAGAAAAAGGAAATATCTTCAAATAAAAACCAAAGAGGAGCTTTCTGAGAAACTTCTTTGTGATGTGTGCATTCCACTAAGGGAATTATACCTCTTTTCTCATGAGGCAGTATTTGAATACTGTTCTTGTAAAGCCAAAAATGTGATAATTTGGAGCACATTGAAGACTGTGGCGAAAAGTGAACTATCCTCTAATAAAACCCAGAAAGATGCGTTCCAAGAAACTGCTCTCTGATATGTGCATTCACTTCACAGAGTTAAAGCTTACTCTACATTGCGGAGTTTGGAAACTCTGTGTTTGAGGAATCTGCGAAGGGATATTAAGCGGTGCCCGGAGGCCTGTGTTGAGCAAGGAAATGTCTTCCACTGAAAACTGGAGAGATGCTTTCTGAGAAACTACTTTGTGTCGTGTGTATTCATATCATAGAGTTAAACCATTCTTTGGATTGAGCAGTTTGAAATCACTGTTTCTGTGGAATCTGAGAGAGGTCATTTGGGAACGCACTTTAGAATATGCTCAAAAAGAAATACCCTCAGATAAAAACCAGAAGGAAGCTTTCTGTGAAACTGCTCTGTGTCACATGAATTCCACTCGCACAGTTAAGTTTCTCTTTTCATTGAGCAGTATACTAACACTGTGTTTAGTCTGTGAATGGATATTCAGGAGTGCTTTGAGGCTTATGGTGAAAACGGAAATATCTTCAGATAGAAACTGTAGAGAAGCTTTCCGAGGACCTGCTTTGTGACGTGTGCATTCCACTCACAGAGTTATACTTTTCTTCTCATAGAGGATTGGGGAATCCCTTTTGGAGAAATAGCTACCAACAGACATTCGGGAGTATATGGACGGCTATGATAAAAAAGGAAATAGCCTCAGTCAGTAAGTGGAAAGAAGCTTTTTGAAAAACTGCTTTCTGATGTGTGCATCTCACTCAGGGAGTTATACCTCTTTTCTCATAAGGCAGTGTTTGAACCCTGTTCCTGTAAAACCAAAAAAGTATTATTTCAGAACGGTTTGAAGACTCTGGCTAAAAGTGTATTATCCTCAAATATAACTGAGAAAAAAGCGTTCCAAGAAACTGGTCTCTGATATGTGCATTCATGTCACAGAGTTAAAGCTTATTCTACATTGCTCAATTTGGAAACTCTGTCTTTGAGGAATCTGCAAAGGGATATTTAGTGGCGATTGGAGGCCTGTAGTGAGCAACATGTCTTCCGATGAAAACTGGAGAGAAGCTTTCTGAGCAACTGTTTTGTGATGTGTGTATTCATCTCATAGAGTTAAACCATTCTTTGGATTAAGAGGGTTGAAATCACTGTTTCTGTGGAATCTGAGGAAGTACATTTTGGAACGCTCTTTAGAATATGGAGAAAGAAATATCCGCAGATAAAAACCAGATGGAATCTTTCTGTGAAACTGCGATGTGTCGTGTGAATTCCTCTTGCTCAGTTAAGTTTCTCTTTTCATTGAGCAGTTTTCTAACACTGTTTATGTTTAGCTTGCAAAGGGACATTCGAGAGCGCTTTGAAGCCTATGGTGAAAAAGGAAATATGTACAGATACTAACTGGAGTGAAACTTTCCAAGGGACTGCTTTGTGACATGTGCATTCCACTCACAGAGTTATATCTTTCTTGTCATAGAGGATTTCGGAACCCCTTTTGGAGAAAAAGCTACCAGGAGACAATCAATAGTATTTGGACGACTATGGTGAAAAAGGAAATATCCTTAGACAAAAACTGGAAAGAAGCTTTTTGGGAAACTGCTTTGTGATAGATAGGTTTATTCCTCTCACATTAAAAAACTTTCTTTATATTACGCAGTTTGGAAACTCCATTATGAATGGATCCGCAAAGGGACATTTGGGAGTACATTCAGGCATATGGTGAAAAAGGAAATACCTTCAGATAAAACCTGGAGAGGAGCTTTCTGAGAAACTGCGTTGTGATGTGTGCATTCCACTCAGGGAGTTATACCTCTTTTCTCATACGGCAGTGTTTGAACACTGGTTCCTGAAAAACCGAAAAAGTGATATTTCAGAGCGCATTGAAGACTATGGCGAAAAGAGAAATATCGTCCAATAAAACCCAGAAAGAAGCGTTCCAAGAAGCTGCTCTCTGATATGTGCATTCATTTCACAAAGTTAAAGCTTACTCGACATTGCCCAGTTTGGAAACTCTGCCTTTGAGGAAATGCGAAGCTTTCTGTGAAACTGCTCTGAGTTGTGTGAATTGTACTCGCACAATTAAGCTTCTCTATTCATTCAGCGATATTCTAACACTGTATTTAGTCTGCGAAGGGATATTCAGGAGTGGTTTGAGGCTTATGGTGAAAACGAAAATATCTTCAGATAGAAACTGGGGAGAAGCTTTCCAAGAAGCTGCTTTGTGACGTGTGCATTCCACTCCCAGAGTTATACCTTTCTTCTCATAGAGGATTGGGCAAATAATTTTGGAGAAAAAGTTATCAAGAGACATTCGGCAGTTAATGGACGGCTATGGTGAAAAAGGAAATATCCTCAGACAAAAACTGGAAAGAAGCTTTCTGTGAAATTGCTTTGTGATAGATATGTTTATTAATCTCACATAGATAAAACTTTCCTTATACTACACAGTTTGGAAACTCGGTCATGGATGGATCTGCGAGGCGACATTCCGGAGCACCTTCAGGCCTATGGTGAAAAATTAAATATCCTGAGATGAAAACTGGACAGAAGCTTTCTGAGAAACTGCTTTGTGATGTGTGCATTCCACTCAGGGAATTATACCTGTTTTCTCATAAGGCAGTGATTGAACACTGTTTCTGTAGAACTGAAAAAGTGATAAGTCTCAATGCATTAAAGACTATGGCAAAATGTGAAATATTCTCAAATAAAACCTGTAAAGAAGCGATCCAAGAAACTGCTCTCTGATATGTGCATTCATTTCACATAGTTTAAGCTTACTCTACATTGCCCAGTTTGGAAACTCTGTCTTTGAGTAATCTGCGAAAAGATATTAAGTGGCGCCCCGGAGGCCTGTGGTGAGCATGGAAATGTCTTCCATTGAAAACTGGAGAGCAGTTTTCTGAGCAACTGCTTTGTGATGTGTGTATTCATCTCATAGAGTTAAACCATTCATTGAATTGAGCAGTTTGAAATCACTGTTTTGTTGGATTCTGAAGAAGTACATTTGGAAAACCTCTTTAGAACGTGGAGAAAGAAATATCCTCAGACGAAAACCAGAAGGAAGCTTTCTGTGAAACTGCTATGTGTTGTGTGAATTCCTCTCACTCAGTTAAGCTTCTCTTTTCATTGAGCAGTTTTCTAATACTATTTATGTTTAGTGTGCGAAGAGATATTCAGGAGCGCTTTGAGGCTTACGGTGAAAACGGAAATATCTTCAGCTGGATAATGGAGAGAAGCTTTCTGAGGAGCTGCTCTGTGACGTGTGCATTCCACTCACAGAGTTATACCTTTCTTCTCATAGAGGATTGGGGAATCCCTTTTGGAGAAAAAGCTACCAAGGGACACTAGGGAATATATGAATGGCTATGGTGTAAAAGGAAATATCCTCAGTCAAAACTGAAAAGAAGATTCTTTTTTTTTCTTTTTTTTTTTTTTTTTTTGAGACGGAGTCTTGCTCTGTAGCCCAGGCTGGAGTGCAGTGGCCAGATCTCAGCTCACTGCAAGCTCTGCCTCCTGGGTTTACACTATTCTCCTGCCTCAGCCTCCTGAGTAGATGGGACTACAGACACCCGCCACCTCAGCCGGCTAGTTTTTTGTATTTTTTAGTAGAGACAGGGTTTCACCGTGTTAGCCAGGATGGTCTCGATCTCTTGACCTCATGATCCGCCGGTCTCGGCCTCCCAAAGTGCTGAGATTACGGGCTTGAGCCACCGCGCCCGGCCTGAAAAGAAGCTTTCTATGAAAATTCTTTGTGATAGTTATGTTTGTTCGTCTCACATAGAAAATCTTTCTTCATATTATGCAGTTTGGAAACTCCATCATGGACGGATCCATGAAGAGACATTCGGTAGCACATTCAGGCCTATGGTGAAAAAGGAAATATCTTCAGATAAAAATTGCAGACAAGTTTTCTGAGAAACTGCTTTGTGATATGTGCATTCCACTCAGGTATTTATACCTCTTTTCTCATAAGACAGTGTTTGTACACTGTTCTTGTAGAAAATAAAAAGTGATATTTTGATGCGTGTTGAAGACTATTGCAAAACGTGAACTATCCTCAAATAAAACCCAGAAAGAAGCGTTCCAAGAAACTGCTCTCGGATATGTGCATTCATTTCACAGAGGTAAACTGTACCCTATGTTGCCCAGTTTGGAAACTCTGCGTTTGCGGAATCTGTGAAGGAATATTAAGTGGCGCCCGGAGGCCTGTGGTGAGGAAGGAAATGTCTCCCGTTGAAAACTGGAGAGAAGCTTTCTGAGCAACTGCTTTGTGATGTGTGTATTCATCCCATAGAGTTAAACTACACTTTGGATTGTGCAGTTTGAAATCACTGCTTCTTTGGAATCTGAGGAAGGACATTTGTGAATGCTCCTTTGAATATGTAGAAAGAAATGTCCTCAGATAAAAATGAGAAGGAAGCTTTCTGTGAAGCTGCTATATGTTGTGTGAATTCCTGTCACTCAGTTAAGCTTCTCTTTTCATTGAGCAGTTTTCTAACACTGTTTATGTTTAGCGTGAGAAGGGATATTCGGGAGCACTTTGAGGTTTACGGTGAAAAAGGAAATATTTTCAGATAGAAACTGGAGAGAAACTTTCCAACGAACTGCTTTGTGACGTGTGCATTCCACTCACAGTGTTATACCTCTCTTATCATATAGCATCAGGGAAATCGTTTTGGAGAAAAAGTTACCAAGGGATATTCGGGGACATATTGATGCCTAAGGTGAAAAAGAAAATAGCCTCAGACAAAAACTGGAAAGAAGCTTTCTGTGATATGTGTACTCATCTCATAGAGATAAATTTTTCTTTAAGTTACGCAGCTTGGAAACTCTGTCATGGACGGATCCGCAAAGGAATATTCGGGAGCACATTCAGGACTATGGGGAAAAAGGAAATATCTTCAGTTAAAAACTGGAAAGAAGCTTTCTGTGAATCTGCTTTTCGTTATGTTTATTCATCTCACAGAGATAAAGCTTTCTTTACATTATGCAGCTTGGAAACTCCATCATGGATGGATCTGCGGAGGAATATTCAGGATGCAATTCAAGATTTCGGTGAAACAGGAAATATCTTCATTAAAAACTGGAAAGAAGCTTTCTGAGAAACTGCTCTGTGATGTGTGCATTCCACTCAGTGAGTTATACCTCTTTTCTCATAAGACAATGTTTGAACACTCTTCCTGTAAAACCGAAAAAGTGATATTTCAGAGTGCATTGGAGACTGTGGTGAAAAGTGAAATATCCTCAAATAAAACCCAGGAAGAAGCATTCCAAGAAACTGCTCTCCGATATGTACATTCATTTCACAGCGTTAATGTTTATGCTGCGTTGCTCAGTTTGGAAACTATCTTTGAAGAATCTGCAAAGGGATATTAAGTGGTGTCCGGAGGCCTGTGATGAGCAAGGAAAGGTCTTCCAATGAAAACTGGAGTGAAGGTTTCTGAGCAACTGCTTTGTGATGTGTGTATTCATCTCATAGAGTTAAACCATTATTTGGACTGAGTAGTTTGAAATCACTGCTTCTGTGGAATCTGAGGAGGTACATTTTGGAACGCTCTTTAGAATATGGAGAAAGAAGTATCTTGAGATAAAAACCAGAAGGAAGCTATCCGTGAAACTGCTATGTGTCGTGTAAATTCATCGCGCTCAGTTTGGCTTCTCTTTTCATTGAGAGTTTTTGAACACTGCTAATGTTCAGCGCACGAAGGAATATTCGAGAGTGCTTTGATGCTTACCGTAAAAAGGAAATATTTTCAGAGAGAAACTGGAGAGATGCTTTCCGAGGAACCACTTTGCGACATGTGCACTCCATTCACAATGTTATACCTCTCTTCTCATACAGCATCGGGGAAACCCTTTCTGTGAAACTGTTCTGTGATATGTGTGTTCATTTCACATAAATAAATATCTTTCTTTACATTAGACAACTTGGAAACTCTGCCATGGACGGATCCATGAAGGGGTATTCGGGAGCACTTTCAGAACTATGGTGCAAAAGGAAATACCTTCAGATAAAAACTGGAAAGACGCTTTCTGTTAATCTGCTTTTTGCTATGTTTATTCATCTTCCATAGATAAACGTTTCTTATATTACACAGATTGAAAACTCAGTCATGGACAGATCCCCGAAGGGACAGTCGGGACCACATTCAGGCCTATGGTTAAAAAGGACATATCTTCAGACAAAAACTGGAGAGAAGCTTTCTGAACAGCTGCTTTGTGATATGTGTATTCATCTCAAAGAATTAAAACATTCTTTGGATTGAGCAGTTTGAAATCACTGCTTCTGTGGAATCTGAGGAAGGACATTTGGGAAAGCTCTTTAGAATATGGAGAAAGAAATATCCTCAGATAAAAACCAGAAGGAAGCTTTCTGTGAAACTGCTATGTGTTGTGTGAAATCCTCTCGTTCAGTTAAGCTTCCCTTTTCCTTGAGCAGTTTTCTAAAAATGTTTATTTTTAGTGTACGAAGGGTTATTCTGGAGCGCTTTGAGGCTTAAGGTGAAAAAGGAAATATGTTCAGAGAGAACGGAGAGAAGCTTTCCGAGGAACTGCTTTGCAACGTGCGCATTCCAACCACCATATTATACCTCTCTTCTCATACAGCTTCGGGGAAACCATTTCTGTGAAACTGCTCTATCATATGTTTATTCATCTCACATAGATAAATCTTTCTTTACATTTCACACCTTGGAGACTCTGTCATGGACGGATCCGTGAAGGGACATTTGGGAGCCCATTCAGGACTATTGTGAGAAATGAAATATCTTCAGATAAAAAATGTAAAGAAACTTTTGGTGAATCTCCTTTTTGCTATGTTTATTCATGTCTCATAGATAAAGCTTTCTTTACATTATGCAGCGTGGAAACTCCATCATGGACGCATCCGTGAAGGGATACTCGGGATCCCATTCAGGCCTATGGTGACAAAGGAAATAACTTCAAATAACTGGAGAGATGCGTTCGGAAAGACTGCTTTGTGATGTGTGCATTCCTTTCAGGGAATTATCTTTTCTCATAAGGCACTGTTTGAACATTGTTACTGTAAAACCAAAAAAGTGATATTTCGGAGCACATTGAAGGCTATGGCTAAAAGTGAAACATCCTCCAATAAACCCCAAAAAGAAGCGTTCCAAGAAACTGCTCTCTGACATGGGCATTCATTTCACAGAGTTAAAACTTACACTACATTGCCCAGTTTGGAAACTCTATCTTTGAAGAATCTGCAAAGGTATGTTAAGTGGCGGCCAGAGGCCTGTGTTGAGCAAGGAAATGTCTTCCACTGAAAACTGGAGAGAAGCTTTCTGAGGAACTCCTTTGTGATGTGTGTATTCATCTCATAGAGTTAAATCAATCCTTGGATTGAGCAGTTTGAAATCACTGTTTCTGTGGAACCTGAGAAAGGGCATTTGGGAACGCTCTTTTGAATGTGCTGAAAAAGAAATACCCTCAGATAAAAACCAGAAGGAAGCTTTCTGTGAAACTGCTGTGTGTCGTGTGAATTCCAGTCGCACAGTTAAGCTTCTCTTTTCATTGAACACTATTCTAACACTGATTTTGTTTAGTCTGCGAAGGGGTAATCGGGATCGCTTTGAGGCTTTCCGAGGAGCTACTTTGTGATGTGTGCATTCCACTCACAGAGTTATACCTTTATTCTCATAGAGGATGGGGGCCTCCCTTTAGGAGAAAAAGCAACCAAGGGACATTCGGGAGTATATAGACGGCTATGGGGAAAAGCAAATATCCGCAGACAAAAACTGGAAAGAAACTTTCTGTAAAACTGCTTTGTGATATATATGTTTATTCATCTCACATAGATAAAACTTTCTTTATATTGTGCAGTTTGGGAACTCCATCATGGATGGATCCGAAAAGGGACATTCGGAAGCACATTCAGGCCTATGGTGAAAAAGGAAGTATCTTCAGATAAAAACTGGAGAGAATCTTTCTGAGAAACTGCTTTGTGATGTGTTCATTCCACTCAGGGAGTTATACCTCTTTTCTTATAAGGCAATGTTTGAAACCGTTTCTGTAAAACTGAAAAGGTGATATTTCACAGTGCATTGAAGACTATGGTTAAAAGTGAAATATCTTCAAATAAAACCCAGAAAGAAGCATTCCAAGAAACTGTTCTCTGATATGTGCATTCAATTCTCAGAGTTATTGCTTACTCTATGTTGTTCAGTTTGGAAACTCTGTCTTTGAGGAATCTGCCAAGGGAAATTAAGTGGCAACTGGAGGCCTGTGGCAAGCAAGGAAATGTCTTCCATTGAAAATTGGAGGGAAGCTTTCTGAGCAGCTCCTTTGTGATCTGTGTATTCATCCCATAGAGTTATTCGGGAGTGCTTTGAGGCTTGTGGTGAAAACGGAAATAACTTCAAATTGAAACTGGAGAGAAGCGTTCCGAGGAGTTGCTTTGTGATGTGTGCATTCTACTCACAGTTATACCTTTGTTCTCACAGAGGATTGGGGAATCAATTTTGGAGAAAAAGCTACCAAGGGACATTGGGGAGTATATGGATGGCTATGTTGAAAAAGGTAATATCTTCAGAGAAAAAATTTTAAAGAAGCTTTCTGTGAAACTGCTTTTTGATAGATATGTTTATTCACCTCGCATAGATAAAACCTTCTTTATATTACGCATTTTGGAAACTCCATCATGGACAGATCCTCAAAGGGACATTCGGGAACACATTCAGGCCAATGGTGAAAAATGAATTCTCTTCAGATAAAAACTGGAGAGAAGGTTTCTGAGAAACTGCTTTGTGATGTGTACACTCCACTCAGGGAGTTATACCTCTTTTCTTATAAGGAAGTATTTGAACACTGTTCCTGTAAAAACGAAAAACTGATATTTCTGAGTGCAGTGAAGACTATGGCGAAACGTGAAATATCCTCAGATGAAACCCAGAAAGAAGCGTTGCAAGAAACTGCTCTCTGAAACGTGCATTCATTTCACAGAATTAAAGCTTACTCTACATTGCCCACTTTGGAAACTCTGTCTTGAAAACTGGAGAGAAGCTTTCTGAGCAACTGCTTTGTGTTGTGTGAATTCATTTCATAGAGTTAATCCATTGTTTGGATTGAGCAGTTTGAAATCACTGTTTTTGTGTAATCTGAGGAAGGACATTTGGGAACACTCTTTAGAATATGGAGAAAGAAATATCCTCCGATAAAAACAAGACGCACGCTTTCTGTGAAACTGCTATGTGTCGTGTGAATTTCTCTCACTCAGATAAGCTTCTCTTTCATTGAGCAGTTTTATAAAACCATTTCTGTTTAGCGTGTGAAGGCATATTGGGGAGCACTTTGAGGCTTATGGTGAAAAAGGAAATCTCTTCAGAGAGAATCTGGAGAGAAGCTTTCCGAGGAACTACTTTGTGACTTGTGCGTTCCACTCACAGTGTTATACCTCTCTTCTCAAACAGCATTGGGGGGAAAAAACGGTACCAAGGGATATTCGGGGGCATATTGACGTCTATGGTGAAAAAGGAAATATCTTCAGATAAAAACTGGAAAGAAGCTTTCTGTGAATCTGATTTTTGCTATGTTTATTCGTCTCACATAGATAAAGCTTTCTTTACATTATGCAGCTTGGAAACTCTGTGTTGGACGGATCCGGGAAGGGACATTCGGGAGCACATTCAGGATTACCGTGAAAAAGGAAATATCCTCAGATAAAAACTGTAAAGAGGGTTTCTGTGAATCTGCATTATGCTATGTTTATTCATCTCACATAGATAAAGCTTTCTTTACATTATGCGCATGGAAACTCCATCATGGACGGATCCATGAAGGGATATTCGGGATCACTTTCAGGCCTATGGTGAAAAAGGGAATATCTTCAAATGAAAACTGTAGAGAAGCTTTCAGAGAAACTGCTTGGTGATGTGTGCGTTCCACTCAGGGAATTATACCTCTTTTCTCATAAGGCAGTGTTTGAGCACTGTTCCTGTAAAACTGAAAAAGTGATATTTTGGAGAGCATTGAAGACTGTGGCGAAAAGTGAAATATCCTCAAATAAAACCCAGAAAGAAGTATTCCAAGAAACTGCTCACTGATATGTGCATTCATTTGACAGAGTTAAAGCTTACTCTACATGGCCCAGTTTGGAAACTCTGTCTTTGAGGAATCTGCGAAGGGATATTAAGTGGTGCCCGGAGGCCTGTGATGAGCAACGAAACACCTTCCATTGAAAACTGGAGAGAAGCTTTCTGAGCAAGTGTTTTGTAATGTGTATATTCATCTCATAGAGTTAAACCATTCTTTGGATTGAGCATATTAAAATCACTGTATCTGTGGAATCAGAGGAAGGACAATTTGGAATGCTCCTTATCATACAGAGAAAGAAATGTCCTCCAATAAAAACCAGATGGAAGCTTTGTGTGAAACTTCTATGTGTTGTGTGAATTTCTCTCACTCAGTTAAGCTTCTCTTTTCATTGAGCAGTTTTCTAACACTGTTTATATTTAGGGTGAGAAGGGATATTTGGGAGCGCTTTGAGGCTTACGGTGAAGAAGGAAATATGTTCAGATAGAAACTGGAGAGAAACTTTCCGAGGAACTGCTTTGTGACGTGTGCACTCCACTCACAGTGCTATACCTCTCTTCTCATAGAGTTCGGGGAAACCCTTTTGGAGAAAAAGTTACCAAGGGATATCCGGGAGAATATTGATGCCTATGGTTAAAAGGGAAAGAGCGTCAGACAAAAACTGGAAAGAAGGTTTCTGTGAAACTGCTCTGTGCTATGTGTACTCAACTCACATAGATAAAGCTTTCTTTAATTTATGCGGCTTGGAAACTCTGTCATGGACGGATCCACGAAGGGACATTTGGGAGCACAATCAGGACTGTGGTGAAAAAGGAATTATCCTCAGATAAGAAATGGAAAGAAGTTTCTATGAATCAGCTTTTTGCTATGTTTATTCATCTGACATAGATAAATCTTTCTTTACATTATGCAGCTTGGAAACTCTGTCATGGAAGGATCCACGAAGGAACATTCAGAAGCTCATTCCGGAGTAGGGTAAAAGTGGAAATATCTTCAGATAAAAACTGGAAGGTAGCATTCGGTGAATCTCCTTTTTGCTATGTTTATTTATATCACACAAATAAACCTTTCTTTACATTACACAGCTTGGAAACGCTGAAATGGATGGATTCACGAAGGGACATTCTTGAGCACATTCAGGACTATATTGAAAATGGAAATATCTTCAGATAAAATCTGGAGAGAAGTTTTCTGAGAAACAGCTTTGTGATGTGTGCATTCCACTCAGGGAGTTATACCTCTTTTCTCATAAGGCAGTATTTGAACCCTATTCCTGTAAAATTCAAAAAGTGATATTTCGGAGTGCATTGAAGACTATGGCAAAAAGTAAACTATCCTCAAATAAAACCCTGAAAGAAGCATTTCAAGAAACTGCTATCTGATACATGCATTCATTTCACAGAGTTGAAGGTTACTGTACGTTGCCCAGTTTTGAAACTCTGTATTTGAGGAATCCGCGAAGGTATATTAAGTGGTGCCTGGAGGCCTGTGGTGAGAAAGGAAATGTCTTCCATTGAAAAGTCAAGAGAAGGCCAGGCACGGTGGCTCAAGCCTGTAATCCCAGCACTTTGGGAGGCCGAGACGGGCAGATCACGAGGTCAGGAGATCGAGACCATCCTGGCTAACAGGGTGAAACCCCGTCTCTACTAAAAAATACAAAAAGCTAGCCGGGTGAGGTGGCGGGCGCCTGTAGTCTCAGCTACTCGGGAGGCTGAGGCAGGAGAATGGCATGAACCCGGGAGGTGGAGCTTGCAGTGAGCTGAGATCCGGCCACTGCACTCCAGCCTGGGCGACAGAGTATGCCCCTGGCAGAAAAACATAAAAAAAAAAAAAAAAGTCAAGAGAAGTTTTCTGAGCAAGTGCTTTGTGATGTGTGTATTCATCTCACAGAGTTAAATCATTCTTTGGATTGAGCAGTTTAAAATCACTATTTCTGTGGAACCTGAGGAAGGAAGTTTGGGAACACTCTTATACTATGCTGAAAGAGAAATACCCTCAGATAAAAACCAGAAGGAACCTTTCTGTGAAAGTGCTCTCTGTCGTGCGAATTCTACTCGCACTTTTAATCTTCTCTTTTCATTGAGCAGTGTTCTAACATTGTTTTTGTTTAGTCTGCGAAGAGATATTTGGGAGCGCTTTGAGGCTTATGGTGAAAACGGAAATATCTTCATATAGAAACTGGAGAAAAGCTTTCCGAGGAGTTGATTTGTAATGTGTGCATTCCACTCACAGAGTTATAGCTTTCTTCTCATAGAGCATTGAGGAATCCCTTTCGGAGAAAATGCTACCAAGTGACATTCGGGAGTATATGGACAGCTACGGTGAAAAAGAAAATATCCTCAGACAAAACCTGGAAAGAAGCTTTGTGTGAAACTGCTTTGTGATAGATATGTTTATTGATCTCACATAGATAAAACTTTCTTTATATTAAGCAGTTTGGAAACTCCATCATGGACAGACCCGTGAAGGTACATTCGGGAGCACATTCAGGCCTATGGTGAAAAAGGAAATATCTTCAGATAAAAACTGGAGAGAAGGTATCTGAGAAACTGCTTTGTGATGTGTACATTCCACTCAGGGAGTTACACTTCTTTTGTCATAAGGCATTGTTTGAATACCGTTCCTGTGAAACCGGAAAAGTGATATTTTGGAGCGCATTAAAGTCTATGACGAAAAGTGAAATATCCTCAAATAAAACCCAGAAAGAGGTGTTTAAAGAAACGGCTCTCTGTTATGGACATTCATTTCACAGAGATAAAGCATATTCTATGTTGCCCAGTTTGGAAACTCTGTCTTTCAGGAATCTGTGAAGGGATAGAATGTGGCGCCTGGACACCCCTGGTGAGCAAGGGAATGTCTTCCGTTGAAAACTGAAGAGAAGCTTTCTGAGAAACAGCTTTGTGATGTGTGCATTCCACTCAGGGCGTTATACCTCTTTTCTCATAAGACAGGGTTTGAACACTGTTTCTGTAAACCTGAAAAAGTGATATTTCATAGCGCCTTGAATTCTATGGTGAAAAGTGAAATATCCTCAAATAAAACCCAGAAAGAAGGGTTCCAAGAAACTGCTCTCTGATATGTGCATTCATTTCACAGAATTAAAGCTTATTCTACATTGTCCAGTTTGGAAACTCTGTCGTTGAGGAATCTGGGAAGTGATATTAAGTGGCGCCCGGAGGCCTGTGGTGAGCAAGGAAATGTCTTCTGATGAAAACTGGAGAGAAGCTTTATGAGCAACTGCTTTGTGATGTGTGTATTCATCTCATAGAGTTAAACCACTCTTAGGATTGAGTAGTTTGATATTACTGCTTCCTTGGAATCTGAAGAAGGATATTTGGAAACACTCTTTAGAATATGTAGAATAAATATCCTCAGATAAAAACCAAAAGGAAGCTTTCAGTGAAACTGCTATGTGTCGTGTTGATTCCCCTTGCTTGGTTAAGCTTCTCTTTTCATTGAATAGTTTTCTAACACTGTTTTTGTTTAGCATGTGAAGGGGTATTCAGGAGCACTTTGTGGCTTATGGTGAAAAAGGAAATATATTTAGATAGAAACTGGAGAGAAGCTTTCTGAGTAACTGCTTTGTGACGTGTGCATTCCACTCAGTGTTATGCCTCTCTTCTCATACAGCATCGGTGAAACACTTTTGGAGAAAAACGTACCAAGGGATATCCGAGAGCGTATTGACGCCTTTGTTGAAAAGGGAAATAGCCTCCAACAAAAACTGGAAAGAAGTTTTCTGTAAAACTCCTCTGTGCTATGTGATTCATCTCACATAGACAAAACTTTCTTTACATTACGCCGCTTGGAAACTCTGTCATGAATGGATCCATGAAGGGACATTTGGGAGCACATTCAGGACTATGGTGAAAAAGTAAATATCGTCAGATGAAAACTGGAAAGAAGCTTTCTGTGAATCTGCTTTTTGTTATATGTATTCATCTCACATAGATAAAACTTTCTTTACATTACACAGCTTGGTAACTCTGTCATGGATGGATCCATGAAGGGACAATCGGGGACAAATTCAGGCCTATGGTGAAAAAGGAAATATTTTCAGATTAAAACAGGAGAGAAGCTTTCTGAGAAACTGATTTGTGATATGTGTATTCCACTCGGGGAGTTATACCTCTTTTCTCATAAAGCAATGTTTGAACACTGTTCCTGTAAAACTGAAAAGGTGATATTTCGAAGCCCATTGAAGACGATGGTGAAAAGTGAAATAACCTCAAATAAAACCCAGAAACAAGCGTTCCAAGAAACTGCTCTCTGATATGTGCATTCATTTCAGAGTTAAAGCTTACTCTACAAGACCCAGTTTGGAAACACTGTCTTTGAGGAATCTGCGAAGGGACATTAAGTGGCGCCCAGAGGCCTGTGGTGAGCAAAGAAATGTCTTCCATTGAAAACTGGACAGAAGCTTTCTGAGCAACTGCTTTGTGACGTGTGTATTCATCTCATAGACTTAAATCGTTGTTTGTATTGAGCAGTTTGAAATCACTGTTTCTGTGGAACCTGAGAAAGGACATTTGGGAACGCTCTTAAGAATATGCTAAAGAAGAAATACTCTCAGATAAAAACCCGAAAGAAGCTTTTTGTGAAACTACTCTGTGTCATATGAGTTCCACTTGCTTTGTTCAGCTTCTGCTTTCATTGATCAGTATTCTAACACTGTGTTTAGTCTGCGAAGGAATATTCGGGAGTGCTTTAAGGCTTATTGTGAAAACGGAAATATCTGCAGATGGAAACTTGAGAGAAGCCTCCGATTAGTTGCTTTGTGACCTGTGCATTCTACTCACACAGTTATACCTTTCTTCTCATAGAAGATTGGGGAATCCCTTTCCGAGAAAAAGTTACTAAGGGCATTCACCATATGGACGGCTTCGGTGATAAAGGAAATATCCTCAGACAAAAACTGGAGAGAAACTTTCTGTGAAGCTTTGTTATAGATGTATTTATTCATCTCACATAGATAAAACATTTTTATATTATGCAGTTTGGAAACTCTGTCATGGAATGATCTGCAAAGGGACATTCGGGAGCTCATTCAGGCCTATGGTGAAAAAGGAAGTATCTTCAGATAAAAACTGGAGAAAAGCTTTCTGAGAAACTGCTTGGTGATGTGTTCATTCCACTCAGGGAATTATACCTCTTTTCTCATAAGACAGTGTTTGAACACTGTTCCTGTAAAACCAAAAAAGTGATATTTCAGGGCACTTTGAAGACTATGGCAAAAAGTGAAATATCCTCAAATAAAACCCAGAAAGAAGTGTTCCAAGAAACTGCTCTCTGATATGTGCATTCATTTCACAGAGTTAAAACTTACTCTACATTGCCCGCTTTGGAAATCCTGTCTTTGAAGAATCTGCGAGAGGATATTAAGTGGCGCCCGGAGCCCTGTGGTGAGCAAGGAAACGTCATCCGATGAAACTTAGAGAGAAGATTTTGAGCAACTGCTTTGTAATGTGTGTATTAATCTCATTGAGTTAAACCATTCTTTGGATTGAGCAGTTTGAAGTCACTGTTTCTGTGGAATCTGAGGAAGGACATTTGGGATCGCTCTTTGGAATATGGAGAAAGAAATATCCTCAGGTAAAAACCAGAAGAAAGCTTTCTGTGAAACTGCTCTGTGTCATCTTAATTCCTCTCACTCAGTTAAGCCTCTCTTTCCATTGAACAGTTTTCTAACCCTGCTTATGTTTACCGTGAGAAGGGATTTTTGGGAGCTCTTTGAGGCTTATGGTGAAAAATGAAATATGTTCAGATAGAAACTGGAGAGAAGTTCTCCGATGAACTGCTTTGTGATGTGTGCTTTTCACTCAGTGTTTTACCTTTCTTCTCATACAGCATCGGGGAATCATTTTGGATAAAATGGTACCAAGTTATATTCGGGAGCATATTGATGCCTATGGTGAAAAGGGAAATAGTCTCAGACAAAAAGTGGAAAGAAGCTTTCTGTGAAACTGCTCTGTGATATGTGTATTCATCTCACATAGATAAAGCTTTCTTTACATTACGCAGCTTGAAAACTCTTTCATGGACGGATCCACTAAGAGACTTTTGGGAGCACATTTAGGACTATGGTGAAAAAAGAAATCTCTTTGGATAAACAGTGGAAAGAAGATTTCTGTGTATCTGCTTTTTGCTATGTTTATTCATCTCACATAGGTAAAGTTTTCTTTACTTAACGTAGCTTGGAAACTCCATCATGGATGGATCCACAAAGGGACATTCGGGAGCACATTCAGGCCTATGGTGAAAAAGGAAATATCTTCAGATAAAAACTGAAGAGAAGCTTTCTGAGAAACTGCTTTGTGATGCGTGCATTCCACTCAGGGAGTTATACCTGTTTTCTCACAAGACAGTGTTTGTGCACCATTCCTGTAAAAATGAAAAAGTGTTATTTCGGAGCCCTTGAAGACTATGGTGAAAAGTGAAATATCCTCAAATAAAACCCAGTAAGAAGTGTTCCAAGAAACTGCTTTCTGATATGTGCATTCATTTCACAGAGTTGAAGCTCAGTCTACATTACCCAGTTTGGAAACTCTCTCTTTGAAGAATCTATGAAGGGGTAATAAGCGGTGCCGTGGAGGTCGGTGGTGAGCAAGGAAATGTCTTCCCATGAAAACTGGAGAGAAGCTGTCTGAGCAACTGCTTTGTGATGTGTGTATTCATCTCATAAAGTTAAACCATTCTTTGTATTGAGCCCTTTGAAATCACTGTTTCTGTGGAATCTAGGGAAAGATATTTGAGAACGCACTTTAGAATATGGAGACAGAAATATCCTCAGATAAAAACCAGAAGGAAGCTTTCTGTGAAACTACTATGTGTTGTGTGAATTCTGCTTGCTCAGTTATTCAGGAGCACATTCAGGACTATGGTGAAAAAGAAAATATCTTCAAATAAAAACTGGAAAGAAGCTTTCTGTGAATCTGTTTTTTGCCATGTTTATTCATCTCACATACATAAAGTTTTCTTTACATTACGCAGCTTGGAAATGCCATCATGGATGGATCCGCTAAGGGATATTCAGGATTACATTCCGGTCGATGGTGAAAAAGGAAATATCTTTAGATAAAAACCAGACAGAAGCTTTCTGGGAAACTGTTCTGTGATGTGTGTATTCTTCTCATAGAGTTAAACCAATCTGTGGATTGAGCAGTTTGATATCACTGTTTCTGTGGAATCTGAGGAAGGACATTTGGGAATGCTCTTAGAATATGGAGAAAGAAATATCCTCAGATAAAAATCAGAAGGAAGCTTTCAGTGAAATTGCTATGTGTCGTGTGAATTCCTCTTGCTCCATTAAACTTCTCTTTTCAGTGAGCAGTTTTCTCATACTGTTTAAGTTTAGAGTGTGAAGGGATATTCAGGATCAATTTGAGGCTTACGGTGAAAAAGGAAATATGTTCAGATAGAAACAGGAGAGAAGCTTTTGGAGGAACTGCTATGTGACATGCGCATTTCACTCACAGTGTTATATCTCTCTTCTAATACAGCATCGGGGAAAACCTTTTGGAGAAAAGGGTACCAAGGGATATCTGGGAGCATATTGACGCCAATGTAAAAAGGGAAATAGCCTCAGAAAAAAACTGGAAAGCAGCTTTCTGTGAAACTGCTCTGTGTCATATATATTCATGTCACATAGATAAAGCTTTCTTTACATTATGCAGCTTGGAAACTCTGTCATGGACGAATCCGCGAAGGGACATTCAGGAGAACATTCTGGACTCTAGTGAAAAAGGAAATACATTCAGATAAAAACTGGATAGAAGTTTTCTGTGAATCTGCTTTTTGCTATGTTTTTTCATCTCACATACATAGAGCTTTTTTTACATTACGCATCTTGGAAACTCCGTCATGGATGGATCCACAAGGGGATATTCAGGATCACATTCAGGCCTATGGTTAAAAAGGAAATATCTTCAGATCAAAACTGGAGAGAAAGTATCTGAGAAAGTGCTTTGTGATGTGTGCATTCCACTCAGGGAGTTGTACCACTTTTCTCATAAGGCAATGTTTGAACACTGTTCCTGTAAAACCAAAATATGATATGTCGGAGCACATTGAAGACTATGGCAAAAAGTGAAATATCCTCAAAGAAAAGCCAGAAAGAAGCATTCCAAGAAACTGCTCTCTGATATGTGCATTCATCTCACAGAGTTAAAGCTTACTCTACATTGCCCAGTTTGGAAACTCTGTCTTTGAGGAAACTACGGAGGAATATTTAGTGGCGCCCAGAGGCCTGTGGTGAGCAAGGAGATGTCTTCCGTTGAAAAGTGGAGGGAAGCTTTCCGTGCACCTGCTTTGTGATGTGTGTATTCATTGCATAGAGTTAAATCATTCTTTGGATTGAGCAGTTTGAAATCACTGTATCTATGGAACCTGAGAAAGGACATTTGGGAACACTCTTTAGAAAATGCTGAAAAGGAAATATCCTCTGACAAAAACCAGAAGGAAGCTTTCTGTGAAACTGCTCTGTGTCGTGTGAATTCCACTCATACAGTTTATCTTCTCTTTTCATTGAGCAGTATAGTAACACTGTTTTGTTTAGTGTGCGGAGGGATATTCCGGAGCGCTTTGTGGCTTACGGTGAAAAAGTTAATATGTTCAGATAGAAACTGGAGAGAAGATTTCTGAGGAACTGTTTTGTGACTTGTGCATTCCACTCACAGTGTTATACTTCTCTTCTCAGACAGCATCCGGGAAACCCTTTGGGAGAAAAAGGTACCAAGGGATATTCGGGAGCATATTGATGCCTGTGGTGAAAAGCGAAATAGCCTCTGACAAATACTCTAAAGAAGCTTTCTGTGAAATTGCTCTGTGCTATGTATATTCGTCTTACATAGATAAATCTTTCTTTACATTATGCAGCCTGGAAACTCCGTCATGGAAGTCTCTGTGAAGGGATATTTGGGATGAAATTCAGGCCTATGGTGAAAAAGGAAATATCTTCAGAAAAAAACTGAAGAGAAACTTTCTGAGAAACTGCTTTGTGATGTGTGCATTCCACTGAGGGATTTGTGCCTCTTTTCTCATAAGGCAGTGTTGGAACACCATTCCTGTAAAACCGAAAATGTGATATTTCGCAGCGCATTGAAGACTACAACAAAAAGTGAAATATCCTCAAATAAAACCAAGAAAGAAGCGTTCCAAGAAATGCTCTCTGATATGTCCACTCATTTCACAGAGTTAAAGCATACTGTATGTTGCCCAATTTCGAAACTCTGTCTTTGAGGAATCTGTGAAGGGATACTAAATGGCGCCTGGAAGCCTCTGGTGAGCAAGGAAATGTCTTATGATGAAAACTGGAGAGAAGTTTTCGGAGCAACTGCTTTGTGATGTGTGTATTCATCCATAGAGTTAAATCATTCTTTGGATTGAGCAATTTGAAATCACTGTTTCTGTGGAACCTAAGAAAGGGCATTTGGGAACGCTCTTTACAATATGCTGAAAAAGGAATACCCAAAGATAAAAACCAAAAGGAAGCTTTCTGTGAAACTGCTCTGTGTCGTGTGAATTTCTCCCACTCAGTTAAGCTTCTCTTTTCATTGAGCAGCTTTCTAACATTGTTTATATTGAGCGTGTGAAGGGATATTCAGGATTGCTTTGATTCTTACGGTGAAAAAGTAAATATGTTCACATAGAAACTGGAGGGAAGCTTTCCAAGAAACCGCTTTGTGACGTGTGCATTCCACTCACAGTGTTATACCTCCCTTGCCATACAGCATCGGGGAAACCCTTTCTGTGAAACTGTTTTGTGAAACTCTTCTGTGATATGTGTATTAATCTCACATAGATAAAACTTTCTTTACATTACGCAACTTGGAAATTGTGTCATCAAGGGATCCACGAAGGGATATTTGTGAGCACATTCAGGACTATGATGAAAAAGGAAATATCTTCAGATAAAAACTGGAAAGAAGTTTTCTATGAATCTGCTTTTTGCTATGTTTATTCATCTCACATAGATAAAACTTTCTTTATATTACGCAGTTTGGAAACTCCGTCATTTATGGATGCTCGAAGGGACATTCAAGAGCACATTCAGGTCTATGGTGAAAAAGAAAATATCTTGAGATAAAAACTGGAGAGAAGCTTTATGAGAAGCTGCTTTGTGATATGTGCATTCCACACAGGGGGCTATACCTATTTCTCATAAGTCAGTGTTTGAATACTGTTCCTGTAAAAATGAAAAAGTGATATTTCGAGTGCATTGAAGACTCTGGCGAAAAGTGAAATATCCTCAAATAAAACCCAGAAAGGAGGGTTCCATGAAACTGCTCTCTGATATGTGTATTCATTTCACAGAATTAAAGCTTATTCTACATTGTCCAGTTTGGAAACTCTGTCTTTGAGGAATCTGGGAAGGGATATTAAGTGGCGCCCAGAGGCCTGTGGTGAGCAAGGAAACGTCTTCCATTGAAAACTGGAGAGAAGCTTTCTGAGCAACTGCTTTGTGATGTATGTATTCATCTCAGAGTTAAACCACTCTTAGGATTGAGCAGTTTGATATTACTGCTTCCTTGGAATCTGAGGAAGGATATATGGGAACGCTGTTTAGAATATGGAGAAAGAAATATCCTCAAATAAAAATCAGAAGGAAGCTTTCAGTGAAATTGCTATGTGTTGTGTGAATTCCTCTTGCTCAGTTAAGCTTCTGTTTTCATTGAACAGTTTTCTAACACTGTTGGTGTTTAACGTGTGAAGGGATATTCTGGAGCAATTTAAGGCTTACGGTGAAAAAAGAAATATGTTCAGATATAAACTGGAGAGAAGCTTTCCGAAGAACTGCTTTGTGATGTGTGTATTCCCCTCAAAGTGTTATACCTCTCTTTTCATACAGCATCATGGAAACCCTTTTGGAGAAAAAGGTACTGTGGAATATTCGGGGGCATATTGATGCCTATGGTGAAATGGAAATAGCCTCAGACAAAAACTGGAAAGAAGCTCTCTGTGAAACTGCTGTATACTATGTGTACTCATCTCACGTAGGTAAAGCTTTCTTTACATTATGCTGCTCATAAACTCTGTCATGGATGGATCCGTGAAGGGACATTTGGGAGAACATTCAGGACTGTGGAGAAAAAGGAAATATCTTCAGATAAAAACTTTAAAGAAGTTTCTATGAATCTGATTTTTGCTATGTTTATTCATCTCACATAGATAAAGGTTTCTTTACCTTACGCAGCTTGGAAATTTCCTCATGGATGGAACTGCAAAGGGATATTCCAGATCACATTCAGGGCTATGGTGGAAAAGAAAATATCTTCAGATAAAAACTGGATAGAAACTTTCTGAGAAACTGCTTCGTGATGTGTGCATTCACCTCATAAAGTTAAATCATTCTTTGGATTGAGCAGTTTGAAATCACTGTTTCTGTGGAACCTGAGAAGGGACATTAGGGAACGCTCTTTAGAGTATGGTGAAAAAGAAATACCCTCAGATAAAATCCAGCAGGAAACCTTCTGTGAAACTGCTCTGTGTCGTGTGAATTCCACTCGCACTGTTAAGCTTCTCTTTTCATTGAGCAGTATTCTAACACTGTTTTTGTTTAGTCGGTGAAGGGATATTCAGGAGCACTTTGAGGCTTATGGTGAAAACAGAAATATCTTCAGATAGAAACTGGAGAGAAGCTTTCCGAGGAGCTACTTTGTGACATGGGCATTTCATGCACCGAGATATACCTTCCTTCTCATAGAGGGATGGGGAATCCCTATTGGAGAAAAAGCTACCAAGGGACACTGAGGAGTACATGGATGGCTATTGTGAAAAAGGAAATATCCTCAGAAAAAAACGCGAAAGAAACTTTCTGTGAAACTATTTTATGATAGATATGTTTATTCCTCTCACATAGATAAAACTTTCTTGATATTATGCAGTTTGGAATCTCCGTCATGATCAGATCTGCAAGGGGACATTCTGCAGCACATTCAGGTCTATGGTGAAAAAGTAAATAACTTCAGATAAAAAGTGGAGAGAAGTTTTCTGAGAAACTGCTTTGTGATGTGTGCATTCCACTCAGGGAGTTATACCTCTGTTCTCATAAGGCAGTGTTTGAACACTGTTCCTGTAAAACCGAAGAAATGGTATTTAGGAGTGCATTGAAGACTATGGCGAAAAGTGAAATATTCTCAAATAAAACCCAGAAAGAAGCATTCCAAGAAACTGCTGTCTCATATGTGCATTCAATTCACAGAATTAAAGCTAACACTATATTTCCCAGTTTGGAAACTCTGTCTTTGAGGAATCTGCAAAGGGATATTAAGTGGCGCTTGAATGTCTGTTGTGAGCAAGGAAATATCTTCTGTTGAAAACTGAAGAGAAGCTACTGAGAAACTGGTTTGTGATGTGTGCATTCCACTCAGGGAGTTATACTTCTTTTCTCGTAAGGCAGTATTTGAACGCTGTTCCTGTAAAACTGAAAAAGTGATATTTCGTAGCTCATTGAAGACTTGGCGAAAAGTGAAATATCTTCAAATAAACCCAGAAAGAAGCATTCCAAGAAACTGCTCTCTGACATGTGCATACATTTCACAGAGTTAAAGCTTACTCTATTGCCCAGTTTGGAAACTCTGTCTTTGAGGAATATGCGAAGGAATATTATGTGGCTCCCGGAGGTCTCTGGTGAGCAAGGAAATGTCTTCTGTTGAAAACTGGAGAGAGGCTTTCTGAACAACTGCTTTGTGATGTCTGTATTCCTCTCATATAGTTAAATCATCCTTTGTATTTAGTAGTTTGAAATCACTCTTTCTGTGGAACCTGGGAAAGGACATTTTGGAATGCTCTTTAGAATGTGCTTCAAAAGAAATACCCTCAGATAAAAACCAGAAGGAAACTTTCTGTGAAACTGCTCTGTGTTGTGTGAATTCCACTCGCACAGTTAAGCTTCCATTTTCATTGAACAGTATTCTACCACTGTTTTTGTTTAGTCAGCAAAGGGATATTCGGGAGCACTTTGATCCTTATGGTGAAAATGGAAATATCTTCAGATAGAAACTGGAGAGAGGCTTTCCGAGGAGCTGCTTTGTGACGTCTGCATTCCATTCACAGAAATATATCTTTCTTCTCATAGTTGGGGAATCCTTTTTGGAGAAGAAGCTACCAAGGGACATTCGGGAGTATATGGACAGCTATGGTGAAAAAGGAAATATCCTCAGACAAAAACTGGAAAGAAGCCTTCTGTGAAACTGCGTTGTGATAGACATTCTTATTCATCTCGCATATATAAAATTTTCTTTATATTACGCAGTTGGAAACTCCGTCAAGGACAGATCTGTGAAGGGACATTCCGGAGCACATTCAGGCCTAGGTTGAAAAAGAAAATATCTTCAGATAAAAACTGGAGAGAAGCTTTCTGAGAAACTGCTTTGTGATGTATGCATTCCACTCAGGGAGTTATACCTGTTTTCTCATAAGGTAGTGTTTGAATAACGTTCGGGTAAAAGTGAAAAAGTGATATTTCAGAATGCATTGAAGACTATGGTGAAAGGTGATCTATCCTCGAATGATACCCAGAAAGAAACATTCCAAGAAACTGTTCTCGGATATGTGCATTCATTTCACAGAGGTAATGCTTACTCTACATTGCTCAGTTTGGAAATTCTGTCTTTGAGAAATCTGTGAAGGTATATTCAGTGACACATGCAGACCTGTGGTGAGCAAGGAAATGTCTTCCATTGACAACTGGAGAGAAGATTTCTGAGCAAGTGCTTTATGATGTGTATATTCATCTCATAGAGTTAAATAATTCTTTGTATTTAGCAGTTGGAAATCACTGTTTCTGTGGAACCTGAGAAAGGACATTTGGGAACGCTCTGTAGAATATGCTTAAAAACAAATATCCTCAGGAAAAAACCAGAAGGAAGCTTTCTGTTGAAACTGCTCTGTGTTGTGTGAATTCCACTCGCATAGTTAAGCTTCTATTTTCAATGAGCAGTATTGTAACACTGTTTATGATTAGCATGTGAAGGGATTTTCAGGAGTGCTTTGAGGCTTATGGTGAAGAAGGAAATATGTTCAGATAGAAACTGGAGAGAATCTTTCCGAGTAACTGCTTTGTGATGTGTGCATTCCACTCACAGTTTTATATCTCTCTTGTCATACAGCACCATGGAAACCCCTTTGGAGAAAAATTTACCAAGGGATATCTGGGAGCATATTGATGCCTATTGTGAAAAGGGAAATAGCCTCAGAGAAAAACTGGAAAGAAGTTTTCTGTGAAACTGCTCTGTGCTATGTGCATTCGTCTCACATATATAATGTTTTCTTTACATTACACAGCTTGGAAACTCTGTCATGGACAGATCCGTAAAAGGACTTTTGGAAGCACATTCAGGACTATGGTGAAAAAGTAAATATCTTCAAATAAAAACTGGAAAGAAACGTTCTGTGAATCTGCTTTTTGCTATGGTAATTCATCTTATATACATAAAGCTTTCTTTACATTATGCAGCTTGGAAACTCCGTCATGGACGGATCCGTGAAGAGATATTCGGGATCACATTCATGCCTATGATGAAAAAGAAAATATCGTCAGATGAAAACTGGAGAGAAGCTTTCTGAGAAACTGCTTGGTGATGTGTACGTTGCACTCCGAGTTATATCTTTTTTCTCATAAGGCACTGTTTGAACCCTGTTCCTATAGAACCAAAAAGGTGATATTTCAGAGCACATTGAAGACTATAGTGAAAAGTGAAATATCCTTAAATAAAACCCAAAAAGAAGCATCCTAAGAAACTGCTCTCTGATATGTGCATTCATCTCACAGAGTTAAAGCTTACTGTGCATTGCCCAGTTTGTAAACTCTGTCTTTGAGGAATCTGTGAAGGGACATTAAGTGGCGCCCGAAAGCTTGTGGTGAGTAAGGAAATGTCTTCCATTGAAAACTGGAGAGAAGCTTTCTGAGTAACTGCCTTGTGATATGTGTATTCATCTCACAGAGTTAAATCATTCTTTGGATTGAGCAGTTTGAAATCACTGTTTCTGTGGAACCTGACAAAGGACTTTTGGGAATGCTCTTAAGAATATGCTGAAAAAGAAATACCCTCAGATAAAAACCAGACGGAAGCTTTCTCTGAAACTGCTCTGTGTTATGTGAATTCCAGTCACACAGTTAAGCTCCTCTTTTCATTGAGCAGTATTCTCACACTGTGTTTAGTCTGTGAAGGGATATTCGGAAGTGCTTTGAGACTTATGGTGAAAATGGAAATATTTTCAGATAGAAACTAGAGAGAAGTTTTCCGAGGAGCTGCTTTTGTGACTTGTGCATTTCACTCACAGACTTATACCTTTATTCTCATAGAGGATTGGGGAATCCCTTTGGAGAAAAAGCTACCAAGGGACATTCGGGAGTACATGGACGGCTATGGTGAAAAAGGAAATACCTCAGACCAAAACTGGAAAGAAGCTTTCTGTGAAACTGCTTTGTGATAGATATGTTTTTTCATCTCTCATAAATAAAACTTTCTTTATATTATGCAGTTTGGAAACTCCGTCATGGATCGGATCCACGAAGGGACATTTGGGAGCATATTCATGCCTACGGTGAAAAAAGAAATATCACCAGATCAAAACTGGAGAGAAGCTTTCTGAGAAACTGCTTTTTGATGTGTGCCTTTCACTCAGGGAGTTATACTTCTTTTCTCATTAGGCAGTGTTTGAACACCGTTCCTGTAAAACCAAAAAAGTGATATTTCGGCGCACATTGAATATTATAGCGAAAAGTGAAATATCCTCAAATAAAACTCAGAAAGAAGCATTCCAAGAAACTGTTCTCTGATACACACATTCATTTCACAGAGTTAAATCTTATTCTACGTTGCCCAGTTTAGAATCTCTGTCTTTGAGGAATCTGTGAAAGGATGTTAAGTGGTGCCCGGCAGTCTGTGGTGAGCAAGGAAATGTATTCCGATGAAAATCAGAGAGAAGCTTTCTGAACAACTACTTTGTGATATGTGTATTCATCTCATAGAGTTATATCATTCTTTGGATTGAACAATTTGAAATCACTGTTTCTGTGGATTCTAAGAAAGGACATTTCGGAACGGTCTTTAAAATATGAAGAAATCTTCAGATAAAACCCAGAAGGAAGCTTTCTGTGAAACTGGTATGTGTCATGTGAATTCCACTCACTCAGTTAAGCTTCTCTTTTCATTGAACAGTTTTCTAACACTGTTTATGTTTAGCGTGCAAAGGGATATTCAGAAGCGCTTTGAGGCTTACAGTGAAAAAGGAAATATGTTCAGATAGAAACTGGATAGAAGCTTTCCGAGGAACTGCTTTCTGACGTGTGCATTCCAATCAGTGTTTTACCTCTCTTCTCATACAGCATTGGGGAATACCTTATGGAGAAAAAGGTACCAAGGGATATTCGGTAGCACATTCAGGACTATGGTGAAAAGTGAAACAGCCTCAGACAAAAACTGGAAAGAAGCTTTTTGTGAAACTGCTCTGTGATATCTGTTTTCAAGTCACATAGATAAAGCTTTCTTTACATTACGCAGCTTGGAATCTCTACCATGGGCAGATCCGCGAAGGGACATTCGATTGCACATTCAGGACTGTGGTGAAAAAGAAAATATCTTCAGATAAAAACAGAAAGATGCTTTCTGTGAATCTGCTTTTTGCTATGTTTTTTCATCTCACATAGATAAAGTTTTATTTACATTACGTAGCTTGGAAACTCTGTTCTGGACGGATCCACGAAGGGACATTCAGGTGCACAATCAGGACTGTGGTGAAAAAGGAAATATCTTCAGATAAAAATGGAAAGAGGCATTGCGTGAATCTGCTTTTTGCTATGTTTATTCATCTCACATAGATAAAGTTTTCTTTACATTACATAGCTTGGAAACTCCGTCATAGACGGATCCACGAAGGGACATTCAGGATCACATTCAGGCCTATGGTGGAAAGGAAATATCTTCAGATAAAAACTGGAGAGAAGTTTTCTGAGAAACTGCTTTGTGCTGTGTGCATTCCACTCAGGGAGTTATACATCTTTTATCATAAGGCAGTGTTTGAAAACACTTCCTGTAAAACTGAAAGTGATATTTCAGAGCGCCTTGAAGACTATGGCGAAAAGTGAAATATAATCAAATAAAACCCATAAGGAAGCGTTCCAGGAAACTGTTCTCTGATATGTGCATTCATTTCACAGAGTTAAAGCTTACTCTACGTTACCAGTTTGGAAAGTCTGTCTTTCAGGAATCTGCGAAGGGATAGTAAGTGGCGCCTGGACACCTGTGGTGAGCAAGGAAATGTCTTCCGTTGAAAACTGGAGAGAAGTTTTCTGAGCAAGTGCTTTATCATGTGTGTATTCATCTCACAGAGTTAAATCATTCTTTGGGTTGAGCAGTTGGAAATAACTGTTTCTGTGGAACCTGAGAAAGGACATTTGGGAACACTCTTAAGATTATGCTGAAAAAGAAATACCTGCAGATAAAAAACAGAAGAAAGCTTTCTGTGAAACAGCTCTCTGTCTTGTGAATTCCACTCGCACAATTAAGCTTTTCTTTTCATTGAGCAGTATCCTAACAGTTTTAGTTTAGTTTGCTAAGGGATATTCGGGATCCCTTTGAGGCTTATGGTGAAAAAGGAAATATTTTAAGATAAAAACTGGAGAGAAGCTTTCTGGAAACTGTTTTGTAATGAGTGTCTTCATCTCATAGAGTTAAACCACTCTTTGGATTGAACAGTTTGAAATCACTCTTTCTGTGTAATCTGTGGAAAGATATTTGGGAACGCTCTTTAGAATATGGACAAAGAAGTATCTTCAGATAAAAACCCGAAGGAAGCTTTCTGAGAAACTGCTCTGTGTCGTGTGAATTCCACTCGTACAGTTAGGCTTCTCTTTTCATTGATCAGTATTCTAACACTGTTTTTGTTTAGTCTGCGAAGGGATATTTGGGAGCTATTGCGGCTTATGGTGATAATGGAAATATCTTCAGATAGAAACTGAAGAGAAGCTTTCCGAGGAGCTGCTTTGTGACGTGTGCATTCCACTGAAAGAGTTACAAATTGCTTCTCGTTGAGGACTGGGGCATCCCTTTTGGAGAAATAGCGACCAAGGGACATTCAGGAGTACATGGATCGCTATGGTGAAAAACGAAATATCCTCAGACCAAAACTGGAAAGAAGCTTTCTGTGAAACTGCTTTGTGATACATATGTTTATTCATCTCACATAGATAAAACTCTGTTTATATTATGCAGTTTGGAAACTCCATCATGGATGCTCTGTGAAGGGACATTCGGGAGCCCATTCAAGCCTATGGTGAAAAAAGAAATATCTTCAGATAAGAACCGGAGAGAAGCTTCCTGAGAAACTGCTTTGTGATGTGTGCATTCCACTGAGGGAATTATACCTGTTTTCCCTTAAGGCAGTGTTTGAACATGTTCCTGTAAAACCGAAAAAGTGATCTTTCGGAGCACATTGAAGACTATGGCAAAAAGTGAACTCTCCTCAAATAAAAGCGAGAAAGAAGCATTACAAGAAACTGCTCTCTGATATGTGCATTCACTTCACAGAGTTAAAGCTTGCTCTACATTGCCCAGTTTGGAAACTCTGTCTTTGAGTAGTCTGTGAAGGGATATTAAGTGGCGCCCGGAGGCCTGTGGTGAGCAAGGAATGTCTTCCGTTGAAAACTGGAGAGACGCTTTCTGAGCAGCTGCTTTGTAACTTGTGTATTCATCTCATAGAGTTAAATCATTCTTGGGATTGAGCAGTTTGAAATCACTGTTTCTGTGGAATCTGAAGAAGAACCTTTGGGAAAGCTCTTTAGAATATGGAGAAAGAAATATCCTCAGATAAAAACCAGAAGGAAGCTTTCTGTGAAACTGCTATGTGTGGTATGAATTCCTCTCACTCAGTTAAGCTTCTCTTTTCATTGAACTATTTTCTAACACTGTTTTTGTTTAGCGTGTGAAGGGATATTCAGGAGCGCTTTGAGTCTTGTAGTGAAAAAGGAAATATGTTCAGAGAGAAACTGGACAGAAGCTTTCTGAGGAGCTGCTTTGTGACGTGTGCATTCCACTAACAGTGTTATACCTCTGTTCTCATAAGGCATCAGGGAAGCCCTTTTGAAGAAAAAGGTACCAAGGTATATTCGGGAGCATATTGATGCCTATGGTGAAAAGGGAAATGGCCTCAAACAAAAAGAGAAAAAAGCTTTCTGTGAAACTACGCTGTGCTATACGTATTCATCTCACATAGATAAAGCTTTCTTTACATTACATTTCTTTCCAAACTCTGTCACGGACGGAACTGCAAAGGGACATTCAGGAGCACATTCAGGATTAGGTTAAAAAGGGAAATATCAACAGATAAAATGGCAAAGAAGCTTTCCGCGAACCTGCTTTCTGCTATGTGTATTAATCTCACATAGATAAGGTTTTCTTTACATCACGCAGCTTGGAAACTGCGTCATGGACTTATCTGCAAAGGGACATTCGGGAGCACATTCAGGACTCTGGTGAAAAAGGAAATATCTTCAGATAAAAACTGGAAAGAAGCATTCTGTGAATCTGCTTTTTACTATGTTTATTCATCTCACATACATAAAGCTTTCTTTACATTACGCAGCTTGGAAACTCCATCATGGACTGATCCGCGAAGGGACATTAGAGAGCACATTCAGGACTCTGGTGAAAAAGGAAATATCTTCAGATAAAAACTGGAAAGAAGCATTCTGTGAATCTGATTTTTTCTATCTTTATTCATCTCACATAGATAAAGCTTTCTTTATATTATGCAGCTTGGAAACTCCGTCATGGACTGATCCGCAAAGGGACATTCGAAGCACATTCACGACTATGGTGAAAAAGGAAATATGTTCAGGTAAAAAGTGCAGACACGCTTTTTAAGAAACTGCTTTTTGGTGTGAGCATTCCACTCAAGGAGTTACACATCTTCTCTCATAAGGCAGTGTTTGAACACTCTTCCTGTAAAATAGAAAAGTGGTATTTCGGAGCGCATTGAAGACTATGGCGAAAAGTGAAATATCCTCAAATAAAACCCAGAAAGAACCGTTCTATGAAACTGCTCTCTGATGTGTGAATTCATTTCACAGAGTTAAAGCTTACTGTACATTGCCCAGTTTGGAAACTCTGTCTTTGAGGAATCTGCGAAGGAATGCTAAGTGGCACCCGGAGGCATGTGGTGAGCACGGAAATGTCTTCTGTTGAAAACTGGTGGGAAGCTTTATGAGCAACTGCTTTGTGATGTGTACATTCATCTCATAGAGTTAAATCACTCTTTGGATTGAGCAGTTTGAAATCACTGTTTCTGTGGAACCTCAGAAAGGACATTTGGGAATGCTTTTTAGAATATGCTGAAAAAGAAATACCCTCAGATAAAAACCAGAAGAAAACTTTCTGTGTAACTGCTCTCTGTCGTGTGAATTCTACTTGCACAGTTAAACTTCTCTTTTAATTGAGCAGTATTCTGACAGTGTTTTTGTTTAGTCTGCAAAGGGATATTCGGGAGCACTTTGAGGCTTATGGTGAAAACGGAAATATCTTCAGATAGAAACTGGAGAGAAGCTTTCTGAGGAGCTGCTTTATGATGTGTGCATTCCACTCAAGAATTATACCTTTCTTCTCTTAGAGGATTGGGGAAACCCTTTTGGAAAAAGAGCTACCAAGGGACATTAGGGAGTATATAGATGGCTCAGCTATGCTGATAAAGGAAATATCCTCAGACAAAAATTGGAAAGAGGTTTTCTCTGAAACTGCTTTGTGATAGGTATGTCTACTCATCTCACATAGATAACATTTTCTTTATATTATGCAGTTTTGAAACTCTGACATGGACGGATCCACAAAGCAACTTCAGGAGCACATTCAGGCCTATGGTGAAAGAGGAAATATCTTCAGTTAAAAAATGGAGAGAAGCTTTCTGAGATACTGCTTTGTGATGTGTGCATTCCACTCAGGGAGTTATACCTCTTTTCCCATAAGGCAGTGTTTGAACACTGTTCCTGCAAAAACGAAAAAGTGATATTTCATATCGCATTGAAGACTATGGTGAAAAGTGAAATATCCTCAAATAAAACCCAGAAAGAAGCGTTCCAAGAAACTACTCTCTGATATGTGCACTCATTTCACAGAAGTTAAGCTTAGTCTACATTGCCCAGTTCGGAAATTCAGTCTTTGAGGAATCTGTGAAGGGATATTAAGGGGCGACCGGAGGCCTGTGGAGAACAAGGAAATGTCTTTTGATGAAAACTGGAGAGAAGCTTTCTGAGGAACTGATTTGTGATGTATGTATTCATCTCATACAGTTAAACTATTCTTTGGATTGAGCAGTTTGAAATCACTGTTTCCGTGGAATCTGAGAAAGGACATTTGGGAATGCTCTTTAGAATATGGAGAAAGAAATATCCTCAGATAAAAACCAGAAGGAAACATTCTGTGAAACTGCTTTGTGTCCTGTGAATTCCTCTTGGTCAGTTAAGCTTCTCTTTTTCTTGAGCAGTTTTCTTTTTTCTCTTTTTTTTCTTGTTGGTTTATTATTATTATTATTATACTTTAAGTTCTAGGGTACATGTGCATAACGTGCAGGTTTGTTACATATGTATACTTGTGCTGTGTTGGTATGCTGCACCCATCAACTCGTCAGCACCCATCAACTCGTCATTTACATCAGGTATAACTCCCAATGCAATCCCTTCACCCTCTCTCCTCCCCATGACAGGCCCCAATGTGTGATGTTCCCCTTCCTGAGTCCAAGTGATCTCTTTGGTCAGTTCCCACTTAAGAGTGAGATCATGCGGTGTTTGGTTTTCTGTTCTTGTGATAGTTTGCTAAGAATGATGGTTTCCAGCTGCATCCATGTCCCTACAAAGGACACAAACTCATTCTTTTTTATGGCTGCATAGTATTCCATGGTGTATATGTGCCACATTTTCTTAATCCAGTCTGTCACTGATGGACATTTGGGTTGATTCCAAGTCTTTGCTATTGTGAATAATGCCGCAATAAACATACGTGTGCATGTGTCTTTATAGCAGCATGATTTATAATCCTTTGGGTATATACCCAGTAATGGGATGGCTGGGTCATATGGTACATCTAGTTCTAGATCCTTGAGGAATCGCCATACTGTTTCCCATAATGGTTGAACTAGTTTACTATCCACCAACAGTGTAAAAGTGTTCCTATTTCTCCACATCCTCTCCAGCACCTGTTGTTTCCTGACTTTTTAATGATTGCCATTCTAACTGGTGTGTGATGGTATCTCATTGTGGTTTTGATTTGCATTTCTCTGATGGCCAGTGATGATGAGCATTTTTTCGTGTGTCAGTTGGCTGTATGAATGTCTTCTTTTGAGAAATGTCTGTTCATATCCTTTGCCCACTCTTTGATGGGCTTGTTTGTTTTTTCTTGTACATTTGTTTGAGTTCCTTGTAGGTTCTGGATATTAGCCCTTTGTCAGATGAGTAGATTGCAAAAATTTTCTCCCATTCTGTAGGTTGCCTGTTCACTCTGATGGTAGTTTCTTTTGCTGTGCAGAAGCTCTTTCATTTAATGAGATCCCATTTGTCAATTTTGGCTTTTGCTGCCATTGCTTCTGGTGTTTTAGACATGAAGTCCTTGCCCATGCCTTTGTCCTGAATGGTACTACCTAGGTTTTCCTCTAGGGTTTTTATGGTATTAGGTCCTACATTTAAGTCTCTAATCCATCTTGAATTAATTTTCGTATAAGGAGTAAGGAAAGGATCCAGTTTCAGCTTTCTACTTATGGTTAGCCAATTTTCCCAGCACCATTTATTAAATAGGGAATCCTTTCCCCATTTCTTGTTTCTCTCAGGTTTGTCAAAGATCAGATGGCTGTAGATGTGTGGTATTATTTCTGAGGACTCTGTTCTGTTCCATTGGTCTATATCTCTGTTTTGGTACCAGTACCATGCTGTTTTGGTTACTGTAGAAGTTGCTTATCAGCTTAAGGAGATTTTGGGCTGAGATAATGGGGTTTTCTAAATACACAAACATGTCATCTGCAAACAAGCACAATTTGACTTCTTCTTTTCCTAACTGAATACCCTTGATTACTTGTAGTATAGTTTGAAGTCAGGTAGCGTGATGCCTCCAACTTTGTTCTTTGACTTAAGATTGTCTTGGCAATGCGGGCTCTTTTTTGGTTCCATATGAACTTTAAAGCAGTTTTTTCCAATTCTGTGAAGAAACTCATTGGTAGCTTGATGGGGATGACATTGAATCTATAAATAACCTTGGGCAGTATGGCCATTTTCACAATATTGATTCTTCCTATCCATGAGCTTGGTATGTTCTTCCATTTGTTTGTGTCCTCTTTGATTTCACTGAGCAGTGGTTTGTAGTTGTCTTTGAAGAGGTCCTTTACATCCCTTGTAAGTTGGATTCCTAGGTATTTTATTGTCTTTGAAGCAATTGTGAATGGAAGTTCATTCATGATTTGGCTCCCTGTTTGTCTATTACTGGTGTATAAGAATGCTTGTGATTTTTGCACATTAATTTTGTATCCTGAGACTTTGCTGAAGTTGCTTATCAGCTTAAGGAGATTTTGGGCTGAGATAATGGGGTTTTCTAAATATACAAACATGTCATCTGCAAAGAGGGACAATTTGACTTCTTCTTTTCCTAACTGAATACCCTTGATTTCTTTCTCTTGCCTGATTGCCCTAGCCAGAACTTCCAACACTATGTTGAATAGGAGTGGTGAGAGAGGGCATCCCTGTCTTGTGCCAGTTTTCAAAGGGAATTTTTCCAGTTTTTGCCCATTCAGAATGATATTGGCTGTGGGTTTGTCGTAAATAGCTCTTATTATTTTGAGATACTTTCCATCAATACCGAATTTATTGAGTGTTTTTAGCATGAAGGCCTGTTGAATTTTGTCGAAAGCCTTCTCTGCATCTATTGAGATAATCATGTGGTTCTTGTCTTTGGTTGTGTTTATATGCTGGATTATGTTTATTGATTTGCATATGGCGAACCAGCCTTGCATGCCAGGAATGAAGCCCACTTGATCATGGTGGATAAGCTTTTTGATGTGCTGCTGAATCCGGTTTGCCAGTATTTTATTGAGGATTTTTGCATCGTTGTTCATCAGGCATATTGGTCTAAAATTCTCTTTTTTTGTTGTGTCTCTGTCAGGCTTTGGTATCAGGATGATGTTGGCCTCATAAAATGAGTTAGGGAGGATTCCCTCTTTTTCTATTGATTGGAATAGTTTCAGAAGGAATGGTACCAGCTCCTCCTTGTACCTCTGGTAGAATTCAGTTGTGAATTTATCTGGTCCTGGACTTTTTTTGGTTGGTAGGCTATGAATTCTTGCCTCAATTTCAGAGCCTGCTATTGGTCTATTCAGGGATTCAACTTCTTCCTGGTTTAGTCTTGGGAGAGTGTAAGTGTCCAGGAAATAATCCATTTCTTCTAGATTTTCTAGTTTATTTATGTAGAGGTGTTTACAGTATTCTCTGATGATAGTTTGTATTTCTGTGGGGTTGGTGGTGATATCCCCTTTATCATCTTTTATTGCATCTATTTGATTCTTCTCTCTTTTCTTCGTTATTAGTCTTGCTAGCAGTCTGTCAATTTTGTTGGTCTTTTCAAAAAACCAGCTGGTGGATTCATTGATTTTTTTTGGAGTGTTTTTGTGTCTCCATCACCTTCAGTTCTGCTCTGATCTTAGTTATTTCTTGCCTTCTGCTAGCTTTTGAATGTGTTCACTCTTGCTTCTCTAGTTCTTTTAGTTGTGATGCTAGAGTGTCAATTTTACATGTTTCCAGCTTTCTCTTGTGGGCATTTAGCGCTATAAATTTCCCTCTACACACTGCTTTAAATGTGTCCCAGAGATTCTGGTATGTTGTATCTTTGTTCTCATTGGTTTCAAAGAACATCTTTATTTCTGCCTTCATTTCGTTATGTACCCAGTAGTCATTCAGGAGCAGGTTGTTCAGTTTCCATGTAGTTGAGCGGTTTTGAGTTTCTTAATCCTGAGTTCTAGTTTGATTGCACTGTGGTCTGAGAGACAGTTTGTTATAATTTCTGTTCTTGTACATTTGCTGAGGAGTGCTTTACTTCCAATTGTGTGGTCAATTTTGGAATAAGTGTGATGTGGTGCTGAGAAGAATGTATATTCTGTTGATTTGGGGTGGAGAGTTCTGTAGATGTCTATTAGGTCTGCTTGCTGCAGAGATGAGTTCAATTCCTGGATATCCTTGTTAACTTTCTGTCTTGTTGAGCTGTCTAATGTTGACAGTGGAGTGTTCAAGTCTCCCATTATTATTGTATGGGAGTCTAAGTCTCTTTGTAAGTCTCTAACGACTTGCTTAATGAATCTGGGTGCTCCTGTGTTGGTTGTATATATATTTAGGATAGTTAGCTCTTTCTGTTGAATTGATCCCTTTACCATTATGTAATGGCCTTCTTTGTCTCTTTTGATCTTTGATGGTTTAAAGTCTGTTTTATCAGAGACTAGTATTGTAACCCCTGCTTTTTTTTGTTCTCCATTTGCTCTTTAGATCTTCCTCCATCCCTTTATTTTGAGCCTATGTATGTCTCTGCGTGTGAGATGGGTCTCCTAAATACAGCACACTGATGAACTTGACTCTTTATCCAGTTTGCCAGTCTGTTTCTTTTAATTGGAGCATTTAGTCCATTTACATTTAAGGTTAATATTGTTATGTGTGAACTTGATCCTGTCATTGTGATATTAACTGGTTATTTTGCTCGTTAGTTGATGCAGTTTCTTCCTAGCCTAAATGGTATTTACATTTTGGCATGTTTTTGCAATGGCTGGTACCAGTTGTTCCTTTCCATGTTTAGTGCTTCCTTCAGGGTCTCTTGTAAGGCAGGCCTGGTGGTGACAAAATCTCTAAGCATTTGCTTATCTGTAAAGGATTTTATTTCTCCTTCACTTATGAAACTTAGTTTGGCTGGATATGAAATTCTGGGTTTAAAATTCTTTTCTTTCAGAATGTTGAATATTGGCCCTCACTCTCTTCTGGCTTGTAGAGTTTCTGCCGAGAGATCTGCTGTTAGTCTGATGGGCTTCCATCTGTGGGTAACTCGACCTTTCTCTCTGGCTGCCCTTAAGATTTTTTCCTTCATTTCAACTTTGGTGAATCTGGCAATTATGTGACTTGGAGTTGCTCTTCTCGAGGAGTATCTTTGTGGCGTTCTCTGTATTTCCTGGATTTGAATGTTGGCTTGCCCTACTAGGTTGGGGAAGTTCTCCTGGATGATATCCTGAAGAGTGTTTTGCAACTTGGTTCCATTTTCCCCCTCACTTTCAGGCACCCCGATCAGACGTAGATTTGGTCTTTTACATAATCCCATATTCTTGCAGGCTTTGTTCATTTCTTTTTCTTCTTTTTTCTTTTGGTTTCTCTTCTCGCTTCATTTCATTCATTTGATCCTCAATCACTGATACTCTTTCTTCCAGTTGATCGAGTCGGTTACTGAAGCTTGTGCATTTGTCACGTATTTCTCGTGTCATGGTTTTCATCTCTGTCATTTCGTTTATGACCTTCTCTGCAATAATTACTCTAGCTATCAATTCTTCCACTCTTTTTTCAAGATTTTTAGTTTCTTGTGCTGGGTACGTAATTCCTCCTTTAGCTCTGAGAAGTTTGATGGACTGAAGCTTTCTTCTCTCATCTCGTCAAAGTCATTCTCCGTCCAGCTTTGATCCGTTGCTGATGATGAGCTGTGCTCCTTTGCGGGGGGAGATGCACTCTTATTTTTTGAATTTCCAAATTTTCTGCCCTGCTTTTTCCCCATTTTTTGGTTTTATCTGCCTCTGGTCTTTGATGATGATGCTGATGTCCTGATGGGGTTTTGGTGTAGGTGTCCTTCCTGTTTGAGAGTTTTCCTTCTAACAGTCAGGACCCTCAGCTGTAGGTCTGTTGGCAATTGCTTGAGGTCCACTCCAGACCCTGTTTGCCTGGGTGTCAGCAGCAGAGTCTGCAGAAGATAGAATATTACTGAACAGCGAGTGTGCCTGTCTGATTATTGCTTTGGAGGCTTCCTCTCAGGGATGTACTCCACCCTGTGAGGTGTGGGGTGTCGGTCTGCCCCTAGTGGGGGATGTCTCCCAGTTAGGCTACTTAGGGGTCAGGGACCCACTTGAGCAGGCAGTCTGTCCCTTCTCAGACCTCAGCCACCGTGTTGGGAGATCCACTGCTGTCTTCAAATCTGTCAGAGTTGTTTGTGTCTGCATAGGTTTCTGCTGCTTTTTGTTGTTGTTGTTGTTGTTGTTGTTGTTGTTGTTTAGCTGTGCCCTGTCCCCAGATTGGAGTCTACAGAGACAGGCAGGTTTCCTTGAGCTGCTGTGAGCTCCACCCAGTTCGAGTTTCCCAGCGGCTTTGTTTACCTACTTAAGCCTCAGCAATGGTGGGTGCCCCTGCCCCTGCCTCGCTGCTGGCTTGTGGGGAGATCACAGACTGCTGTGCTAGCAATGAGGAAGGCTCCATCAGCGTGGGACCCTCCCGGGCAGGTGTGGGATATAATCTCCTGGTGTGCCCGTTTCCTTAAAGTGCAGTATTGGGGTGGGAGTTACCCGATTTTCCAGGTGTTGTGTGTCTCAGTTCCCCTGGCTAGGAAAAGGGATTCTCTTCCCCCTTGCACTTCCCAGGTGAAGCGATGCCTCGCCCTGCTTCAGCTCTGGCTGGTCGGGCTGCAGCAGCTGACCAGTACTGATTGTCCGGCACTCCCTAGTGAGATGAACCCCATACCTCAGTTAAAAATGCATAAATCACCGGTCTTCTGTGTCACTCGTGCTGGGAGTTGGAGACTGGAGCTGTTACTATTCGGCCATCTTGCTCCACCCTTCCACTTTTTCAGTTTTACAGGAACAGTGTTTAAACACTACTTTATGGGAAAAGAGATATAACTCCCTAAGTGGAATGCACACATCACAAAGCATTTTCTCAGAAAGTTTCTCTCCAGTTTTTATCTGAAGATATTTCCCTTTTCACCGTGGGCCTGAATGTAATCCCAAATATCCCTTCGTGGATCCATCCATGACAGAGTTTACAAGCTGCATAATGTAAAGAAAGCTTTTTCTATGTGTGATGAATAAACATAGCAGAAAGCAGATTCACAGAAAGCTTCTTTCTATTTTTTACCTGAAGATATTTCCTTTTTCACCATAATCCTGAATGTGCTCCCAAATGTCCCTTCGCGGATCCATTCATGACAGTGTTTCCAAGCTGTGTAATGTAAAGAAAGCTTTATCCATGTGAGATGAATAAACCTAGCAAAAAGCAGATTCACAGAAAGCTTCTTTCTAGTTTTTATCTGAAGATATATCCTTTTTCACCATTGGCGTCAATATGCCCCCGGATATCAATTGGTACTATTTTGGTCGAAAGGGTTGCCCTGATGCTGTATGAGAAGAGAAGTATAACACTGTGAGTGGAATGCACATGACACAAAGCACCTCCTCGGAAAGCTTCTCTCCAGTTACTATCTGAACATATTTCCTTTTTCACAGTAAGATGCAAATCGTTCCTGAAATCCCTTTGCTCGCTAAACATAAACAGTGTTAGAAAACTGCTCAATGAAAGAGAAGCTTAAGTGTGTGAGAGGAATTCACACAACACATAGCAGTTTCACAGAAAGCTTCCTTCTGGTTTTTATCTGAGAATATTTCTTTATCCATATTCTAAAGAGCATTCCCAAATGTCCTTTCTCAGATTCCACAGAAACAATGATTTCAAACTGCTCAATCCAAAGAATAGTTTAACTATATGATATGAATACACACATCACAAAGCAGTTGCTCAGAAAGCTTGTCTCCAGTTGTCAACGGAAGACATTTCCTTGCTCACCACAGGCCTCCGGGCATCATTTAGAGTAAAGTTTAACTCTGTGAAATGATTGCACATATCAGACAGCAGTTTCTGGGAATGCTTCTTTCTGTGTTTTATTTGAAAATAGTTCACTTTTCGCCATAGTCTTCAATGCACTCTGAAGTATCACTTTTTTGGTTTTACAGGAACAGTGTTCAAACACTGCCTTATGAGAAAAGATGTATAATTCCCTGAGTGGAATGCACACATCACAAAGCAGTTTCTCAGAAAGCTTCTCTCCATTTTTTATTTGATGATATTTCCTTTTTCACCATAGGCCTGAATGTGCTCCCGAATGTCTCTTCACAGATCCATCCATGATGGAGTTTCCAACTGCATAATATAAATAAAGTTTTATCTATGTGAGATGAATAAACATATGTATTACAAAGCAGTTTCATAGAAAGCTTCTTTCTAGCTTTGGTCTGAGGATATTTCATTTTTCACCATGGCCGTCCATATACTCCTGAATGTCCTTTGGTAGCATTTTCTCCAAATGGGATGAACCAATCCTCAATGAGAAGAAAGGTGTAACTCTTTGAATGGAATACACACGTCACAAAGCAGCTCCTCAGAACGATTCACACCAGTTTCTATCTGAAGATATTTCCATTATCACTATAAGCCTCAATGACTCCCAAGTATCCATTTGCAGACTAAAGAAAAACACTGTTAGAATACTGCTCAATGAAAGAGAAGCTTAACTGTGCGAGAGTGGAATTCTCAAGACACAGAGCAGTCTCACAGAAAGTTTCCTTCTGGTTTTTATCAGTGGATATTCCTTTTTTAGCATTTTCTAGAGAGCATTCCCAAACGTCCTTTCTAAGGTTCCAGAGAAACAGTGATTTGAAACTGCTCAATCCAAAGAATGATTTAACTCTAAGAGGTGAATACACACCTCACAAAGCAGTTGCTCTGAAAGTTTCTCTCCAGTTTTCAATGGAAGGCATTTCCTTGCTCTCCAAAGGCCTCAGGGCGCCACTTAATATTCCTTCGCAGATTCCTCAAAGACAGTTTCCAAATTGGGCTATGTAGATTAAACTTTAACTCTTTGTAATGAATGAACATGTCAGAGAGCAGTTTCTTGGAACGCTTCTTCCTGCGTGTTATTTAAGGATATTTCACTTTTCGCCATAGTCTTCAGTGCACTCCGAAATATCACTTTTTCAGTTTTGAAGGAACAGTGTTCAAACACTGCCTTATGAGAAAACAGGTATAACTCCCTGAGTGGAATGCACACATCACAATGCTGTTTCTCAGAAAGTTTCTTTCCGGTTCTCATTTGAAGATATTTCCTTTTTCACCGTAGTCCAGAAAGTGCTCCCGAATGTACCTTCGCAAATCCGTCCATGATGGAGTTTCTAAGCTGCCTAATGTAAAGAAATCTTTAGTATATGAGAGGAAGAAATGTAGCACAAACAGATTCACATAAAATTTCTTTCCAGTTTTCATCTGAAGATGTTTCCTTTTTCACCATATTCCTGAATGTGCTCCAGAATGTCCCTCTCGGATACGTCCATGACAGAGTTTCCAAGTTGAGTAATGTAAAGAAAGCTTTTTGTATGTGAGATGAATACACATAGCACAGAGAACTTTCACAGAAAGCTTCTATTGAGTTTTTGTCTGTGTCTATTTCCTTTTTCACCATAGGCGTCAATATGCTCCCGGATATCTTTTGGTATCTTTTTCTCCAAAAGGGTCTCCCTGATGCTGTTTGAGAAGAGAGGTATAACACTGTGAGTGAAATTCATGCGTCACAAAGCAGTTCCTCGGAAAGCTTCTATCCAGTATCTATCTGAACATATTTCCTTTTTCAATGTAAGCTTCAAAGTGCTCCCAAATATACCTTTGCATGCTAAACATAAACAGTGTTAGAAAACTCTGCAATGAAATGGGAAGCTTAACTGAGCGAGAGGAATTCACACGACACAGAGCAGTTTAACAGAAAGCTTCTCTCTGGTTTTAATCTGAGGATATTTCTTTCTTCATATACTACAGAGCGTCCCCAAATGTCCTTCCTCAGATTCATCAGAAACAGTGATTTCAAACTACTCAATCAAAAGAATGGTTTAACTATATGAAAGGAGTACACACATCATAAGGCAGTTGCTCAGAAAGCTTCTCTCCAGTTTTCATCAGAAGATATTTCCTTGCTCACCACAGGCTTCCGGTCACCTCTTAATATCCTTTCGCAGATTCCTCAATGACAGAGTTTCCAAACTGAGCAACGTAGAGTAACTTTTAACTCTGTGAAATGGCTGCACATATCTGAGAGCAGATTATTGGAATGCTTCTTTCTGGGTTTTATTTGAGGATATTTCACTTTTCACCATAATCTTCAATGCATTCCAAAATATCACTTTTTGGGTTTTACAGGAACAGTGTTCAAACACTGCCTTATGAGAAAAGAGTTATAAATCCCTATGTAGAATGCATACATCACAAAGAGTTTTCTCAGAAAACTTCTCTCCAGCTTTTATCTAAGGATATTTCTTTTTTCACCACATGGCCTGAATGTGCTGCCAAATCTCTCTTCGCAGATCCATCCATGACTGAGTTTCCAAACTGCATAATATAAAGAAAGCTTTATCTATGTCAGGTGAATACACATATCACAAAACAGTTTCACAGTAAGGGTTTCCCCAATGCTGTATGAGAAGAGAAATATAACACTGTGAGTGGAATGCAAACCTCACAAGCAGTTCCTCTGAAAGCTTCTCTCCAGCTTCTATTTGAACATATTTCCTTTTTCACCATAAGCCTCAAAGCACTCCCAAATATCCCTACATATGCCAAACATTTACGGTGTTAGAAATGTGCTCAATGAAAAGAGAAGCTTAACTGAGCACAAAGAATTCACACGATGTGTAGCAGTCACAGAAAGCTTCCCTCTTGTTTTTATCTGAGGATATTTCTTTCTCCATATTCTAAGGAGCGTTAATAAATGTCCTTCCTCAGATTCTGAAGAAACAGTGATTTCAAACTGCTCAATCCAAAAAATGGTTAAGTGAGCGAGAGGAATTCACACGACATGTAGCAATTTCACAGAAAGCTTCCTCCTGGTTTTTATCTGAGTACAACTTTCTCTCCACATTCTAAAGAGCATTCCCAAATGTCCTTCCTCACATTCCACACAGTGATTTCAAACTGCTCAATCCAAAGAATGATTTAACTCTATGAGATGAATACACACGTCACAAAGCAGTTGCTCAGAAAGCTTCTCTCCAGTTTTCAACGGAAGACATTTCCTCGCTCACCACAGGCATCCTAGCGCCACTTAATATCTCTTTGCAGATTCCTCAAAGACAGAGCTTTCAAACTGGGCAACGTAGAGTAAGCTTTAACTCTGTGAAGTGAATGCACATATCTGAGAGCAGTTTCTTGGAACGCTTCTTTCTGTCTTTTATTTGAGGTTAGTTCACTTTTCACCATAGTCTTCAATGCACTCCAAAATATCCCTTTTTTAGTTTTACAAGAACAGTGTTCAAACACTGCCTTATGAGAAAAGAGGAATAACTCCCTGAGTGGATTGTACACATCACAAAGCAGTTTCTCAGAAAACTTCTCTCCAGTTTTTATCTGAAGACATTTCCTTTTTCACCATAGGGCTGAAGGTGTTTTCTAATGTCCCTTCACGGATCCAACCATGACAGAGTTTTAAAACTGCGTAATGTAAAGCAAGCTTTATCTATGTGATATGAATAAACATAGCAGGAAGCAGATTCACAGTAACCTTCTTTCCAGTTTTTATCTGAAGATATTTCGCTTTTCACCATAGTTCTGAATGTGCTCTGGAAGGGCCCTTCACGGATCTGTCCATGACAGAGTTTCCAAGCTGAGAAATGTAAAGAAAGCTTTATCTATGTGAGATGAATACACATAGCACAGAGCAGTTTCACAGAAAGCTTCTTTCCAGTTTTTGTCCGAGGCTATTTCCCTTTTCACCACATGGGTCAATATCCCCCGAATATCCCTTGGTAACTTTTTCTGCCAAAGGGTTTCCCCCATGCTGTATGAGTAGGGAGGTAAAACACTGTGAGTGGAATGCACACGTCACAAAGCAGTTCCTCGGAAAGCTTCTCTCCAGTTTCTCTCTGAAGATATTTCCGTTTTCACCATAAGCCTCAAAGTGCTCCCGAATATCCCTTCGCAAGCTAAACATAAATAGTGTTGGAAAACTGCTCAATGAAAAGAGAAGCTTAACTGAACGAGAGGAATTCACACGACACATAGCAGTTTCACAGAAAGCTTCCTTCTGGTTTTTATCTGAGGATATTTCTTTCTCTACGTTCTAAAGCTCATTCCCAAATGTCCCTCCTCAGATTCCACAGAAGCAGTGATTTCAAACTGCTCAATCCAAAGAATGGTTTAACTCTATGTGGTGAATACACACGTCACAAAGCAGTTGCTCAGAAAGCTTCCCTCTGGTTTTCATCGGGAGACATTTCCTTGCTCACCACAGGCTTGAAAGTGTTCCTGAATGTCTCTTCGTGGATCCGTCCATGACAGAGTATTCAAACTACATAATGTAAAGAAACTTTTATCTATGTGAGAAGAATAAACATGTCTATCACAAAGCAGTTCCACAGAAAACTGCTTTCAAGTTTTTTTCTGAGGATATTTACTTTCTCACCATTGCCGCCCATATTGACCTATATGTAACTTGGTAGCTTTTTCTCCAAAAGAGATTCCCCAATACTCTATGAGAAGTAAGGTATAACTCTGTGAGTGGAATGAACACGTCTCTGTGAAGCTCCTTGGAAAGCTTCTCTCCAGTTTGTATCTGAAGATACTTCCATTTTCACCATAAGCCTCAAATAGCTCACGAATATCCCTTCGCATATTAAACAAAAACAGTGTTAGAATACTGCTCAAAGAAAAGAGAAGCTGAACTGTGTCAGTGGAATTCACACGACCCAGAGCCGTTTCACAGAAAGCTTCCTTCTGGTTTTTATCTCAGGGTATTCCTTTTTCAGCATATTCTAAAGAGCGTTCGCAAATGTCCTTTCTCAGGTTCCATAGAGACAGTGATATCAAACTGCTCTGTACAAAGAATGATTTAACTCTATGAGATGAATACACACATCACAAAGCAGTTGCTCAGAAAGCTTCTCTCCAGTTGTCAATGGAAGACATTTCCTTGCTCACCACAGGTCGCCTGGCCCACTTAATATCTCTTCACAGATTCCTCAAAGGCAGAGTTTCCAAACTGGGCAATGTAGAGTAAACTTTATCTCCCTGAAATGAATGCACATATCAGAGAACAGTTTCTCGGAATGCTTCCTTCTGGGTTTTATTTGAGGATATTTCTCTTTTCGCCATAGTCTTCAATGTGCTCCAAAATATCACTTTTTCATTTTTACAAGAACTGTTCAAACATGGCCTTATGAGAAAAGAGGTATAACTTTTCCCCATAGTCTTCAATGTGCTCTGAAATATCAGTTTTTCCTTTTTACAGGACAGGATACTATTTGGCGCCCGGAGGCCTGTGGTGAACAAGGAAATGTCTTCTGATGAAAACTGGAGAGAAGTTTTCGGAACAACTGCTTTGTGATGTGTATATTCTTCTCATAGAGGTAAACCATTCTTTGGATTGAGCAGTTTGAAATCACTGCTTCTGTGGAATGTGAGGAAGGACATTTGAGAATGGTCTTTAGAATATGGAGAAAGAAATATCCACAGATAAAAACAAGATGGAAGTTTTCTGTGAAACTGCTATGTGTCATGTTAATTTCTCTCTCTCATTTAAGCCTCTCTTTTCATTGAGCTGTTTTCTCATACTGTTTATGTTTAATGTGCAAAGGGATATTCAGTAGTGCTTTGAGGCTTATGGTGTAAAAGGAAATATGTTCAGATAGAAACTGAAGAGAAGTTTTCCAAGGAACTGCTTTGTGATGCATGCATTCCAAACACAGTGTTATACCTCTCTTCTCATACAGCATGGGGGAAACCCTTTGGAGAAAAACGTACCAAGGGATATCAGGGCGCATATTGATGCCTATGATGAAAAGGGAAATAGCTTCAAACTAAAACTGGAAAGAAGCTTTCTGTGAAAGTGCTCTGTGATATTTCCTTTTCCACCATAGGCCTGAATGTGCTCCCGAATATCCCTTCACGTATTCATCCATGACAGAGTTTCAAAACTGAGTGATATAAAGAAAGTTTATCTAAGTGTGATGAATAAGCATATCTATCACAAAGCACTTTGACAGAAAGCTTCTTTCCAGTTTTTGTCTGAGGATATATCCTTCTTCACCATACCATCCGTATTCTCCCTAATGTCCCTTGGTAGATTTTTCTCCAAAAGGAATTATACAATCTTCTATGAGAAGAAAGGTATAACTCTGTGAGTGGAAAACACATGTCACAAATCAGCTCCTCTGAAAGCTTCTCTCCAGTTTCCATCTGAACATATTTCCGTTTTCACTGTAAACCTCAAAGTGCTCCCGAATATCCCTTCGCAAACAAAACAAAAACACTGTTAAGAATACTACTCAATGAAAAGGGAAGCTCAATCGTGTGAGTGGAATTCACACGACACAGAGCAGTTTCACAGAAAGCTTCCTTCTGGTTTTTATCAGAGGGTATTTCTTTTTTAGCATATTCTAAAGAGTGTGCCCAAATGTTTCACAGATTTCAAACTCCTCAATCCAAAGAATGATTTAAGTCTATGAGATGAATACACACATCACAAAGCAGTAGCTCAGAAAACTTCTCTCCAGTTTTCATCTTAAGATATTTCCTTGCTTGCCACAGGCCTCTGGGCACCACTTAATATCCCTTCACAGATTCCCCAAAGACAGAGTTTCCAAACTGGGCAATGTAGACTAAGTTTTAACTCTGTGAAATGAATGCACATATCCGAGAGCAGTTTCTTGGAAAGCTTCTATCTGGGTTTTATTTGAGGATATATCACTTTTCGCCATAGTCTTCAATGCGCTCCGAAATATCACTTTTTCGTTTTACAGGAACAGTTTTCAAACACTGCCTTATGAGAAAAGAGGAATAACTCCCTGAGTCGAATGCACACATCACAAAGCAGTTTCTCAGAAAGCTTCTCTCCAGGTTCTATCCAAACATATTTCCTTTTTCACCGTAAGCCTCAAAGGGCTCCCGAATATCACTTCACACGCTAAACATAAACAGCGTTACAAAACTGCCCAATGAAAAGAGAAGCTTAACTGAGTGAAAGGAATTGATACGACACATAGAAGTTTCACAGAAAGCTTCCTTCTGGTTTTTATCTGAAGATATTTCCCTTTACACCATAGTCCTGAATGTGCTCCTGAATGCCGTTCATGGATCATTCCATGACATAGTTTACAAGCTCTGTAATGTAAAGAACGGTTTATCTACGTGAGATGAACAAACATGGCAAAAAGCAGATTCACAGAAAGCTTCTTTACAGTTTTTGCCTGAGGCTATCTCTCATTTCACCATAGGCTTCAATATGCTCCCGAATATCCCTTGGTACATATTTCTCCAAAAGTGTTTCCCTGATGCTGTATGAGAAGAAAGGTATAACACTGTGAGTTGGAAGCACACGTCACAAAGCAGTTCCTCGGAAAGCTTCTCTCCAGTTTCAATCTGAACATATTTCCTTTTTCACTGAAAGCCTCAATGCGCTCCCAAATATCCCTTCGCACGCTAAACATAAACAGTGTTAGAAAACCCTCTTCAAGGAGAACTACAAACCACTGCTCAGTGAAATAAAAGAGGACACAAACAAATGGAAGAACATACCATGCTCATGGATAGGAAGAATCAATATCGTGAAAATGGCCATACTGCCCAAGGTAATTTATAGATTCAATGCCATCCCCATCAAGCTACCAATGAGTTTCTTCACAGAATTGGAAAAAACTGCTTTAAAGTTCATATGGAACCAAAAAAGAGCCCGCATCTCCAAGACAATCCTAAGTCAAAAGAACAAAGCTGGAGGCATCACGCTACCTGACTTCAAACTATACTACAAGGCTACAGTAACCAAAACAGCATGGTACTGGTACCAAAACAGAGATATAGACCAATGGAACAGAACAGAGTCCTCAGAAATAATACCACACATCTACAGCCATCTGATCTTTGACAAACCTGAGAAAAACAAGAAATGGGGGAAGGATTCCCTATTTAATAAATGGTGCTGGGAAAATTGGCTAGCCATAAGTAGAAAGCTGAAACTGGATCCTTTCCTTACTCCTTATACGAAAATTAATTCAAGATGGATTAGAGACTTAAATGTTAGACCTAATACCATAAAAATCCTAGAGGAAACCTAGGTAGTACCATTCAGGACATAGGCATGGGCAAAGACTTCATGTGTAAAACACCAAAAGCAACGGCAGCAAAAGCTAAAATTGACAAATGGGATCTAATTAAACTAAAGAGCTTCTGCACAGCAAAAGAAACTACCATCAGAGTGAACAGGCAACCTACAGAATGGGAGAAAATTTTTGCAATCTACTCATCTGAAAAAGGGCTAATATCCAGAACCTACAAAGAACTCAATCAAATTTACAAGAAAAAAACAAACAACCCCATCACAAAGTGGGCAAAGGATATGAACAGACATTTCTCAAAAGAAGACATTCATACAGCCAACAGACATATGAAAAAATGCTCATCATCACTGGCCATCAGAGAAATGCAAATCAAAAGCACAATGAGATACCATCTCACACCAGTTAGAATGGCAGTCATTAAAAAGTCAGGAAACAACAGGTGCTGGAGAGGATGTGGAGAAATAGGAACACTTTTACACTGTTGGTGGGATTGTAAACTAGTTCAACCATTATGGAAAACAGTATGGCGATTCCTCAAGGATCTAGAACTAGATGTACCATATGACCCAGCCATCCCATTACTGGGGATATACCCAAAGGATTATAAATTATGCTGCTATAAAGACACATGCACCCGTATGTTTATTGCAGCACTATTCACAATAGCAAAGACTTGGAATCAACCCAAATGTCCATCAGTGACAGACTGGATTAAGAAAATGTT